>NC_140181.1:11470558-11478058 GCF_963971535.1 Notolepis coatsorum | reverse complement strand
TGGTAGCAGTCTGCTCTAGTCTAGATCGGACCTCCATGAGCTGCATAATACCTCCGTTCCCTCGTTAGCTAGCTCGCGTTAGCTAGCTCACTTAGATCGATCTGTCCCAGTAAACTAAATTGTCTTAACGTTATCTAGCGGGCTAGCAGTAGCTACAGATAGCTCCTGATATCAATGTCTTATAACATTGATTGAATGCGTATTCTAGCTGAGGGCATGTTGAATGTGATTTGACAAAATAACCGTAACGTTATAAATAGGGTCCAGCTGCATCGCCGGAGAATCCTTGCATGCTGAATGTAGGGTCTAGCTGAATATAGGGTCTAGCTGCAGGGCCGGAGAATCCTTGCTGGAGCTGGAGGCTACTCAAGTATACACACAGACAGTGGAGCTGTTTGCAGATAGCAAGCATTTTGACTTATTGCGTGGTGGCGATGTCTCGCAGATAATACAACTACAAGTATGATTATATAATATATATTTTATTTTAAAAAAAAATTTATATAAAATATATATATATTTTTTTTTAATCAAAAAAATTGGCAGGTAAGAAATATGCTTGGCGGGTAGACTCTTCCCATCTACCCGCCACTGGCCGGTGAGTCAAAAAGTAAATTTCGCTCCCTGCTGGCACCTCTTCTGCGCTGGCACTCTTACTGCGTTGGCACTCTTACTGCGTTGGCACTCTTCTGCACTGGCACTCTTACTGCGCTGGCACTCTTACTGCGCTGGCACTCTTACTGCACTGGCACTCTTACTGCGCTGGCACTCTTACTGCACTGGCACTCTTACTGCGCTGGCACTCTTACTGCGCTGGCACTCTTACTGCGCTGGCACTCTTACTGCGCTGGCACTCTTACTGCGCTGGCACTCTTACTGCGCTGGCGTGTAGAAGTAGACTGAGCTCACTGTGCGGACGTCCTGCTTTGTGGGCTACGTGACGGTACCTCTTTATTTTTATTTTTTTATGTTTTTCCCCCTCCTTTTTCCTCCGATTTTCTCCCATCCCAATGTTAGTCGTTATGCCAATTCCCAATCCCCTTCCTGGTCGCTGCGCACTTACCCCCCACAGTCGGTCTGGGAGAGTGGAGGCTATCACGTGCTTCCTCCGACACACGTCCAGCCAATCAACCGCTTCTTTTCACCTGGCAGCGCGGATATTCTCCGAGAGGGCGTAGCGTGTGGAAGTATCACACTATCCCACTCAGGTCCTATCCGCGCTGAGCAGGCGCCCCGACCGAACTGTAGGAGTCGCTGTTTACAACGACCCGGACCCACCCTGCCAGCTTCTCCCACCCTCTAATACTGCCAATTGTATTAGTGTGAACGGCCAGCCAAGCTGGTGACAACGCCGGGAGCTGGATTCGAACAGGCGAATCCTAGCGTCTCCGGCGTTGGTGACTAACGCAATCTCCGCTATGCCACCTGACCGCGACGGTACCTCTTTTAAAAGAAAATGAAGTGCTCTTCAGGGCTGTACGCTAAGCTTTTTCACCAGGGGCACACTTGCCCCTAAATGAGAAATTTAGGCGCAAAGAATATTTTTTAGGGGCACATTTTTTAATAACAATTTTACCATTATTAAAAAAATATGTTCATCCTGCCTCATTACTGTGGTCCTTTTATTTAACATTTAAGTGCGTTTGTTTTCAGGGTTGTATCTTTTATAATGAACCAACTGAGAAAGTGTGTAAATCACTAATAGAACAAAAACAACAAACTTTGATTGTTTATAGAAGTGGAATGTAATACTATGCAAAACGAGAAATAAACAGTGATTTTACCAGCAGTATAGTTGCAAGCCACTTTCATTTCATATACGGGGAACCGTGACAATTATTAGTATCATCTTATTTGCATATTGTCTCATTATTAGATAGATAGATAGGTTGATACTTTATTGATCCCCGGAGGGAAATTTAAGTAGACAGTATTTCACGTCCTAATAGTGGGCTACTACTACTCACCTAATGCATGGCTGAACTGAACGTTAGAAGTGTCCGTGTCCCCGTCAATCAATCATCACATCATCACGTCAATCATCATCATCTTATCATCTCTCCACATCGGACGTGGTTGTCATGAGATGGACTGATATCCGCTCCGTTCTTCTTGCAGAGCAAAATTAGCGGCTTAAACTTATTGAAAGGAAGTTCTTCTCTTTGGCGATGCAATAGCCCATATTATTATTGAAAGGAAGATGCAACATTCAGTTTCGTTTCGACGGTTCGCTAGGAATTATGGGATTTGGTGTTGGATGTATGGACTCTACGCAGACAGGACATGGTATTTAATCGCACGATAGACTACAACTACCAAGTGGCCCAGATTCACTCCACACACGCAAATATCTTTTCCACACAGGCTATCGCTGTTGCCGACAGATTCTTTCATAGCACCACGACATTGTGTCGCCCTGTAGTGTGTACAGCCCTGGTTGTAGGCTAATGTTTTACTATTTTTTTTATCCAATTTGTATGGATTAATTTAGGAGTGAAAATGCAAATGAAGGGTTGAAATCACTACTCGCAAGCTTGCCCCCAGATATTATTTTCCACTCGCACTGGCCAAATTAGGGGGGCAATTTGCGATCATCTCGTCGCAGTGTACAGCCCTGCTCTTATACTACAAACCTACGTCGAGAACGATGGAAGACTGTTGCTGTGTTGTTGATGCAAAACACCATCACCTGGCGATTAGTCAGAGGACTGGGTGCTTAGAGCGCGTGTCACATTCCGTGCTGTTGACTAACCCCGGGTTGGAGTTAGTTCTCTCTCTCTCTCCTCTCTCTCTCTCTCTCTCTCTCTCTCTCTCTCTCTCTCTCTCTCTCTCTCTCTCTCTCTCTCTCTCTCTCTCTCTCTCTTAGCAGGTAAACCAACAGTGGAAAACACATCCGCAACCTTGAGTCACTCCTCCTCACTCTGTGTGTGTGTGTGTGTGTGTGTGTGTGTGTGTGTGTGTGTGTGTGTGTGTGTGTGTGTGTGTGTGTTTGTGTGTAAGTGTGAGTGTGAGTGTGTGTGTGTGTGTGTGTGTGTGTGTGTGTGTGTGTGTGTGTGTGCACTGTAAAAAAAAAAATCAAAATTTAAATCACGGGAAATTCACTGTATTATTTACAGATTACCTTTGTTTTTTCTACTTTAAGTGTAAAAATACAGTAAATGCCCTTTTATCAAAATATGAACCATTATTAAATAAAGGTTGTAGAATCTGTAAATGTATTTGATTTTTACTGTAACTTGACAGTAAGTATTTGGAAACCGCGTTGCTGCCGCCAGACATTTACAGTTTTTCTTCTTGCAGCTTTTTCTCTTACAGTGTGGCTGGGTGGGTGGGTGGGTGGGTTGGTGGCTGGGTGGGGGTGGGGCGTGGGTGGGTGGGTGGGTGGGTGGTGGGTGGGTGGGTGTGAGACGTGGCTGTGTTTGACATTGCATTCTGTTGTTCCCCTTTACGGGTGAGAGGTGATGGGATTCTTGGGAATGTTCTTGGTGGGAGGGGGGGGGGAGGGGGGGGGGGGGGGGGGGGGTTGGCATCCACACGGCCGGCGGGCGTCTCGTCCGTCTGCACGTCCTGGTGGATGCTGTCTCTACCTGCTCCCTTGGCATTCCTCCTGCAGGGCGCGACTCGTGAGGGAGGAGAGGAGAGGAGTTGGGACTCGCCTCCTGGCCCTCCACTCTCTCTCTGCTGCATTCCACAGCCGTGACGGGACTCACTCACACACACACACACACACCACACACACACACACACACACACACACTCACACTTACATACACACACACACTCACACACACGCACGCACACACACACACTCGCACTTACATACACACACACACTCACACACACACTCACACACACACACACACACACACACACACACACTCGCACTTACATACACACACACACTCACACACACACTCACACTTACATACAGACACACACACACACCTTCCTATGTCAACACACTCACACACTCACCTGGCTCATTCTTGTTATTGTGTCATACCTGAATAGAAACCAACACACACGCACAAACACGCACACCCACACGCGTCTACCTTAATGATAAGCAAGCAGTGCAAAAATGCGGAAGCATTCGTCACCGCACGCCACTACGGTAAAGCGCCTTCTTTTCAGGCCCGCTTTGGGAGCTGTCGCGCGGAAATAGGCTGTCTATTGCCATTCTCTTTGACAAACTCTAACCTTAACCAGCTCCTTAATAGCGCCTAAACTTAACCGTTCTAACCTTAACCAACTCCGAAACAATGCCTAACATTAACCTTAACCTTAACCATGCCTAACCTTAACCATAGAAATTATATTGCCATTCTCTTTGACAAACTCTAACCTTAACCAGCTCCTTAACAGCGCCTAAACTTAACCGTTCTAACCTTAACCAACTCCGAAACAATGCCTAACCTTAACCTTAACCATGCCTAACCTTAACCGGCGAAAGAATACACGTTAAAAAAAAAAATCACGTTAAAAAAAAAAATATTCGATGGGATTCGAACTCGCCAGCAAACGAGCCATAGGATCCACAGCCATGTAGTCTTGCCAATTGAGCTATTTCTAGATACTGAATAAGGGGCGGTGACTTATATATATTGAGCTCCGCTCGGATCTCATGCGCATGCGCGGGCACCTCGTGCGAGCACGCCGGCGCACGCACGCACCTGAGCGAGCACGCCGCCGCCGGTGCACGCACGGGCGCTGGGCGGCGGAAAATGAAAGGCGCATTACCGCACGCCACTACGGTAGAATGCTTCCGCATTCTTGCACAGCTTGCTTATCATTAAGGAAAAGGCCACCCACACACACACACACACACACACAGGGAGCGAAATTAACTTTTTGACTCACCGGCCAGTGGCGGGTAGATGGGAAGAGTCTACCCGCCAAGCATATTTCTTACCTGCCAATATATATTTTATATATACAATTTTTTTTTAAATAAAATATATATTATATAATCATACTTGTAGTTGTATTATCTGCGAGACATCGCCACCACGCAATAAGTCAAAATGCTTGCTATCTGCAAACAGCTCCACTGTCTGTTTTGGCTGTGTTGCTCTTCTAGAAAAATAATCCTTTCAGGGTTGCCTATTGAAATACTGTACACTTTCCTACTGTACACTTTCCTGATTAATTGAAATGGGGGACCCTGATGTAAACAAGACGAAAGTCTTTCTCAGGTCTGCATCCCCTTAACAATTGTGTGTATTGAGCTGTACTGTATTGTACCCATTCTGCAATCTGTTAATAAAGTTTTCAATCAATCAATCAATCACACCTCCAGTACAGAAACATTGTTTGAGTTTGCGTGTCAGGTAGACCATTGATTGACAGTCGAGTCTGCCAATTACATCACATCGCTTGCACTCCGGTGCTGCAGCTGGACCCATTGCCCACCTCTGCTGTTGATAACGCTAGCCAAGTTATTATACACACAGATACACAGTGGGCCAGTGACTTTGGTGTAGGGGTGTAACAATGCATCGATCCTAAGGGGGAAATTCAACTGCATCGATTTGAAAATGTTAGAATAGATTATCGCAATTTTAATGTGTACACGTTATGTTATTGTCATGTCCGTTACAGCCAACACACCGACATACGCTACTGCATCAACGTTATGATTAACAAAGCAAGGCATTCGTTTTGTTGCATTAACGTTATATTACTATTGCTATCGATAAATCTAGGTGTTCTAAAATCTATTGCTATTGGTAAGAGAGACTATAATAAGTTGGTGTCTCGGAAAACGAGAGCCCTGATCGCGGAGTTTCAGGAAGTAAACAAGAAAAATTAGAGCTTCCGATTGGTCATTTGCTTTATTTCCCATGAAACCAGTCACTTCACTCTACTGTGATTGGACCGTTGGCTTGAGTGCAATGTGGGACTTGTAGTTTTTAACGATCTCGCAGCGGAGGAAAAAAAAGACGAGAGAGGCTATAATCTGTATTCGCACAGCGTGCGCGTAATTGATTTTTACCGTTCGCATACAAATATTTTTAGGGGCCTGCTTATGAACTACACGCCACACGGCGGGCAGCCCTCTAAGTGTCATGCGCCAAAGGTAAAACAGACCGCCCCTGGCGGGCGGCGGGCTTTAGTTTCGTCCCTGCACACACACACACACACGCACGTACACTCACACACACACAGGCACGCACACACACACACACACACACACGTACACACACACACACACGTACACACACACACACACACACACACACGTACACACACACACACACACGTACACACACACACACACGTACACACACACACACACACACACACGTACACACACACACACACACACGTACACACACACACACACACACACGCACCTGGCTCATCCCTGTTTGTACCTGAATTGAATCAGACAGTGGTATTTGAGTGTGTTTGTGTTGAGCGCTGGTTTGCTGCTGCAGCGCTCTGCCTCTTAGCCTTTTATACGCTTCAGCGGAGCTGCATCACCCCCCCCCCCCCCCCCCGTGGCGAAGCCTCAGATTTCAGAGCTACAGGGATCTCTCTAGATCTCTGTAGATCAGGAGTTGCACCAACGGGAGAGCTCTGGTCGCTGGGGTGCGCAGGGCGGTTCCCGGAGTTCCCCCCGCGGGCTGCTTAACCCTTTCACTGCCACACGGCAGCCGGTTAACCCTTTCACTGTGACAATACAGAAGGTTAGCCCTTTACTATCACACAACCGACGGCGATGCTCCATTATTAGCATCATTAGCTAATGATGCTAATGATGGCGCATCGCCGTCGGTTGTGTGATAGTAAAGGGTTAACCTTCTGTCGTGTGGCAGTGAAAGAGTTAAGTTCAGAATGATGTCTCTCCTGAGGCGAGAATGGAGAGAGAGAGAGCATCTGAGGATCTCCCCGACGCGGGGCGAGAGAGGGTTCACTGGGCGGGACGAGAACCCAACCTGAGCCAATGATGATGACATAAGAGCAAAATGGCCGTCGTGTATATAACTCTATGTATGATCGCATGTACAATAGTGCTGTATACACCGTATATATATATACATTTATTATTTATATTTCCAGCATATATATCCATATCTGTCTGAATGTACCTGCATATAATCCTTCTATATACCTACTTATACACCTGCATATAACCCATATAACTCTGTATGATAGCATGTACAGTAATGTATATAGTGTATATATATATTTATACTTACCATATTATTATTATTATTTATTATTATTATTATTATTATTATTATTATTATTATTATTATTATTATTATTATTATTATTATTATTATTATTATTATTATTATTATTATTATTATTATTATTATTATTATTATGTATTTATCCACATCTGTACTGCATATAAACCTGCAGAGTCCCTGTGATCTAAAATTACTCAATTCAATTTTTTATTGAACTATTTGATCACGCTTTTTACTGTCCGTTCTATTTGATTATTTTAGCCTATTTTTTAAAACTGAATCAAACCGCACTTTTTTT
>NC_140181.1:11467566-11470358 GCF_963971535.1 Notolepis coatsorum | reverse complement strand
AAGCCAGCGGGGGGCGTCGGCAGACTCTGCACGTTACTGAAGGAATCAATGAATTAACGGGGGAAATGTTCCGGGGGAAACGGCCTGATTTAATAGATGAACGGCGTCGGGCTCCTCTCACCGCGTGTTCAGAGATGAACCCTCGTTATCCTTTCTCAAGAAACCAGGAAGAAAAAACAGGAAAATGCAGGGTGGGGTAAAAAAAATAAAAATAGCAACCCTGGCAGCGATATGAAAAGAGAGTATTCCAATCTAACCAAAGCCCACGAGACTCACCAAGGATTTGCAATCCGTTGCCGGATCTCGTGCATAATTAAGCAAACCCCCCCCCCCCCCCCCCCCCCCCTCCCCCCCCCCCCCCGCAAATCCCCCTCCCTCCCCCTGCACCTCGCCCGAGGGATTTTCTCGTATTTCTGCCTCACACAGAGAGCAGGTGCTCATTGCTTACTGCACCCTCGGGGCCCTAATAATGAGGCCTCCGAATCAGCCTCTTGCTGTAGCTTCAGCCACATCTCTCCGGGCGATCGTCACAGACGAGAGAGAGAGAGAGAGAGAGAAGGGGGGAAAGAGGGAGAGAGAGGGAGAGAGACACCATAAGTCGTCTCCTTCATGGGTTCCCATGTTTCCCGGTGACTTGTCGGCGGTCCGGAGGAATTAAACAAGCGGTGGTCTCGCAGCCAGCAGCCCCTGAGTCTCATAACAGGCCACGTGCGTGTCTTCTGTGAGCCGTGAGCCGACAATGGAGGCCTTTGTTTTTGATCCCAGTGTGAAGAAAGACCCACCCTCTTCCTGTAACGCTCCGTGTTGTTTACTTCATTCAGCTCTACTTCCTGTAACGCTCCGTGTTGTTTACTTCATTCAGCTCTACTTCCTGTAACGCTCCGTGTTGTTTACTTCATTCAGCTCTACTTCCTGTAACGCTCCGTGTTGTTTACTTCATTCAGCTCTACTTCCTGTAACGCTCCGTGTTGTTTACTTCATTCAGCTCTACTTCCTGTAACGCTCCGTGTTGTTTACTTCATTCAGCTCTACTTCCTGTAACAGTCCGTGTTGTTTACTTCATTCAGCTGTACTTCCTGTAACGCTGCATGTTGTTTACTTCATTCAGCTGTACTTCCTGTAACAGTCCGTGTTGTTTACTTCATTCAGCTGTACTTCCTGTAACAGTCCGTGTTGTTTACTTCTCACTCAGCTCTACTTCCTGTAACGCTGCGTGTTGTTGTTTACTTCATTCAGCTCTACTTCCTGTAACGCTGCGTGTTGTTGTTTACTTCATTCAGCTCTACTTCCTGTAACACTGCATGTTGTTTACTTCATTCAGCTGTACTTCCTGTAACAGTCCGTGTTGTTTACTTCATTCAGCTGTACTTCCTGTAACAGTCCGTGTTGTTTACTTCACTCAGCTCTACTTCCTGTAACGCTGCGTGTTGTTGTTTACTTCATTCAGCTCTACTTCCTGTAACGCTGCGTGTTGTTGTTTACTTCATTCAGCTCTACTTCACTGTAACGCTCCGTGTTGTTTACTTCATTCAGCTCTACTTCCTGTAACGCTGCGTGTTGTTTACTTCATTCAGCTCTACTTCCTGTAACAGTCCGTGTTGTTTACTTCATTCAGCTCTACTTCCTGTAACGCTCCGTGTTGTTTACTTCATTCAGCTCTACTTCCTGTAACAGTCCGTGTTGTTTACTTCATTCAGCTCTACTTCCTGTAACGCTCCGTGTTGTTTACTTCATTCAGCTGTACTTCCTGTAACAGTCTGTTGTTGTTTACTTCACTCAGCTCTACTTCCTGTAACGCTCCGTGTTGTTTTACTTAATTCAGCTCTACTTCCTGTAACGCTCCGTGTTGTTTACTTCATTCAGCTCTACTTCCTGTAACGCTCTGTTGTTGTTTACTTCATTCAGCTCTACTTCCTGTAACGCTCCTGTTGTTGTTTACTTCATTCAGCTCTACTTCCTGTAACGCTCCGTGTTGTTTACTTCATTCAGCTCTACTTCCTGTAACGCTCTGTTGTTGTTTACTTCATTCAACTCTACTTCCTGTAACAGTCCGTGTTGTTTACTTCACTCAGCTCTACTTCCTGTAACGCTCCGTGTTGTTTACTTCATTCAGCTCTACTTCCTGTAACGCTCCGTGTTGTTTTACTTCATTCAGCTCTACTTCCTGTAACGCTCTGTGTTTAGAGCTGCCGCGGTATCGGTATTACCGCGGTATCGCTGTTACATCATGCCCACCGTAGAGTTGGGGCTGAATACCGCATCACCGCTGTTTTTTATAATAATAATAAAGTACCCTGCTCTCGTTGGGCTTGCGGCTCTGCAGATATACCCTACTTCCTCTGTCGAAGGTTCCAAAGCGACCCCTATTGGGTACCAGAAAAGTCACATGAAAACACTGCAGACCACTGATTGGTCAGAAGAGATACACTTCACACGTTGGAGTGTCTTGCAGTGCTTTTACTTCCTGAATGTCAGCCATTGATCAGAGCTCACAGTCACAACACGGCTAATATACGTTAGCTCCCACCGGAGACCGGAGTGGATTACCGTCGCTCCTCAGGGAACGAGGCATAATGATTTTACTGCAACGAAATGTTATAATAAAAGCCCTTCGTTCTATACACTTGTCTGATTGAAAACTTTATTAACAGACCGCAGAATGGGTACAACTCGGCACACTCTGAGCAAAGAAAGGAACTGAGATATGAATTGAGTAACGCTTGCCTTGCTATGGTCCGGTAAATACGCTGATGTTATTGAACGTGTAACTATATAACGTTAATGCCACAAAA
>NC_140181.1:11450066-11462566 GCF_963971535.1 Notolepis coatsorum | reverse complement strand
AGAAACAACAAAGAAACAAAAACAAAAGGAACATGAGACCATGGGGGGAACAGGGAAGACAGCATGATAGCACAAAAAAGACTGGAGACAGACATCAATCAGGTTGGAGGGTGGGGTTATGGGTGGGGGGGGGTTTATGGGTGGGGGGGGTTGAAGGCAAGGGAGAACAGGTGGGTTTTGAGGCGAGCTTTGAAGGTGGAGAGTGTAGGGGAGTCTCTGATGGACTGGGGGGGAGGGAGTTCCAGAGTCGGGGTGCAGTACGAGAGAAGGCCCGATCTCCAAAGTTTTTAAGCTTTAATTTACTGATAACAATATCGATAATTATCGATATCGAGTGGTGCTCAGCCTGGACTCACGAGGCTTTACAGGACGCTGTGAGAGACACTGGCCCCCCCGCGCTCAACCTGGACTCACGAGGCTGTACAGGACGCCGAGGCTGTGAGAGACACTGGCCCCCCCCCGCGCTCAGCCTGGACTCACGAGGCTGTACAGGACGCCGAGGCTGTGAGAGACACTGCCCCCCCCCCGCGCTCAGCGCCAGACTCCAGTCAGATCCACTCAGGATTCACCGGGTTTCTTAATGGTAACAGCCAGGGCGAGCGGCGGGGGGGGGGGGTGCAGAACAGGGAGCGCGACGCCGCCTGTACGACCTTCGACCCACAGAGAGGCCGCGTTGTTCCCCTCGTTCACTAATGGAGACGACCGAAGCGTCCGAGTCGGAGGCTCGACTGGAACAATCGTGGAGCGGAAAGGAAAGGAAAAAAAACAACGTGGTGTTTTTCCGTAAATTAGTATTTCCTTGCGAGAACCCCCTGCTGCTATATCTGTCCATGATAGCAGAGGCTTGAGGCCCTAAATTATCCCTGGCTTGGCGTAATGATTTCCCTGCACTAAGCTGTGATTACACAAGCCTGGGAGCCTGCACATGCTCACATACTGTAGGCGGGGAGGCAGAGAGAGAGATGGGGGGGGGGGGAGAGAGGGGGGGGGGAGAGAGAGGGGGGGGGGGGGAGAGAGAGCGAGGGGGGAGAGGGAGAGGGGGGAGAGGGGAGAGAGAGAGGGGGGAGAGGGGAGAGAGAGAGGGGGGAGAGAGAGAGAGAGGGAGAGAGAGGGGAGAGAGAGAGGGGGGAGAGAGAGAGAGAGAGGGGGGGGGGTGAGAGAGGGGAGAGGTGAGAGAGAGAGGGGGGAGAGAGAGAAAGAGGAGGGAGAGGAGAGGGAGGGGAGAGAGAGATGAGAGAGAGAGACAGATGAGAGAGAGAGATTAAAGAGAGATGGAGAGAGAGGGGGGGAGAGATGAGAGAGAGAGAGGTAAGAGAGATGAGAGAGAGAGGCAGAGATGAGAGAGAGATGAGAGCGATGAGAGAGATGAGAGAGAGAGACAGCGAGAGATAGATGAGAGAGAGACAGAGACAGATGAGAGAGAGAGAGAGAGACAGATGAGAGAGAGAGACAGAGATGAGAGAGAGGGAGATGAGAGAGAGACAGAGATGAGAGAGAGACAGAGAGAGACAGAGACAGATGAGAGAGAGAGAGAGAGAGAGAGAGCGATGAGAGAGAGAGAGAGTGAGAGAGAGAGAGAGAGAGAGAAGCTCCACACTCCATTCTCCTCTTTGAATGTGTCTGACTCTAATAGTCAGTGTCTTAATTGTGTCCCACCTTTTAATTGCGTAAAGAGCTCTGTATGTTCCTACGGTTTCTCTCTCTCTCGCTCAGCGGTCCCTGTCCCACAGAAGCCAGAGAGCACAGGGTTTCTCCCGGGATGGTAGGCATGTGTGCGTCAAGCTGGGACAGGCAACCTAGACCTGTTTAGGTGGAATTTCATTGCTAGGGAACAGCATTTAGAACATCTAACGTGTTGTCGAGCTGAAAGCGCCGCCTACACGTGGTTGAAGAAGTGCAAGTTCACGCACCACCAGCCAGACATACAGTAACTCGTGTGTTAGATTGTGTCCGTTTGGGAAATCTATTTGTAGTGGGACTGATATTGTGGTGGGCTGCCTCGAACTAGCACTCTTTATTATTACTACTATTACTTTATTATTACTACCACTCTTTATTATTACTACTATTACTTTATTATTACTACCACTCTTTATTATTACTACTATTACTTTATTATTACTATTATTACTTTATTATTACTACCACTCTTTATTATTACTATTTTTTTTTATCCACTTTTTCTCCCATTTTTCCATATTTTCTCCCATCCCAATTTCGTATCATCCAATTCAACCCTCCCCTGTCACGAACGCTGTTTCTTGCCTCCCACAAGCCGGCTGCAATGTGGACTAAGTCATACATAGCACAAGTCCCCTCCGGTACTTGAGGTAACAGCAGTCGCATCTTTTCACCTGCGCAGCTCGATCTCTCAGTGTCGAGGAGTAACGCGTGGGAGGCTCACGCTGCCCCCGACACTTCCTGATTCTACTGCGCAGGCACACCAACCGACTTGTAGGAGTCGCTTGTTCACAACGTTCGATCCCCACCCTTCAGTTTTCCCTCCCCGTAATACGGCCAATGTGTATTACTGCGGACGACCAGCCAAACTGAAAAACAATGTGGAGAGCTGGATTCGAACACGCGAATCCTAGCGTCTCCACACTGGTGGCGAGTGCCTTGCCCACTACACCACCTAGCCGCCCCTTCTTTATTATTACTTTATTATTACTACCACTCTTTATTATGACTATTATTACTTTATTATTACTACCACTCTTTATTATTACTACTATTACTTTATTATTACTACCACTCTTTATTATTACTATTATTACTTTATTATTACTACCACTCTTTATTATTACTACTATTACTTTATTATTATTATTATTACTTTATTATTACTAACACTCTTTATTATTACTATTATTTCTTTATTATTACTAACACTCTTTATTATTACTATTATTTCTTTATTATTGCTATTATTACTTTATTATTACTTTATTGTTGCTATTATTACTTTATTATTACTATTATTACTTTATTATTACTATTATTACTTTATTATTGCTATTATTACTTTATTGTTACTATTATTTCTTTATTATTACTATTATTACTTTATTATTGCTATTATTACTTTATTATTACTATTATTACTTTATTATTACTATTATTACTTTATTATTGCTATTATTACTTTATTATTACTATTATTTCTTTATTATTACTATTATTACTTTATAATTACTATTACTTTATTATTGCTATTATTACTTTATAATTACCATTACTTTATTATTACTATTATTACTTTATTATTACTTTATTATTACTTTATTATTGCTATTATTACTTTATTATTACTAACACTCTTCATTCCATCTGTTAACTAACTACCCCTCTTCATTCTACCTGCAGTTAACCAACTACCACTCGGTAGTTAACCGCCTCTCCCCTCCGATCCTTTGTGTTGTAATAATTACTGACGAGTACGACACACTCTGCTCTGATTCAGCAACATGTAACCCTTCACGCTCCGCTGAGCCACGCGGGCGGCCTGGTGTGTGTCAGTGCCCCGTGTTGTGGAGCGCGAGGCAGGATGCGCGGAGTCGCCCCCCCGGGCTAGAATCACAACAACGGGATCCCGTGCCAGCAGTGTGGCACTGCACCATTTCACACCTCGTTCATTGGGCGAGACGGGGGTTTGTGGGTAGAGAGCCTGCGTTGAGCATGACTGGCTTTTTGATACTAAACGGAGTGCTGGTATTGATTGATCCTGACTCGTTGAAAAGATCAGAGTGAGAAAAGTCAATCGAGGAGGGCCATGGCTGGAGCTACTAGGCCACGCTAGACCATGCCGGTATGTTTCTGTGTTGTTGTTGTTGTTGTTGTTGTTGTTGTTGTTGTTGTTGTTGTTGTTGTTGTCTGTTGTCTCTGTACTGTGTGTGTATGTCGCAGGACCCCCTTGAAGCCAGATGCTATGTCTCAAGGGGCTAATCCAGCGAATGAAATGAATACATTTCCACCACGTGTGGAATATCAATGTGTCACCGAGTTCTCAGAAAAACACTACTGCAAACAGTCCGGTGCAATAGATTGGTATTGTCGTCGTTGTATCTCTACAGTCTGTACCTCAGTTCACGACGGTCCTCGTCTGAAGACATTGGACGGAAAGGACTTGAACTGGGTTGGTTTCATTGACAGCACTGAATGAATGAATGAAAACTTTATTTAACAGATTGCAGAATGGGTACAATACAGTACGGCTCAATACAATTGTTAAGGGGATGCAGACCTGAGAAAGACGTTTGTCTTGTTTCCATCAGGGTCCCCCATTTTCAATTCATATAGACATTTATGACATACACAACATACATGACATTTATGGCATAGGGACATACAGGTATTTAGTACTGATACATTTGTGACATAAACGGTATTCAAATATACAGTACTGTTACCCCTAGATCCTGACAGAGTATATACATATGATGGGGAGGGGACTGTACATTAGGAGGGGGTGGGTGGGTGGGAGAGAAATATACATGCGGTGGGGAGGAGACTGTCTATTAGGAGGTGGTGGGGGTTTTGGGCATTTACGGTGGCCAGTTTCGAATTGCAGCCTCCCGTAGGTGCTCTTTAAGAGCGGTTTTGAATGTGGGCAGTGATTCACATTCCTTTACGGCTGTGGGTAGGGCGTTCCACATTGTTGTGGCATAATTGCGAAACGTGTTTAGTCCCTTGTTTGAGCCGAATCTGGGTTTAACATGATTTGTGGAGCTTCCTCTGGTGTTGTGATCGTGGTATTCACTGACCTTTGGGAAGTATTTTGACATGTACATGGGCACCACAGGTCTTGTGGTTTCTGTGGCGCTGGGGGGGGGGTCATGTTTTTGTCCGCGCACACAAAGCGTGCTGTGCGGCTCTTCCCGCCTCCACAGGGTGCGTGCGTGGGCGCGCTGAGGAGAGGGGAGGGATCTGACATTAAGACAGGCTTTGTACTTGGGACCTCAGCTGGGTTTGCTCTGATGGGAAAATAGGGACAATTAAAAGGACTGTTCTGGTATGTTTTGGACATGATGCACGGCGTACAATGATTACACTACAATGCAATCTCTATTTCAATCTCAATTCTTTCATCTATGTACAGTATACTGTATATTCTTTTACTTTTTCTCCTCTGTAGGTCTGGGGAGGGTGTAGACTAACTCTGTTGGTCTGGGGAGGGTGTAGACTAACTCTGTTGGTCTGGGGAGGGTGTAGACCAACTCTGTTGGTCTGGGGAGGGTGTAGACTAACTCTGTTGGTCTGGGGAGGGTGTAGACTACCACATGTCTCCTCTGTTGGTCTGGGGAGGGTGTAGACTAACTCTGTTGGTCTAGGGAGGGTGTAGACTAACTCTGTTGGTCTGGGGAGGGTGTAGACTAACTCTGTTGGTCTGGGGAGGGTGTAGACTAACTCTGTTGGTCTAGGGAGGGTGTAGACTAACTCTGTTGGTCTAGGGAGGGTGTAGACCAACTCTGTTGGTCTGGGGAGGGTGTAGACTAACTCTGTTGGTCTGGGGAGGGTGTAGACTACCACATGTCTCCTCTGTTGGTCTGGGGAGGGTGTAGACTAACTCTGTTGGTCTAGGGAGGGTGTAGACTAACTCTGTTGGTCTAGGGAGGGTGTAGACCAACTCTGTTGGTCTGGGGAGGGTGTAGACTAACTCTGTTGGTCTGGGGAGGGTGTAGACCAACTCTGTTGGTCTGGGGAGGGTGTAGACTAACTCTGTTGGTCTGGGGAGGGTGTAGACCAACTCTGTTGGTCTGGGGAGGGTGTAGACTAACTCTGTTGGTCTAGGGAGGGTGTAGACCAACTCTGTTGGTCTGGGGAGGGTGTAGACTAACTCTGTTGGTCTGGGGAGGGTGTAGACCAACTCTGTTGGTCTGGGGAGGGTGTAGACTAACTCTGTTGGTCTGGGGAGGGTGTAGACCAACTCTGTTGGTCTGGGGAGGGTGTAGACTAACTCTGTTGGTCTGGGGACTAACTCTGTTGGTCTGGGGAGGGTGTAGACTAACTCTGTTGGTCTGGGGAGGGTGTAGACTAACTCTGTTGGTCTGGGGACTAACTCTGTTGGTCTGGGGAGGGTGTAGACTAACTCTGTTGGTCTGGGGAGGGTGTAGACTAACTATGTTGGTCTAGGGAGGGTGTAGACTAACTCTGTTGGTCTGGGGAGGGTGTAGACCAACTCTGTTGGTCTGGGGAGGGTGTAGACCAACTCTGTTGGTCTGGGGAGGGTGTAGACCAACTCTGTTGGTCTGGGGAGGGTGTAGACTAACTCTGTTGGTCTGGGGAGGGTGTAGACCAACTCTGTTGGTCTGGGGAGGGTGTAGACCAACTCTGTTGGTCTGGGGAGGGTGTAGACTAACTCTGTTGGTCTGGGGAGGGTGTAGACTAACTCTGTTGGTCTGGGGACTAACTATGTTGGTCTGGGGAGGGTGTAGACCAACTCTGTTGGTCTGGGGAGGGTGTAGACCAACTCTGTTGGTCTGGGGAGGGTGTAGACTAACTCTGTTGGTCTAGGGAGGGTGTAGACCAACTCTGTTGGTCTAGGGAGGGTGTAGACCAACTCTGTTGGTCTGGGGAGGGTGTAGACTAACTCTGTTGGTCTAGGGAGGGTGTAGACTAACTCTGTTGGTCTGGGGAGGGTGTAGACTAACTCTGTTGGTCTGGGGAGGGTGTAGACCAACTCTGTTGGTCTGGGGAGGGTGTAGACTAACTCTGTTGGTCTGGGGAGGGTGTAGACTAACTCTGTTGGTCTAGGGAGGGTGTAGACTATCACGTGTCTCCTCTGTTGGTCTAGGGAGGGTGTAGACTAACTCTGTTGGTCTAGGGAGGGTGTAGACTACCACATGTCTCCTCTGTTGGTCTGGGGAGGGTGTAGACTACCACATGTCTCCTCTGTTGGTCTAGGGAGGGTGTAGACTACCACATGTCTCCTCTGTTGGTCTAGGGAGGGTGTAGACTACCACATGTCTCCTCTGTTGGTCTAGGGAGGGTGTAGACTACCACATGTCTCCTCTGTTGGTCTAGGGAGGGTGTAGACTACCACATGTCTCCTCTGTCGGTCTAGGGAGGGTGTAGACTACCACATGCCTCTTCTGTCGGTCTGAGGAGGGTGTAGACTACCACATGCCTCCTCTGTCGGTCTGGGGAGGGTGTAGACTACCACATGCCTCCTCTGTCGGTCTGGGGAGGGTGTAGAACTACCACATGCCTCCTCTGTCGGTCTGGGGAGGGTGTGTAGACTACCACATGCCTCCTCTGATACATGTGGAGTCGCCAGCTGCTTCCTTTCACCTGACGGCGAGGAGTTTCACCGGGAGAACGCTATCTCCCCCGGCAGATCCCCTCCCTGCTGAACAGGCTATTGCAACAACCACGACTGACTCATACCCCACTGGCTTCCCACCCAGGAACACTGACAATTGTGTTCGTAGGGACAAACTGACCAAGATGGAGGTACCGCTGACACCGGGAATTGAACCCCGGGTCTCTGCGGTGGTCGACGAGAGCTTAGACCTCTACACTACCCAGCAGCCTGGTGGTAGATGAGTGCTTAGACCTCTACACTACCCAGCCTGGTGGTAGATGAGAGCTTAGACCTCTACACTACCCAGCCTGGTGGTAGATGAGAGCTTAGACCTCTACACTACCCAGAGGCCTGGTGGTAGATGAGTGCTTAGACCTCTACACTACCCAGCCTGGTGGTAGATGAGTGCTTAGACCTCTACACTACCCAGCCTGGTGGTAGATGAGAGCTTAGACCTCTACACTACCCAGCGGCCTGGTGGTAGATGAGAGCTTAGACCTCTACACTACCCAGAGGCCTGGTGGTAGATGAGAGCTTAGACCTCGTCTACACTACCCAGTCTGGTGGTAGATGAGAGCTTAGACCTCTACACTACCCAGAGGCCTGGTGGTAGATGAGTGCTTAGACCTCTACACTACCCAGAGGCCTGGTGGTAGATGAGAGCTTAGACCTCGTCTACACTACCCAGTCTGGTGGTAGATGAGAGCTTAGACCTCTACACTACCCAGCCTGGCTGGTAGATGAGTGCTTAGACCTCTACACTACCCAGCCTGGTGGTAGATGAGTGCTTAGACCTCTACACTACCCAACCTGGCTGGTAGATGAGTGCTTAGACCTCTACACTACCGAGCCTGGTGGTAGATGAGAGCTTAGACCTCTACACTACCCAGCCTGGTGGTAGATGAGAGCTTAGACCTCTACACTACCCAGCCTGGTGGTAGATGAGTGCTTAGACCTCTACACTACCCAGCGGCCTGGTGGTAGATGAGGGCTTAGACCTCTACACTACCCAGCCTGGTGGTAGATGAGAGCTTAGACCTCTACACTACCAACTCTGTTGGTCTAGGGAGGGTGTAGACCAACTCTGTTGGTCTGGGGAGGGTGTAGACTAACTCTGTTGGTCTGGGGAGGGTGTAGACTACCACATGTCTCCTCTGTTGGTCTAGGGAGGGTGTAGACTAACTCTGTTGGTCTAGGGAGGGTGTAGACCAACTCTGTTGGTCTGGGGAGGGTGTAGACTAACTCTGTTGGTCTGGGGAGGGTGTAGACCAACTCTGTTGGTCTGGGGAGGGTGTAGACTAACTCTGTTGGTCTGGGGAGGGTGTAGACCAACTCTGTTGGTCTGGGGAGGGTGTAGACTAACTCTGTTGGTCTAGGGAGGGTGTAGACCAACTCTGTTGGTCTGGGGAGGGTGTAGACTAACTCTGTTGGTCTGGGGAGGGTGTAGCAGGGTTTCCGTTAGAAAAAATTGTTGTCGGTCTCCGTGACCTGCAAGATTTCAATCTACCGGACAAATGAGATTAATTCCGGTCATAGTTTAGAATAAAGAATGTCATCCTCAAGGCATGTAGATTTATAATATTATTACTTAAAACTAGGCTACTTTTGCGTATACAGTCATTAATTAATATATTCCAAATAAAATAAGTCCCTCGATACTCCGTGCTGCTGCTGACTTGAACTAAAATAGACCGCGTATGTGGGCAGTCGGTCCAACACTAAACAGCAGTCTGTTATAATCACATTTTTATGAGCTAACGAATTCCGTTATATTGGACATTTGTATTAATTATATCAAGCGAAGAACTGAGAAAGCAGAGAGGCGGCAACATTATCGTGGTTTGCGTGACGACTCTCTCCACCTCGCAACAACTTATTTGCAAAGAGTATGGCGCTGCAGAGAAGCTCATTCAGCTGTTATTGGCTCTTTTCTGGGAACCGCACAGCAGCGCCCCCCACCCAACATTGGCTGAAAATGGCCGAATTGGAGTACTGATGGAATACTGCATTGTGCCGTTGCCTCTCTGGCTCTGCAGCTTCACATGCACTCGCACACCCAGCACTAAGCTCTCGCTGACAACGTCGTTGTCATTATTAGAAGCAACGAGGAAACAAATGTAATGATCGTTTCGTTCATCGCATAGGCTATTTAATTTTAGCCTATTTTAATACAATTCAAATAATCAAATTGTGCTTAGACTCAGGGAATTATTTTCACCGGACATTAAGACCGGAGATATTAAATAAGTCGGACTTCAACAGATTTTGCCGGTCAAAAACCGGTAATTACCGGCTAACGGAAACGCTGGGGTGTAGACCAACTCTGTTGGTCTGGGGAGGGTGTAGACTAACTCTGTTGGTCTGGGGAGGGTGTAGACCAACTCTGTTGGTCTGGGGAGGGTGTAGACTAACTCTGTTGGTCTGGGGACTAACTCTGTTGGTCTGGGGAGGGTGTAGACTAACTCTGTTGGTCTGGGGAGGGTGTAGACTAACTCTGTTGGTCTGGGGACTAACTCTGTTGGTCTGGGGAGGGTGTAGACTAACTCTGTTGGTCTGGGGAGGGTGTAGACTAACTATGTTGGTCTAGGGAGGGTGTAGACTAACTCTGTTGGTCTGGGGAGGGTGTAGACCAACTCTGTTGGTCTGGGGAGGGTGTAGACCAACTCTGTTGGTCTGGGGAGGGTGTAGACCAACTCTGTTGGTCTGGGGAGGGTGTAGACTAACTCTGTTGGTCTGGGGAGGGTGTAGACCAACTCTGTTGGTCTGGGGAGGGTGTAGACCAACTCTGTTGGTCTGGGGAGGGTGTAGACTAACTCTGTTGGTCTGGGGAGGGTGTAGACTAACTCTGTTGGTCTGGGGACTAACTATGTTGGTCTGGGGAGGGTGTAGACCAACTCTGTTGGTCTGGGGAGGGTGTAGACCAACTCTGTTGGTCTGGGGAGGGTGTAGACTAACTCTGTTGGTCTAGGGAGGGTGTAGACCAACTCTGTTGGTCTAGGGAGGGTGTAGACCAACTCTGTTGGTCTGGGGAGGGTGTAGACTAACTCTGTTGGTCTAGGGAGGGTGTAGACTAACTCTGTTGGTCTGGGGAGGGTGTAGACTAACTCTGTTGGTCTGGGGAGGGTGTAGACCAACTCTGTTGGTCTGGGGAGGGTGTAGACTAACTCTGTTGGTCTGGGGAGGGTGTAGACTAACTCTGTTGGTCTAGGGAGGGTGTAGACTATCACGTGTCTCCTCTGTTGGTCTAGGGAGGGTGTAGACTAACTCTGTTGGTCTAGGGAGGGTGTAGACTACCACATGTCTCCTCTGTTGGTCTGGGGAGGGTGTAGACTACCACATGTCTCCTCTGTTGGTCTAGGGAGGGTGTAGACTACCACATGTCTCCTCTGTTGGTCTAGGGAGGGTGTAGACTACCACATGTCTCCTCTGTTGGTCTAGGGAGGGTGTAGACTACCACATGTCTCCTCTGTTGGTCTAGGGAGGGTGTAGACTACCACATGTCTCCTCTGTCGGTCTAGGGAGGGTGTAGACTACCACATGCCTCTTCTGTCGGTCTGAGGAGGGTGTAGACTACCACATGCCTCCTCTGTCGGTCTGGGGAGGGTGTAGACTACCACATGCCTCCTCTGTCGGTCTGGGGAGGGTGTAGAACTACCACATGCCTCCTCTGTCGGTCTGGGGAGGGTGTGTAGACTACCACATGCCTCCTCTGATACATGTGGAGTCGCCAGCTGCTTCCTTTCACCTGACGGCGAGGAGTTTCACCGGGAGAACGCTATCTCCCCCGGCAGATCCCCTCCCTGCTGAACAGGCTATTGCAACAACCACGACTGACTCATACCCCACTGGCTTCCCACCCAGGAACACTGACAATTGTGTTCGTAGGGACAAACTGACCAAGATGGAGGTACCGCTGACACCGGGAATTGAACCCCGGGTCTCTGCGGTGGTCGACGAGAGCTTAGACCTCTACACTACCCAGCAGCCTGGTGGTAGATGAGTGCTTAGACCTCTACACTACCCAGCCTGGTGGTAGATGAGAGCTTAGACCTCTACACTACCCAGCCTGGTGGTAGATGAGAGCTTAGACCTCTACACTACCCAGAGGCCTGGTGGTAGATGAGTGCTTAGACCTCTACACTACCCAGCCTGGTGGTAGATGAGTGCTTAGACCTCTACACTACCCAGCCTGGTGGTAGATGAGAGCTTAGACCTCTACACTACCCAGCGGCCTGGTGGTAGATGAGAGCTTAGACCTCTACACTACCCAGAGGCCTGGTGGTAGATGAGAGCTTAGACCTCGTCTACACTACCCAGTCTGGTGGTAGATGAGAGCTTAGACCTCTACACTACCCAGAGGCCTGGTGGTAGATGAGTGCTTAGACCTCTACACTACCCAGAGGCCTGGTGGTAGATGAGAGCTTAGACCTCGTCTACACTACCCAGTCTGGTGGTAGATGAGAGCTTAGACCTCTACACTACCCAGCCTGGCTGGTAGATGAGTGCTTAGACCTCTACACTACCCAGCCTGGTGGTAGATGAGTGCTTAGACCTCTACACTACCCAACCTGGCTGGTAGATGAGTGCTTAGACCTCTACACTACCGAGCCTGGTGGTAGATGAGAGCTTAGACCTCTACACTACCCAGCCTGGTGGTAGATGAGAGCTTAGACCTCTACACTACCCAGCCTGGTGGTAGATGAGTGCTTAGACCTCTACACTACCCAGCGGCCTGGTGGTAGATGAGGGCTTAGACCTCTACACTACCCAGCCTGGTGGTAGATGAGAGCTTAGACCTCTACACTACCCAGCCTGGTGGTAGATGAGTGCTTAGACCTCTACACTACCCAGCCTGGTGGTAGATGAGTGCTTAGACCTCTACACTACCCAGCCTGGTGGTAGATGAGTGCTTAGACCTCTACACTACCCAGCGGCCTGGTGGTAGATGAGGGCTTAGACCTCTACACTACCCAGCCTGGTGGTAGATGAGAGCTTAGACCTCTACACTACCCAACCTGGTGGTAGATGAAAGCTTAGACCTCTACACTACCCAGCCTGGCTGGTGGTAGATGAGAGCTTAGACCTAGGTTTCAAACATTGAATGTTACTCCAGGTTCTATACGCCTGTGTTTTGTCTGTGTTTGCAACAATGCGTGACCGGTGTGAGCAGCACATGTGTGTGTGAGAGCAGCAACAC
>NC_140181.1:11438321-11444866 GCF_963971535.1 Notolepis coatsorum | reverse complement strand
GAGACAGCGAGAGATAGATGAGAGAGAGACAGAGACAGATGAGAGAGAGAGAGAGAGACAGATGAGAGAGAGAGACAGAGATGAGAGAGAGGGAGATGAGAGAGAGACAGAGATGAGAGAGAGACAGAGAGAGACAGAGACAGATGAGAGAGAGAGAGAGAGAGAGAGAGAGAGCGATGAGAGAGAGAGAGAGAGAGAGAGAGAGAAGCTCCACACTCCATTCTCCTCTTTGAATGTGTCTGACTCTAATAGTCAGTGTCTTAATTGTGTCCCACCTTTTAATTGCGTAAAGAGCTCTGTATGTTCCTACGGTTTCTCTCTCTCTCGCTCAGCGGTCCCTGTCCCACAGAAGCCAGAGAGCACAGGGTTTCTCCCGGGATGGTAGGCATGTGTGCGTCAAGCTGGGACAGGCAACCTAGACCTGTTTAGGTGGAATTTCATTGCTAGGGAACAGCATTTAGAACATCTAACGTGTTGTCGAGCTGAAAGCGCCGCCTACACGTGGTTGAAGAAGTGCAAGTTCACGCACCACAGCCAGACATACAGTAACTCGTGTGTTAGATTGTGTCCGTTTGGGAAATCTATTGTAGTGGGACTGATATTGTGGTGGGCTGCCTCGAACTAGCACTCTTTATTATTACTACTATTACTTTATTATTACTACCACTCTTTATTATTACTACTATTACTTTATTATTACTACCACTCTTTATTATTACTACTATTACTTTATTATTACTATTATTACTTTATTATTACTACCACTCTTTATTATTACTATTATTACTTTATTATTACTACCACTCTTTATTATGACTATTATTACTTTATTATTACTACCACTCTTTATTATTACTACTATTACTTTATTATTACTACCACTCTTATTATTACTATTATTACTTTATTATTACTACCACTCTTTATTATTACTACTATTACTTTATTATTACTATTATTACTTTATTATTACTAACACTCTTTATTATTACTATTATTTCTTTATTATTACTAACACTCTTTATTATTACTATTATTTCTTTATTATTGCTATTATTACTTTATTATTACTTTATTGTTGCTATTATTACTTTATTATTACTATTATTACTTTATTATTACTATTATTACTTTATTATTGCTATTATTACTTTATTGTTACTATTATTCATTTATTATTACTATTATTACTTTATTATTGCTATTATTACTTTATTATTACTATTATTACTTTATTATTACTATTATTACTTTATTATTGCTATTATTACTTTATTATTACTATTATTTCTTTATTATTACTATTATTACTTTATAATTACTATTACTTTATTATTGCTATTATTACTTTATAATTACCATTACTTTATTATTACTATTATTACTTTATTATTACTTTATTATTACTTTATTATTGCTATTATTACTTTATTATTACTAACACTCTTCATTCCATCTGTTAACTAACTACCCCTCTTCATTCTACCTGCAGTTAACCAACTACCACTCGGTAGTTAACCGCCTCTCCCCTCCGATCCTTTGTGTTGTAATAATTACTGACGAGTACGACACACTCTGCTCTGATTCAGCAACATGTAACCCTTCACGCTCCGCTGAGCCACGCGGGCGGCCTGGTGTGTGTCAGTGCCCCGTGTTGTGGAGCGCGAGGCAGGATGCGCGGAGTCGCCCCCCCGGGCTAGAATCACAACAACGGGATCCCGTGCCAGCAGTGTGCACTGCACCATTTCACACCTCGTTCATTGGCGAGACGGGGGTTTTGTGGGTAGAGAGCCTGCGTTGAGCATGACTGGCTTTTTGATACTAAACGGAGTGCTGGTATTGATTGATCCTGACTCGTTGAAAAGATCAGAGTGAGAAAAGTCAATCGAGGAGGGCCATGGCTGGAGCTACTAGGCCACGCTAGACCATGCCGGTATGTTTCTGTGTTGTTGTTGTTGTTGTTGTTGTTGTTGTTGTTGTTGTTGTTGTTGTTGTTGTCTCTGTACTGTGTGTGTATGTCGCAGGACCCCCTTGAAGCCAGATGCTATGTCTCAAGGGGCTAATCCAGCGAATGAAATGAATACATTTCCACCACGTGTGGAATATCAATGTGTCAGAGTTCTCAGAAAAACACTACTGCAAACAGTCCCGGTGCAATAGATTGGTATTGTCGTCGTTGTATCTCTACAGTCTGTACCTCAGTTCACGACGGTCCTCGTCTGAAGACATTGGACGGAAAGGACTTGAACTGGGTTGGTTTCATTGACAGCACTGAATGAATGAATGAATGAATGAATGAAAACTTTATTTAACAGATTGCAGAATGAGGTACAATACAGTACGGCTCAATACAATTGGTTAAGGGGATGCAGACCTGAGAAAGTCGTTTGTCTTGTTTCCATCAGGGTCCCCCATTTTCAATTCATATTGACATTTATGACATACACAACATACATGACATTTATGGCATAGGGACATACAGGTATTAGTACTGATACATTTGTGACATAAACGGTATTCAAATATACAGTACTGTTACCCCTAGATCCTGACAGAGTATATACATATGATGGGGAGGGGACTGTACATTAGGAGGGGGTGGGTGGGTGGGAGAGAAATATACATATGGCGGGGAGGGAATATATACATGCGGTGGGGAGGAGACTGTCTATTAGGAGGTGGTGGGGGTTTTGGGCATTTACGGTGGCCAGTTTCGAATTGCAGTCTCCCGTAGGTGCTCTTTAAGAGCGGTTTTGAATGTGGGCAGGGATTCACATTCCTTTACAGCTGTGGGTAGGGCGTTCCACATTGTTGTGGCATAATTGCGAAACGTGTTTAGTCCCTTTAGTTTGAGCCGAATCTGGGTTTAACATGATTTGTTGAGCTTCCTCTGGTGTTGTGATCGTGGTATTCACTGACCTTTGGAAGTATTTTGACATGTACATGGGCACCACGGGTCTTGTGCTTTCTGTGGCGCTGTGGCGCTGGGGGGGGGGTCATGTTTTTGTCCGCGCACACAAAGCGTGCTGTGCGGCTCTGCCCGCCTCCACAGGGTGCGTGCGTGGGCGCGCTGAGGAGAGGGGAGGGATCTGACATTAAGACAGGCTTTGTACTTGGGACCTCAGCTGGGGACGCTCTGATAGGAAAATAGGGACAATTAAAAGGACTGTTCTGGTATGTTTTGGACATGATGCACGGCGTACAATGATTACACACTACAATGCAATCTCTATTTCAATCTCAATTCTTTCATCTATGTACAGTATACTGTATATTCTTTTACTTTTTCTCCTCTGTAGGTCTGGGGAGGGTGTAGACTAACTCTGTTGGTCTGGGGAGGGTGTAGACTAACTCTGTTGGTCTGGGGAGGGTGTAGACTAACTCTGTTGGTCTGGGGAGGGTGTAGACCAATTCTGTTGGTCTGGGGAGGTGTAGTAGACCAACTCTGTTGGTCTGGAGAGGGTGTAGACTAACTCTGTTGGTCTGGGGAGGGTGTAGACCAACTCTGTTGGTCTGGGGAGGGTGTAGACTAACTCTGTTGGTCTGGGGAGGGTGTAGACCAACTCTGTTGGTCTGCGGGAGGGTGTAGTAGACCAACTCTGTTGGTCTGGGGAGGGTGTAGACTAACTCTGTTGGTCTGGGGAGGGTGTAGACTAACTCTGTTGATCTGGGAGGTGTGTAGTAGACCAACTCTGTTGGTCTGGGGAGGGTGTAGATCAACTCTGTTGGTCTGGGGAGGGTGTAGACCAACTCTGTTGGTCTGGGGAGGGTGTAGACTAACTCTGTTGGTCTAGGGAGGGTGTAGACTATCACATGTCTCCTCTGTTGGTCGTAGGGAGGGTGTAGACTACCACATGTCTCCTCTGTTGGTCTGGGGAGGGTTGTAGACTAACTCTGTTGGTCTAGGGAGGGTGTTGTAGACTAACTCTGTTAGTCTAGGGAGGGTGTAGACTAACTCTGTTGGTCTAGGGAGGGTGTAGACTAACTCTGTTGGTCTGGGGAGGGTGTGTAGACCAACTCTGTTGGTCTGGGGAGGGTGTAGACTATCACGTGTCTCCTCTGTTGGTCTAGGGAGGGTGTAGACTAACTCTGTTGGTCTAGGGAGGGTGTAGACTACCACATGTCTCCTCTGTTGGTCTGGGGAGGGTGTAGACTACCACATGTCTCTTATGTTGGTCTAGGGAGGGTGTAGACTACCACATGTCTCCTCTGTTGGTCTAGGGAGGGTGTAGACTACCACATGTCTCCTCTGTTGGTCTAGGGAGGGTGTAGACTACCACATGTCTCCTCTGTTGGTCTAGGAGGGTGTAGACTACCACATGTCTCCTCTGTTGGTCTAGGGAGGGTGTAGACTACCACATGCCTCTTCTGTCGGTCTGGGGAGGGTGTAGACTACCACATGCCTCCTCTGTCGGTCTGGGGAGGGTGTAGACTACCACATGCCTCCTCTGTCGGTCTGGGGGAGGGTGTAGACTACCACATGCCTCCTCTGTCGGTCTGGGGAGGGGTGTAGAACTACCACATGCCTCCTCTGTCGGTCTGGGGAGGGTGTGTAGACTACCACATGCCTCCTCTGATACATGTGGAGTCGCCAGCTGCTTCCTTTCACCTGACGGTGAGGAGTTTCACGGGAGAACGCTATCTCCCCCGGCAGATCCCTCCCTGCTGAACAGGGCTATTGCAACAACCACGACTGACTCATACCCACTGGCTTCCCACCCAGGAACACTGACACTTGTGTTCGTAGGGACAAACTGACCAGATGGAGGTACCGCTGACACCGGGAATTGAACCCGGGTCTCTGCGGTGGTCGACGAGTGCTTAGACCTCTACACTACCCAGCGGCCTGGTGTAGATGAGAGCTTAGACCTCTACACTACCCAGCCTGGTGGTAGATGAGAGCTTAGACCTCTACACTACCCAACCTGGCTGGTGTTAGATGAGAGCTTAGACCTCTACACTACCCAGCTGGTGGTAGATGAGAGCTTAGACCTCTACACTACCCAGCGGCCTGGTGGTCGACGAGTGCTTAGACCTCTACACTACCCAGCCTGGTGGTAGATGAGAGCTTAGACCTCTACACTACCCAACCTGCCTGGTGGTAGATGAGAGCTTAGACCTCTACACTACCCAGCCTGGTGGTAGATGAGAGCTTAGACCTCTACACTACCCAACCTGCCTGGTGGTAGATGAGAGCTTAGACCTCTACACTACCCAGCCTGGTGGTAGATGAGAGCTTAGACCTCTACACTACCCAACCTGGCTGGTGTTAGATGAGAGCTTAGACCTCTACACTACCCAGCCTGGTGGTAGATGAGTGCTTAGACCTCTACACTACCGAGCCTGGTGGTAGATGAGAGCTTAGACCTCTACACTACCCAGCCTGGTGGTAGGCGAGTGCTTAGACCTCTACACTACCCAGCCTGGTGTAGATGAGGCTTAGACCTCTACACTACCCAGCCTGGTGGTAGATGAGAGCTTAGACCTCTACACTACCCAGCGGCCTGGTGGTCGACGAGTGCTTAGACCTCTACACTACCCAGCCTGGCTGGTGGTAGATGAGAGCTTAGACCTCTACACTACCCAGCCTGGCTGGTGGTAGATGAGAGCTTAGACCTCTACACTACCCAGCCTGGCTGGTGGTAGATGAGAGCTTAGACCTCTACACTACCCAGCCTGGTGGTAGGTGAGTGCTTAGACCTCTACACTGCCCAACCTGGTGGTAGATGAGTGCTTAGACCTCTACACTACCCAACCTGGTGGTAGATGAGAGCTTAGACCTCTACACTACCCAACCTGGCTGGTGTTAGATGAGTGCTTAGACCTCTACACTACCCAGCCTGATGGTAGGTGAGTGCTTAGACCTCTACACTACCCAGCGGCCTGGTGGTAGATGAGAGCTTAGACCTCTACACTACCAGCCTGGTGGTAGATGAGAGCTTAGACCTCTACACTACCCAGCCTGGTGGTAGATGAGAGCTTAGACCTCTACACTACCCAGCCTGGTGGTAGATGAGAGCTTAGACCTCTACACTACCGAGCCTGGTGGTAGATGAGAGCTTAGACCTCTACACTACCCAGCCTGATGGTAGATGAGAGCTTAGACCTCTACACTACCCAGCGGCCTGGTGGTAGATGAGAGCTTAGACCTCTACACTACCCAGCCTGATGGAGATGAGAGCTTAGACCTCTACACTACCCAGTCTGGTGGTAGATGAGAGCTTAGACCTCTACACTACCCAACCTGGTGGTAGATGAGAGCTTAGACCTCTACACTACCCAGCCTGGTGGTAGATGAGAGCTTAGACCTCTACACTACCCAGCCTGGTGGTAGATGAGAGCTTAGACCTCTACACTACCCAGCCTGGTGGTAGATGAGAGCTTAGACCTCTACACTACCGAGCCTGGTGGTAGATGAGAGCTTAGACCTCTACACTACCCAGCCTGGTGGTAGATGAGAGCTTAGACCTCTACACTACCCAGCCTGGCTGGTGGTAGATGAGAGCTTAGACCTCTACACTACCCAGCCTGGTGGTAGATGAGAG
>NC_140181.1:11393321-11428321 GCF_963971535.1 Notolepis coatsorum | reverse complement strand
CTGTTTCGTGTTTCTTTGTGTTTTTTGTTTTTTTATTTAGATCCCCATGTGGGGTATCATTGGAAAGCCACACTCATTGGTTACAACGATCCACAATCATTTTCGAGATCGGATCTAGATTGACGGAACTACTGCAGCCTGAGTCGGGAGTGGTATTTTGCGCAATACCGTGTACTTTGCACAAGCCTCAAATACCGGCATGTAACTCGAGAACCGCTGAACGGATTTTGACGAATTTTGTCGCTATCGACAGGCAACAAATAAGACTTCAATTCGATATATATTCTATTACAAAATATGCACACCCGAGCCACTAGGGGTCGCCAAAGTGCCGGTTGCAAAAAATCCGAAAAACATCCCATATGAGGGACGTTGCAGCTTAAGAGGTTGGGTGTTTTGTGTAACCGATTTTTATTTGAAGGAAACATGAACTGGTATTTTGAGGAGAATCTTAACTTAAGGTGTTTTTTCTGTGCAGAGAAGGGGACTGGTGGCTGGCACGCTCCCTGAGCAGCGGAGAGAGCGGGTACATCCCCAGCAACTACGTGGCACCATCTGACTCCATCCAGGCAGAAGAGTAATCCCTCGTCCTTCTTTCTCTCTATCTGTCTTTTATCTGTTTCCTTTCAACAAATCACACAGCAAAATGTATCTGGATAAGAGCTATACTAAGACCTATACTAAGAGCTCCACTAAGACCTATACTAAGAGCTCTACTAAGACCTCCACTAAGACCTATACTAAGAGCTCTACTAAGACCTATACTAAGAGCTCCACTAAGACCTATACTAAGAGCTCTACTAAGACCTCCACTAAGACCTATACTAAGAGCTCTACTAAGAGCTCTACTAAGACCTATACTAAGAGCTCTACTAAGACATATACTAAGACCTATACTAAGAGCTCTACTAAGACCTATACTAAGAGATCTACTAAGACATATACTAAGACCTATACTAAGACCTATACTAAGAGCTCTACTAAGACCTATACTAAGAGCTATACTAAGACCTATACTAAGAGCTCTACTAAGACCTATACTAAGAGCTTTACTAAGACCTATACTAAGAGCTTTACTAAGACCTATACTAAGAGCTCTACTAAGACATCCACTAAGACATATACTAAGAGCTCTACTAAGAGCTCTACTAAGACCTATACTAAGAGCTCTACTAAGACATATACTAAGACCTATACTAAGAGCTCTACTAAGACCTATACTAAGAGCTCTACTAAGACCTCCACTAAGACCTATACTAAGAGCTCTACTAAGAGCTCTACTAAGACCTATACTAAGAGCTCTACTAAGACATATACTAAGAGCTCTACTAAGAGCTCTACTAAGACCTATACTAAGAGCTATACTAAGACCTATACTAAGACCTATACTAAGAGCTATACTAAGACCTATACTAAGACCTCCACTAAGACCTATACTAAGAGCTTTACTAAGACCTATACTAAGACCTATACTAAGAGCTTTACTAAGAGCTCTACTAAGAGCTTTACTAAGAGCTTTACTAAGAGCTCTACTAAGACCTATACTAAGAGCTTTACTAATAGCTCTACTAAGACCTATACTAAGAGCTGTACTAAGAGCTTTACTAAGAGCTCTACTAAGACCTATACTAAGAGCTGTACTAAGAGCTTTACTAAGAGCTTTACTAAGACCTATACTAAGAGCTTTACTAAGAGCTCTACTAAGACCTATACTAAGAGCTTTACTAAGACCTATACTAAGAGCTCTACTAAGACCTATACTAAGAGCTCTACTAAGACCTATACTAAGAGCTATACTAAAACCTATACTAAGAGCTTTACTAAGACCTATACTGAGAGCTCTACTAAGACCTATACTAAGAGCTCTACTAAGACCTATACTAAGATATTTACTAAGACCTATACTAAGAGCTCTACTAAGACCTATACTAAGAGCTCTACTAAGACCTATACTAAGCTCTACTAAGACCTATACTAAGAGCTTACTAAGACCTATACTAAGAGCTCTACTAAGACCTTTACTAAGAGCTCTACTAAGACATATACTAAGAGCTCTACTAAGACCTATACTAAGAGCTCTACTAAGAGCTCTACTAAGAGCTTTACTAAGAGCTCTACTAAGACCTATACTAAGAGCTTTACTAAGACCTATACTAAGAGCTCTACTAAGACCTATACTAAGAGCTCTACTAAGAGCTCTACTAAGACCTATACTAAGAGCTCCACTAATACCTATACTAAGAGCTCTACTAAGACCTATACTAAGAGCTCCACTAAGACCTATACTAAGAGCTCTACTAAGACCTATTCTAAGAGCTATACTAAGACCTATACTAAGCTTTACTAAGAGCTTTACTAAGACCTATACTAAGAGCTCCACTAAGACCTATACTAAGAGCTTTACTAAGAGCTTTACTAAGAGCTCTACTAAGACCTATACTAAGAGCTCTACTAAGAGCTCCACTAAGACCTATACTAAGAGCTCCACTAAGACCTATACTAAGACCTATACTAAGAGCTATACTAAGAGCTTTACTAAGAGCTCTTAGAGCTCTACTAAGAGCTCTACTAAGAGCTCTACTAAGAGCTTTACTAAGAGCTCTACTAAGACCTATACTAAGAGCTTTACTAAGACCTATACTAAGAGCTCTACTAAGACCTATACTAAGAGCTCCACTAAGACCTATACTAAGAGCTCTACTAAGACCTATACTAAGAGCTCTACTAAGACCTATACTAAGAGCTTTACTAAGAGCTCTACTAAGACCTATACTAAGAGCTCCACTAAGACCTATACTAAGAGCTCTACTAAGACCTATTCTAAGAGCTATACTAAGACCTATACTAAGAGCTTTACTAAGAGCTTTACTAAGACCTATACTAAGAGCTCCACTAAGACCTATACTAAGAGCTCTACTAAGAGCTTTACTGAGAGCTTTACTAAGAGCTCTACTAAGACCTATACTAAGAGCTCTACTAAGACCTATACTAAGAGCTCCACTAAGACCTATACTAAGAGCTCTACTAAGAGCTTTACTAAGAGCTTTACTAAGACCTATACTAAGACCTATACTAAGAGCTCCACTAAGACCTATACTAAGAGCTCCACTAAGACCTATACTAAGACCTATACTAAGAGCTATACTAAGAGCTTTACTAAGACCTATACTAAGAGCTCTACTAAGAGCTTTACTAAGACCTATACTAAGACCTATACTAAGAGCTCTACTAAGAGCTTTACTAAGAGCTTTACTAAGAGCTCTACTAAGACCTATACTAAGAGCTCTACTAAGAGCTCCACTAAGACCTATACTAAGAGCTCCACTAAGACCTATACTAAGACCTATACTAAGAGCTATACTAAGAGCTTTACTAAGACCTATACTAAGAGCTATACTAAGAGCTTTACTAAGACCTATACTAAGACCTATACTAAGAGCTCTACTAAGAGCTTTACTAAGAGCTTTACTAAGAGCTCTACTAAGACCTATACTAAGAGCTCTACTAAGAGCTCCACTAAGACCTATACTAAGAGCTCCACTAAGACCTATACTAAGACCTATACTAAGAGCTATACTAAGAGCTTTACTAAGAGCTTTACTAAGAGCTCTACTAAGACCTATACTAAGAGCTTTACTAAGAGCTCCACTAAGACCTATACTAAGAGCTCTACTAAGACCTATACTAAGAGCTCTACTAATACCTATACTAAGAGCTTTACTAAGAGCTCCACTAAGACCTATACTAAGAGCTCTACTAAGACCTATACTAAGAGCTCCACTAAGACCTATACTTAGAGCTCTACAAAAACATATAGCTCTACTAAGACTAAAAATATATATATATATATATATCTAACCCTAACTAACCTTACTGTCATGCACTTGTCCTAATAAACTAACCTATACCTACAAACCTACACACTGTAGCACTCAACACTTTGATGAACATTGTTACTGAGCTGATAGAGTTGTGCCCTTCCTGATGACTTGTCGTACAGAACTTGTAAATCGCTTTGGATAAAAGCGTTCAGCTAAATGACTAAATGTAAATGTAAGACCTATACTAAGAGCTCTACTAAGACAGTAAGACTTTCTTTTTTATAAATTCAGATATTGATATGAATTCAGATATTCACCTTTACATTCTAACTGCTTGAATGCACTGCTTGAGTCACTTGCAAAACTAACCTGTGTAACAACTCCCGTTTCTCACTCCCTCCGCTCCGCCAGTCATCTCAGGTTGACTATGGAGTCCAGGTGAGTTGAACTGTTGACACCGCAGACGTCTGAATGAGGCTGAGGCTGCAGTCATAGACCTGTTTTTAAATCCATACATTTTTCTAAGAGACCACCAGTAGAAGCTTACAGTCTTTCTTCCCTCCTCTCTCTCTCTCTCTTCATCACATACATATATATTATTCATCCCATACCAACCCACTCCCTGTTTTCCCTGTGCCCAATCTCTCTCTCCCCCCCCACCTCTCTATCTCTCTTCCCCTCTCTCTCTCCCTCTCCCTCCCTCTCTCTATCCGCCTCTCTCCCCCCCCCTTTCTCTCTCCCTCTCTCCCTCCCTCTCTCTCACTCTCCCCCCCTTTCCCTCTCTCTTCCCCTCTCTCTCCCTCCCCCTCCCTCTGTCTCCCCCTATCTCTCTCTCTCCCCCTCCTCCTATCCTCCCTCCCCCTCTATTCCCCTCTCTCTTTCTATCTATCTCTTTCTCTCTCGCTCCCTCTATCTCTGTATCCCCCGCTTTCCCTCTCTCTCTCCCTTCCCCCTCTGTCTCTCCCCCCCATCTCTCTCTCTCTCTCCCCCTCTCTCTCTCCCTCCTCCTCTCCCCCCCTCCCTCTCTCTCCCTCCCCCCTCTCTCTCACCCCCCCTCTCTCTCTCTTTCTCTATCTCCCCCCTATCCCTCTCTCTATCTTCCCCTCTCTCTCTCTCCCTCCTCCTCCTCTCCCCTCTCCCCCCCTCCCTCTCTCTCTCTCCCCCCTCTCTCTCTCCCTCCTCCTCCCCCCCCCTCTCTCTCTCCCTCTCCCTCCTCCTCTCCCCTCTCCCCCCCTCCCTCTCTCTCTTCATCATCCTCAGGTGGTACTTTGGGAAGGTAACCCGTCGGGACTCTGAGCGGCTGCTGCTGAGTCTGGAGAACCGGAGAGGAACCTTCCTGGTGAGAGAGAGTGAGACCACCAAAGGTTAGTGAGACACTTCCTGGTGAGAGAGAGAGTGAGACACTTCCTGGTGAGAGAGAGAGTGAGACACTTCCTGGTGAGAGAGAGAGTGAGACACTTCCTGGTGAGAGAGAGTGAGACACTTCCTGGTGAGAGAGAGTGAGACCACCAAAGGTTAGTGAGACACTTCCTGGTGAGAGAGAGTGAGACACTTCCTGGTGAGAGAGAGTGAGACACTTCCTGGTGAGAGAGAGAGAGTGAGACCACCAAAGGTTAGTGAGACACTTCCTGGTGAGAGAGAGTGAGACACTTCCTGGTGAGAGAGAGTGAGACACTTCCTGGTGAGAGAGAGAGTGAGACACTTCCTGGTGAGAGAGAGAGAGTGAGACACTTCCTGGTGAGAGAGAGAGAGTGAGACCACCAAAGGTTAGTGAGACACTTCCTGGTGAGAGAGAGTGAGACACTTCCTGGTGAGAGAGTGAGACCACCAAAGGTTAGTGAGACACTTCCTGGTGAGTGAGAGTGAGACACTTCCTGGTGAGAGAGAGTGAGACACTTCCTGGTGAGAGAGAGTGAGACACTTCCTGGTGAGAGAGAGAGTGAGACACTTCCTGGTGAGAGAGAGTGAGACGACCAAAGGTTAGTGAGACACTTCCTGGTGAGAGAGAGTGAGACACTTCCTGGTGAGAGAGAGAGTGAGACACTTCCTGGTGAGAGAGAGTGAGACACTTCCTGGTGAGAGAGAGAGAGAGAGAGAGAGAGACACTTCCTGGTGAGAGAGAGTGAGACACTTCCTGGTGAGAGAGAGACACTTCCTGGTGAGAGAGAGAGAGAGACACTTCCTGGTGAGAGAGAGAGAGTGAGACACTTCCTGGTGAGAGAGATAGAGAGACACTTCCTGGTGAGAGAGAGAGAGTGAGACACTTCCTGGTGAGAGAGAGAGACACTTCCTGGTGAGAGAGAGAGAGAGAGACACTTCCTGGTGAGAGAGAGAGTGAGACACTTCCTGGTGAGAGAGAGAGAGTGAGACACTTCCTGGTGAGAGAGAGAGTGAGACACTTCCTGGTGAGAGAGAGAGTGAGACACTTCCTGGTGAGAGAGAGAGAGAGAGAGACACTTCCTGGTGAGAGAGAGAGTGAGACACTTCCTGGTGAGAGAGAGAGAGTGAGACACTTCCTGGTGAGAGAGAGAGTGAGACACTTCCTGGTGAGAGAGAGAGTGAGACACTTCCTGGTGAGAGAGAGAGAGTGAGACACTTCCTGGTGAGAGAGAGAGTGAGACACTTCCTGGTGAGAGAGAGAGTGAGACGCTTCCTGGTGAGAGAGAGAGATAGACACTTCCTGGTGAGAGAGAGAGAGAGTGAGACACTTCCTGGTGAGAGAGAGAGTGAGACACTTCCTGGTGAGAGAGAGAGAGTGAGACGCTTCCTGGTGAGAGAGAGAGTGAGACACTTCCTGGTGAGAGAGTGAGACACTTCCTGGTGAGAGAGAGAGTGAGACGCTTCCTGGTGAGAGAGAGAGTGAGACGCTTCCTGGTGAGAGAGAGAGTGAGACACTTCCTGGTGAGAGAGAGTGAGACACTTCCTGGTGAGAGATAGAGTGAGACACTTCCTGGTGAGAGATAGAGTGAGACACTTCCTGGTGAGAGAGAGAGTGAGACGCTTCCTGGTGAGAGAGAGAGTGAGACACTTCCTGGTGAGAGAGAGAGTGAGAAAGAATGTGCAGTTTTAGCTGCAAAATATGTCAATTCATGTCACAAGAAAAGGGACAACCAGTAGGACACATATACTATATATATATATGTACCATGTTTTATTCACCGCACCATCTCCTTTATTTCTTTGATCTTGTTCTGTTGATATTGTTGTTGTATTGTATAATGTTGTTTGCTGTTTATGTCATAATTGTGCTTTGGCAACATTTGTGAAATTTCATGCCAATAAAGCTTTTTGAATTGAATTGAATTGAATTGAGTGAGACGCTTCCTGGTGAGAGAGTGAGACGCTTCCTGGTGAGAGAGAGTGAGACACTTCCTGGTGAGAGAGAGTGAGACGCTTCCTGGTGAGAGAGAGTGAGACACTTCCTGGTGAGAGAGAGAGAGACACTTCCTGGTGAGAGAGAGAGTGAGACACTTCCTGGTGAGAGAGTGAGACACTTCCTGGTGAGAGAGAGTGAGACACTTCCTGGTGAGAGAGAGTGAGACGCTTCCTGGTGAGAGAGTGAGACACTTCCTGGTGAGAGAGAGTGAGACACTTCCTGGTGAGAGAGAGTGAGACGCTTCCTGGTGAGAGAGAGTGAGACACTTCCTGGTGAGAGAGAGTGAGACACTTCCTGGTGAGAGAGAGAGTGAGACGCTTCCTGGTGAGAGAGAGAGAGACACTTCCTGGTGAGAGAGTGAGACACTTCCTGGTGAGAGAGAGAGTGAGACACTTCCTGGTGAGAGAGAGTGAGACGCTTCCTGGTGAGAGATAGTGAGACACTTCCTGGTGAGAGAGAGAGTGAGACACTTCCTGGTGAGAGAGAGTGAGACACTTCCTGGTGAGAGAGAGTGAGACACTTCCTGGTGAGAGAGAGTGAGACACTTCCTGGTGAGAGAGAGAGTGAGACACTTCCTGGTGAGAGAGATAGTGAGACGCTTCCTGGTGAGAGAGAGAGTGAGACACTTCCTGGTGTGAGAGAGTGAGACACTTCCTGGTGAGAGAGAGTGAGACACTTCCTGGTGAGAGAGAGAGTGAGACACTTCCTGGTGAGAGAGATAGTGAGACGCTTCCTGGTGAGAGAGAGTGAGACACTTCCTGGTGAGAGAGAGAGTGAGACGCTTCCTGGTGAGAGAGAGTGAGACACTTCCTGGTGTGAGAGAGTGAGACACTTCCTGGTGAGAGAGAGTGAGACACTTCCTGGTGAGAGAGAGAGTGAGACACTTCCTGGTGAGAGAGATAGTGAGACGCTTCCTGGTGAGAGAGAGTGAGACACTTCCTGGTGAGAGAGAGTGAGACACTTCCTGGTGAGAGAGAGTGAGACACTTCCTGGTGAGAGAGAGAGTGAGACACTTCCTGGTGAGAGAGAGTGAGACACTTCCTGGTGAGAGAGAGTGAGACACTTCCTGGTGAGAGAGATAGTGAGACGCTTCCTGGTGAGAGAGAGTGAGACACTTCCTGGTGAGGGAGAGAGTGAGACACTTCCTGGTGAGAGAGAGTGAGACACTTCCTGGTGAGAGAGAGAGTGAGACACTTCCTGGTGAGAGAGATAGTGAGACGCTTCCTGGTGAGATAGAGAGTGAGACGCTTCCTGGTGAGAGAGAGAGAGTGAGACACTTCCTGGTGAGAGAGAGAGACACTTCCTGGTGAGAGAGAGAGTGAGACACTTCCTGGTGAGGGAGAGAGTGAGACACTTCCTGGTGAGAGAGATAGTGAGACACTTCCTGGTGAGAGAGAGAGAGTGAGACACTTCCTGGTGAGAGAGAGAGTGAGACGCTTCCTGGTGAGAGAGAGAGTGAGACACTTCCTGGTGAGAGAGAGAGAGTGAGACACTTCCTGGTGAGAGAGAGAGTGAGACACTTCCTGGTGAGAGAGATAGTGAGACACTTCCTGGTGAGAGAGAGAGTGAGACCACCAAAGGTTAGTGAGACACTTCCTGGTGAGAGAGAGAGTGAGATGCTTCCTGGTGAGAGAGAGAGTGAGACACTTCCTGGTGAGAGAGAGAGTGAGACACTTCCTGGTGAGAGAGAGAGACACTTTCTGGTGAGAGAGAGAGTGAGACACTTCCTGGTGAGGGAGAGAGTGAGACACTTCCTGGTGAGAGAGATAGTGAGACACTTCCTGGTGAGAGAGAGAGTGAGACACTTCCTGGTGAGAGAGAGAGTGAGACCACCAAAGGTTAGTGAGATGCTTCCTGGTGAGAGAGAGAGTGAGATGCTTCCTGGTGAGAGAGAGTGAGACACTTCCTGGTGAGAGAGAGAGTGAGACACTTCCTGGTGAGAGAGAGAGTGAGACACTTCCTGGTGAGAGAGAGAGTGAGACCACCAAAGGTTAGTGAGACACTTCCTGGTGAGAGAGAGTGAGACGCTTCCTGGTGAGAGAGAGAGTGAGACGCTTCCGATATAATGACTGGACGGGTACGAGTGATGTTTTCTCAGATGGAGTACTCATGAATTACTTGAGTAATAGGGAAATACATTTTCTGAACACATCTTAAAGCGCATGGCAGCAGCAATAACGAGATATTGTCTCACACACACACATTAAGAATGCAAAGCAATGCACAAAAAATAGGAAAAGAGAGGAGAGGAGGGGAGAGGAGAGGAGTAGAAGAGATGAAGGGAGAAGATATGAGGGGAAAGGGGAAGAGAAGAGAGGATTGGAGAAGAGAGGAGAGAAGAAGAGATGAGGGGAGGGGAGAAGAAAGGAGGGGAGAGGAGGGGAGAGGAGTAGAAGAGATTAGGGGAGAGGAGAAGAGAGGATGGGAGTGGAGAGGAGATGAGAGGATGGGAGAGGAGTAGAAGAGATGAAGGGAGAAGATAGGAGGGGAGAGGGGAAGAGAAGAGAGGATTGGAGAAGAGAGGAGAGAAGAAGAGATGAGGGGAGGGGAGAAGAAAGGAGGGGAGAGGAGGGGAGAGGGGGGAGAGGAGTAAAAAAGATTAGGGGAGAGGAGAAGAGAAGAGATGAGGGGAGAAGAGATGAGAGGATGGGAGAGGAGAGTGGATGAGTGGAGAGGAGATGCGAGGAGAGGAGAAGAGGATGGGAGGGGAGGAGAGGAGAAGTGAGGAGAGGAGGAGAGAGGATGGGAGAGGAGAAGAGTGGCGAAGAGAAGAGAGGATTGAAGAAGAGAGGAGAGAAGAAGAGAAGAGATGAGGGGAGAAGAAAGGAGGGGAGAGGAGTAGAAGAGATTAGGGGAGAGGAGAAGAGAAGAGATGAGAGGAGAGGAGAGGAGATGAGAGGAGAGGAGAAGAGAGGATGGGAGGGGAGAGGAGAGGAGAGGAGAGGAGAGGAGAGGATGGGAGGGGAGAGGAGAGGAGAGGAGAGGAGAGGAGAGGAGAGGAGAGGAGAGGAGAGGAGAGGAGAGGAGAGGAGAGGAGAGGAGAGGAGAGGAGAGGAGAGGAGATGAGAGGAGAGGAGAGGAGAGGAGAGGAGAGGATGTCAGGGCTGTGCTACAGGGGAAGCAGTATGAGCCATGCGGAGGCCTTGGGTTGGTGAGGCAGCAGAAGTAGGTCAGTGTGGAGCAACGGCCCGAAGACCGCACCACCACGGGCCATATCGCCCGTTCAGACGCCCAGAAGAGGAGGGGGCATCGCCTTGAGGGGCTCCCAGACCCGTCAGACCCGCTCACTAACCTCATGGCCGCCCTCTGGTGGTGAATGAGTGTAATTGAACTCATAACGAAGCACTTTTTTTGTGTTCGTTTCGTTCAAGATTCAAGACAACGGTGTTGTTGCCCGTTTGGTATTGCAAGACAAAAAAAAAACGAAATAATGAATCTGCAATCAGTCGGTTTACAAAATGAAGACAACACACGACACACGCCAATATCTCTCTATTGACTTCCATCCATGATTATGATCTGTGTTGTTTATTCCTCCCAGGCGCCTACTGTCTGTCAGTCCTGGACTATGACAACACCAAAGGCCTGAACGTCAAACACTACAAGATCAGGAAGCTGGACAGCGGCGGCTTCTACATCACATCCCGTACACAGTTCAGCAACCTACAGCAGCTGGTCGACCACTATCGCAGTGAGTTCACACACCCACACACACACGCTCACAGTGTGTCGTTCAGTGGTTCACACCCAGGACTGTGGTTCAGATGAGATAAGATAAGATATTCCTTTATTGATCCCTTGAGGAAATACGGGCGCCATAGCAGCATGGGGGAGGGGGGAGGGGGGAGGGGGGAGGGGGGGGTACAGGCATGGGCAGGGTAATAGAACAAAGACATAAATATAGGCAATAAAATGTTGACTGAATGTAGAAATATGAGGAAAAATAAACAGTGTAAACAATATAATTAACTCTGAATATAGAAATATGAGAGAAATAAACGGTATATAAACAAAGGTGCGGATGAGGGTCTCTGTATGCCCTGTCGGTTATATTATATGTTACAATATAGGCAATAAAGAATTTGAATCTGAATATATTCTATGAGTAAGAGTAAACGGTATACACAAGGTGCAGTAGACACAAGGTGCCCTAACTGGCACGATATACGTCATAGGTTGTAGTCTGTGCAGGTTTTGGTGGTTAAGAGTCAGACACACTTCTGTCTTTACTTCCTTAGTGATCCTTGATTACACAGGTAAACAAAGACAGGACCAGGAACAGACACATGCTCAGTCATAAAGTCACTCGCTCACTCGCTCACTCACTCACTCACTCACTCACTCACTCACTCAATCACTCACTCACTCACTCACTCGCTCACTCACTCACTCACTCACTCACTCACTCACTCACTCACTCATAGGGTTGGGCATCGTTTGGATTTGACCGATTCCCGTTCCGATTCCGATTCTCCATATCGATTCCTGTTCTGAACGATGCTCGCTTCCGATTCTTTGAGGTGCAGGTCACAGCTTATTTCGCAGGAGAATTTTTCTTTTTTTTTTAAAGTTTTTAAAAAATGTCATACTATCACATCACATTTTCAGTTGGCTTGATACAGTTTAATTTGGTTGCTGTACTGTAACTAGGGTATTAATTAACAAAGTACTTTTTTTTTTTTTTTTTTTCTTTTTTTTTAAGAATCTAACTGCAGATATGTTACTTCCACAACTGGAAGTTAGGAACCGGTTCCTAATTAGAACCGGTTTTCGGTGCCCAACCCTCACTCACTCACTCACTCACTCACTCACTCACTCACTCACTCACTCACTCACTCATAGGGCCAGACCATTGAGACCACCAGTGTCTTGCTCATATAGCCACTCCCCTGGGCCTAGACAGTCTCTCATACTGTACACTAACTGAAGTGAGTCATTGTGTCCCAAGACCACTCCCTGACATATAAGTGGAACAGAAATGAAATACTCTAAATACTCTAACTGTTATTTTATAGTTTATTTATCTGATCAAATGCAATACACGAGAGTCGCAACATTTCTGAACGTAGGTTTACTAATGATGGCAATGATATTATGTGACCAAGCCCGGTCGGTGTCGATTATACAGAATGTCAACTTTCAAATGACGTGTCATACATTGCTTTGATCTGACAATATTTTAAGAAGATGTGCAAAAAGATTGTGAAAAACAATCTAAAGTTTGGCTGCATTTTTAACAACCTTGGCAGTCAGGTACTAGGTGTCACAAACCGCCTTTTTTTAAACAAAGGTTTTTAGTACTATTTAGAGATACTATAACTGTTAGCTATCGTAGTAAATATGTTCTTAAATATTCATATCGAGAGAAAAAAAAACTAGATCTGAGATCTGACTTCCAGACATGAGTCTCTTACCTCTGGGCCCGACGGTCACATGATGACAGCTGGGGCTGTGCTCGCTAACATTACAATTGCTAACTACTGTAGGAGTCGCAGCCTTGTAACATTTTTGTTTAATATTTGTAAAGTTGGTCAACCTGAGTCTTTGTGGTCAGAACTACAACCCAGAACCCAGAACTATGCACTCAAGCTAAAGTGTTTTTTTTTTTATGTTTTTATTGTTTTCTTATTACTCCAATGTTTTAAGTTATGTGTTCGGACCCCAGGGAGAGTAGTCGTTCACCCATTGGGCGTGGAGTGGACTAATGGGGGATCCATATAATAAATAAATAAATAAAAGCATCTTCTCACTAAAAGACTAGATTCAATGGAATTATAAAAAAAATTAAAGAATAATTAGCCGCGTGGCCACGGTTACCGGCCAGTGCCAATTATCTCAAAACGCCAGATACTGTACAGTACTCACTTTACTGTACAGTTTTATTTATATGTGTTTTATATTGCAACCGGCTGTTGATTGTCACATCCTGGTTAGACGTACACAATCTCGTTGCACTGTGTCGTGTACTGTGTAATGACAATCAAGTGAATCTAATCTAATCTAATCTGATCTAAAATATTGGCCTGATTTAATCCTTCCGGGGGCGATTAACTGGTCGATCACAATCATTTTATACTGCGTATATGCTTAACGGTCCCAGGTGGCAAACGAGGGAACTTGAACCATAACATCCCGTGGTCTTCCTCCTCCTCCCTCTCCTCCTCCTCCTCCTCCCTCTCCTCCTCCTCCCTCTCCTCCTCCTCCTCCTCCCTCTCCTCCTCCTCCTCCTCCTCCTCCTCCTCCTCCTCCTCCTCCTCCTCCTCCTCCTCCCTCTCCTCCTCCTCCTCCTCCTCCTCCTCCTCCTCCTCCTCCTCCTCCTCCTCCTCCTCCTCCTCCTCCTCCTCCTCCTCCTCCTCCTCCTCCTCTCCCAGAGCATGCTGACGGGCTGTGTCACAGTCTGACGGAGGTGTGTCCCGTCCTCAAGCCTCAGACGCAGGGCCTGGCCCGGGACGCCTGGGAGATCCCCAGAGACTCCCTCCGCCTCGACCTCAAGCTGGGACAGGGCTGCTTCGGAGAGGTCTGGATGGGTAAGCGTTCAGTTCACCTCTTGCCTCAAAGAGAATCGTGTTTCTCTTCACGGTGTGAATTTCTGAGTAGTTATTTTTATCATCTAGCTGTAAGTTGTATTTTATGTTTGTTCAAATAAGTGGTCTACGTGTTAAAAGAATAGCTCTACATTCTGACAGCCATCACTGATATAGAGTCCCTGGTCAGTAACATGGGTCTCCCAGTCCCTCCACTCTGCAGTAAACAGTCATCACTGATATAGTGTCTGGTCAGTAACATGGGTCTCCCGGTCCCTCCACTCTGCAGTAAACAGTCATCACTGATATAGTGTCTGGTCAGTAACATGGGTCTCCCAGTCCCTCCACTCTGCAGTAAACAGCCATCACTGATATAGAGTGTCTGGTCAGTAACATGGGTCTCCCAGTCCCTCCACTCTGCAGTAAACAGCCATCACTGATATATAGTGTCTGGTCAGTAACATGGGTCTCCCAGTCCCTCCACTCTGCAGTAAACAGACATCACTGATATAGAGTGTCTGGTCAGTAACATGGGTCTCTCAGTCCCTCCACTCTGCAGTAAACAGCCATCACTGATATAGTGTCTGGTCAGTAACATGGGTCTCCCAGTCCCTCCACTCTGCAGTAAACAGCCATCACTGATATAGTGTCTGGTCAGTAACATGGGTCTCTCAGTCCCTCCACTCTGCAGTAAACAGTCATCACTGATATAGAGTGTCTGGTCAGTAACATGGGTCTCCCAGTCCCTCCACTCTACAGTAAACAGTCATCACTGATACAGAGTGTCTGGTCAGTAACATGGGTCTCCCAGTCCCTCCACTCTGCAATAAACAGTCATCACTGATACAGAGTGTCTGGTCAGTAACATGGGTCTCTCAGTCCCTCCACTCTGCAGTAAACAGACATCACTGATATATAGTGTCTGGTCAGTAACATGGGTCTCCCAGTCCCTCCACTCTGCAGTAAACAGTCATCACTGATATATAGTGTCTGGTCAGTAACATGGGTCTCCCAGTCCCTCCACTCTGCAGTAAACAGCCATCACTGATATAGAGTGTCTGGTCAGTAACATGGGTCTCCCGGTCCCTCCACTCTGCAGTAAACAGTCATCACTGATATAGAGTGTCTGGTCAGTAACATGGGTCTCCCGGTCCCTCCACTCTGCAGTAAACAGCCATCACTGATATATCACTGACTTAACATAATGTCTGACTAGCTGGACACAAGCCTCCTGTACAACATTACGATCTGTACAGGTAGTTTACCATCAGGCTGTGAAAGTTCTGGACAGGAAAACAAACAGCCACCACCATTGTTATAGCATAGCAAACCAGAACCTACTGAGCTGGGACAATCTTGTCAAATTCAAAGATGCCTGCCTTACCTATAAAATCCTACATGGCTTGGCTCCTCCCCCCTCTGTACTTTCATAAAACAGAAAGCATCTGCTGATAGATATACCAGGTCTGTAGTCAGAGGGGACTGTGTAGTCCCAAACAGGAGGTCTGCTTTTAGTCAGACAGCCTTTTCCGTGAGAGCAGCCCACACTTGGAACAGTCTGCCAACACGGCTCAGGGAGTATCAAAGTTACATCTCATTTAAAACTAACTTAAAATCATGGTTGAGAGATGGTCAAGTGTGCGACCATTTTAACTGAGGGGTTGTATTTTAATGTATTTATTTGTATGTATTTTAGGGTATTGTAACATATACTGATTCCTACTGTGTTTTAATTATTGTACTATGTTTTTTAACTGAGGGGTTGTATTTTAATGTATTTATTTGTATGTATTTTAGTGTATTGTAACCTATACTGATTCCTACTGTGTTTTAATTATTGTACTATGTTTTAATTATTGTTGTGCTCATGTCACCTGCCCCAGAGACTACAGTTGAAAATTAGCCAACTTGGCTAAACTGGCATATTTACAGTCAAATGTTCCTTAATATGCACTGTCTCTGTATTTTAAACCAATAAATACAAATACAAATAGAGTGTCTGGTCAGTAACATGGGGTCTCCCAGTCCCTCCACTCTGCAGTAAACAGCCATCACTGATATATAGTGTCTGGTCAGTAACATGGGGTCTCCCGGTCCCTCCACTCTGCAGTAAACAGCCATCACTGATATAGAGTGTCTGGTCAGTAACATGGGTCTCCCAGTCCCTCCACTCTGCAGTAAACAGACATCACTGATATAGAGTGTCTGGTCAGTAACATGGGTCTCTCAGTCCCTCCACTCTGCAGTAAACAGTCATCACTGATATAGAGTGTCTGGTCAGTAACATGGGTCTCCCAGTCCCTCCACTCTGCAGTAAACAGTCATCACTGATACAGAGTGTCTGGTCAGTAACATGGGTCTCCCAGTCCCTCCACTCTGCAATAAACAGTCATCACTGATATAGAGTGTCTGGTCAGTAACATGGGGTCTCCCAGTCCCTCCACTCTGCAGTAAACAGTCATCACTGATATAGAGTGTCTGGTCAGTAACATGGGGTCTCCCAGTCCCTCCACTCTGCAGTAAACAGTCATCACTGATATAGAGTGTCTGGTCAGTAACATGGGTCTCCCAGTCCCTCCACTCTGCAATAAACAGTCATCACTGATATAGAGTGTCTGGTCAGTAACATGGGGTCTCCCAGTCCCTCCACTCTGCAGTAAACAGTCATCACTGATATAGAGTGTCTGGTCAGTAACATGGGTCTCTCAGTCCCTCCACTCTGCAGTAAACAGCCATCACTGATATAGAGTGTCTGGTCAGTAACATGGGGTCTCCCAGTCCCTCCACTCTGCAGTAAACAGTCATCACTGATACAGAGTGTCTGGTCAGTAACATGGGTCTCCCAGTCCCTCCACTCTGCAGTAAACACTAAATACATGTCCTGGTATCCCCTTCCCACTTTATCCAATCAGAAGAGAGAACTCCACACTGCAAAATTGGATTGACAAAAATAAGAAATAAAAACTAGCAGGCGTGGCAATATTTATTGAAATAAAACAATTTAAAAAAAGATCTAGGGTTCTCTCTCCTGATTGGATAAAGTGGGAAGGGATACATTTAGGCAAGGGATACAATAAAATGTATTTAGTGTTTACTGCAGAGCAGTTGAGGAGTTGTGTTCGGTGGATGAAACTCAAACAAGTTATAAATAATAACATTATTTGCACGGCGACCTCAAAGTCATGTTTTCTAAATCTTTTATTTTATTTTTTTTATCCACTTTTTCTCCCCATTTTTCTATTTTTCTCCCATCCCAATTTCGTATTATCCAATCCTCCCCTCCCCTGTCTTGAACGTTGCTAGGCCATGCCTCCCACTGGTCGGCTGTAGTGAGGAGGATAGAAGCCTTGCATCACGTGTCCCCTCCGGTACATGAGGAGGCAGCCGTCGCATCTTTTCACCTGCGCAGCTCGATCTCTCAGTGGCGAGGAGTAGCGCGTGGGAGGCTCACGCTGCCCCCGATACTTCCTGATTCTACTGCGCAGGCGCGCCAACCGACCTGTAGGAGTCGCCGTCCACAACGTCCAATCCCCACCCACCGGCTTTCCCACCCTCTAATACTGCCAATTGTGTTAGTATGAACGACCAGCCAAGCCGGAAGCAACGGCCGAGAGCTGGGCTCGAACCCAGCGTCTCCTGCGTTAGTGGCGAGCGCCTTGCGCACTGCGCCACTCAGCCGCCCCGTGTATTCTAAATCTTTGAGGGGAGGAGGAGGAGGAGGAGGAGGAGGAGGAGGAGGAGGAGGAGGAGGAAGAGGAGGAGGAGGAGGAGGAGGAGGAGGAGGAGGAGGGCGTATATAGATTTGCACGCAGGAAGCAACGCGTCGTACCGCTCTGTTGGCACGGACGCGGTCGCCGCGGGGATGGAGGCGTGGCGTGGCGTGGCGTGGCGTGACTCCTTGCCTTGGTCCACACTACAGGGACGTGGAACGGCACGACGCGGGTGGCGATCAAGACGCTGAAGACGGGCACCATGTCGCCCGAGGCCTTCCTGGCCGAGGCGCAGGTCATGAAGAAGCTGCGGCACGAGAAGCTGGTCCAGCTGTACGCCGTGGTGTCGGAGGAGCCCATCTACATCGTCACGGAGTACATGGGCCAAGGTCAGTTATATACTGTATATTATATATACTACATCGTCACGGAGCACATGGGCCAAGGTCAGTGTTATATACTACACTATATATACTACACTACATCGTCACGGAGCACATGGGCCAAGGTCAGTTACATCGTCACGGAGTACATGGGCCAAGGTCAGTTATATACTGTATATTATATATACTACATCGTCACGGAGCACATGGGCCAAGGTCAGTTACATCGTCACGGAGCACATGGGCCAAGGTCAGTTACATCGTCACGGAGCACATGGGCCAAGGTCAGTTACATCGTCACGGAGCACATGGGCCAAGGTCAGTTATATACTGTATATTATATATACTACATCGTCACGGAGCACATGGGTCAAGGTCAGTTATATACTGTATATTATATATACTACATCGTCACGGAGCACATGGGTCAAGGTCAGTTATATACTGTATATTATATATACTACATCGTCACGGAGCACATGGGCCAAGGTCAGTTATACACTGTATATTATATATACTACATCGTCACGGAGCACATGGGCCAAGGTCAGTGTGCTCTGTATTAGGGATGTCCGATATTATCGGCCGATATCGGCAGTAAAATGTGATATCGGAAAATATCGGTATCGGTAAAAAAAAACTAAAAAACAATAACAATATATATATTTTTTTTTATATTTATTTAACCTTTATTTACCCAGGCAAGCAAGTAAGAACCAATTCTTATTTTATTTATTGTCAAAAGTATGCATGTTGGTTTAATTCAACAACAAGAGATATGTAATGTTAATTTTTACTTTTTTAATGATCATATTTTGCACAGATAATGCTTACATTTAGAAAGCCTTTTGAATGCATCCAGTGAAATTATTAGTTACCTGAAATTATTCAGTTTTTGGGGGGAAACCCTGCATATATCGGTATCGGTTGATATTGGTATCGGTAATTAAGAGTTGGACAATATCGAAATATCGGTATCGGTAAAAAAGCCAATATCGAGCATCCCTACTCTGTATATATATATATTATTTTTTTTTATCCACTTTTTCTCCCATTTTCTATATTTTCTCTCATCCCAATTTCGTATCATCCAATTCGACCCTCCCCTGTCACGAACGCTGTTTCTTGCCTCCCACAAGCCGGCTGCAATGTGGACTAAGTCATACATAGCACAAGTACTTGAGGTAACAGCAGTCGCATCTTTTCACCTGCGCAGCTCGATCTCTCAGTGGTGAGGAGTAACGCGTGGGAGGCTCACGCTGCCCCCGACACTTCCTGATTCCACTGCGCAGGCGCACCAACCGACCTGTAGGAGTCGCTGTCCACAACGCCCGATCCCCACCCATCAGTTTCCCACCCCCTAATACGGCCAATGTGTATTAGTACGGACGACCAGCTAAACTGAAAGCAATGTGGAGCGCTGGGCTCGAACAGGCGAGCCCAGCGTCTCCAGCATTTCGTGGCGAGCGCCTTGCCCACTACGCCACGTAGCCGCCCTGTATATATATATATTATATACACTACATCGTCACAGAGTACATGGGCCAATATATATATATTAAGGCTGTCAAAGTTAACACCGTATTAACGCGTTAGCGCCCGATTCTATTAACGCCACTATTTTTTTTCAACTCACGATTAACTTTTATGATTTTTTCTTTATTTTGGATTTTTTTTTACTAGACTTCACTCAGGTGTATTGTTGATGCTCTCATTGATACTATGTTTGTTTCTGAAGTGTGTGTGTGTGTGTGTGTGTGTGTGTGTGTGTGTGTGTGTGTGTGTGTGTGTGTGTGTGTGTGTGTGTGTGTGTGTGTGTGTGTGTGTGTGTGTGTGTGTGTGTGTGTGTGTGTGTGTGTGTGTGTGTGTGTGTGTGTGTGAGATATATAGAGAGAGAGGGGGGTGAGAGATATGAGGAAGGGGCAAGAGAGAAAGAGAGCTGAGAGAGTGTGTGTGAGAGAGAGAGGGGGGGGGTGTGTGATTACTCAGCCCTTGTGTGGGTGAATGTAACAAGTTCCTAACGTTTTCTTTCCCCTATTATTTCATGCACACTTTATTCATTGTTTTAAATGATTATTTTCTTAAGTTATTTTGTGCATCACTCTGTTTTGAATTTGATGCAAATTTGCAATGCATGAGGGTCATCCTTTTGTGTTAAATGGCTGCATAAAGCAAGCATTTGTTGACTCGCATGTTGATAAGAGTATTAAAACTTGGAACTTGAAAAAGATCCGTTTAAGGTAGATATTTTTTTGTGCGATTAATTTGCGATTAATCGCGAGTTAACTATGGACAATCATGCGATTAATCGAGTTAAATATTTTAATCGATTGACAGCACTAATATATATATATTATACTACACTACGCCGTGGTGTCAGAGTAACACATCTACTGTACATCGTCACAGAGTACATGGGACATGGTCTCCCTTATGTGACCAGAGAGACTCATGTCTGGAAGTCAGATCACGAGAAAATTAATTTCATGTTTTTTTTTCCGTTTTGCTTTTCATATTATCACAGTTTGAATGTTTAAGAACATATTTACTGTAAGTGTAACAGCTAACAGTTATAGTATCTCTAAATAGTAAAAACCGTTGTTTGTGGGGCGGTCAAGTGGCGTAGCGGAGATTGCGTTCGTCACCAACCCCGGAGACGCTGGATTCGTCTGTTGGTTGTCACCAGCTTGGCTGGCCGTTCACACTAATACAATTGGCAGTATTAGAGGGTGGGAGAAGCTGGCGGGGTGGGTCCGGGTCGTTGTAAACAGCGACTCCTACAGTTCGGTCGGGGCGCCTGCTCAGCGCGGATAGGATCTAAGGGGGGTAGTGTGATCCTTCCACACGCTACGCCCTCTCAGTGAGAGTCCACGCTGCCAGGTGAAAAGAAGCAGTTGATTGGCTGGACGTGTGTCAGAGGAAGCACGTGATAGCCTCCACTCTCCCAGACCGACTGTGGGGGGTAAGTGCGCAGCGACCAGGTAGCCTGTATCAGTTCCGCAACCGTTGCTATTTCCGGGGTAGGCCTGATTGGCCCCGACAGGCACGTGACCCGCCGCGGCCACGCCCCGCGGCAGCCTCAGGACGCGGCAACGAGGCTGCTGTGGTTCACAGGCGCTTTCCGCCTTCAACGCCGCCCGCAGCATTAGGAAGGAGTTCGCGGCGCCTTTCACATCGCAGTCATCAGTCATAATAATCGCGCCGCAGACGGCAGTCATGCAATCTTTTATCATTTAACATTTGAAAGGCATATATTGTTGTATGAAATAAAATAGTATAGAGACATATGTACAGCGTCGCGCCGCAGTCGGCAGTCATGCAATCATTTATCATTTAACATTTGAAAGGCATACATTGTTGTATGAAATAAAATAGCGGGGAGAATATGCTCACGCGAGCGGCATCGCTGAGCTCTGGTGACGGTCTTATTGGGGCTTATGTCGAGATTTTTTTTTGCAACTGTTGTGTTACTGCTTTCTGACCGAATTAGTCATTCATTTGTATCTATAAAGACATATTCATAATCCAACATATGTGTAAAGAAACAACATATTCCGATTGGAAGACTCCCAGCTCCTTCCTGCTCGCGTCTCACAGGGCTGAGCTGTGCACGGCTTTAGTCTCACTCGAGTGAGGAGGAGCGGAACTTCGGAAGACCGCTGGTTCTCCAACATACAGCGGTGTGCTCTTCAGAATGTACCGGGAGAAACGTTTACTGTACCCCGCAGACATAATAAGCATATAAGCAGTGCTTACCAACGTTATTAGTTACGTTATTTCTGACCGAATTAGTCATTCATTTGTCTAGCACAGTCTCTAACAGTGTAACAGTAAGAAGCATTTTGGATAAAAGTATTCTGTACTTCTGTATGACAACAATGTATGCCTTTCAAATGTTAAATGATTAAATGATACACAGCGAAATCTACGCTCTCGCCTCTCATCCTGCTTTCGCCAACGGCAGCGATGTGAAAGGCGAAGCGAACTCCAGCAGTAGCGCGCTTGCTCCTGGGGCTGCCGCGGGGCGTGGCCGCGGCGGGTCACGTGCCTGTCGGGGCCAATCAGGCCTACCCCGGAAATAGCAACGGTTGCGGAACAGCTACAGGCGACCAGGAAGGGGATTGGGAATTGGCATAACGACTAACATTGGGATGGGAGAAAATCGGAGGAAAAAGGAGGGGGAAAAAGATCAACAATAAAAAAAATAAAAACGTTGTTTGTAAAAAATTAAATAAAAATTTAAAAGCTGTTTGTGACACCTCACATACGTATGACCAGGCATCGTATGTGAGGCCTAACCTTATTTTGATAATAAATGGGTATGTACCAAATCCCAACAGCGACAACGTCTGATTAGCTACTTGCTAAGCTAAGCTACTGTATCCTGGTGCGGTTATTTTCATGTCACACAGCCAGACACGTTACAGTAACCAGGCCCTAGATTCAAGATTCAAGAGATTCAAGAGGTTTATTCATCACATACATACACAAGACAATATAGTGAAATGAAGGTGGCCATGCCCGCTCCGATTGTGCAAAAAATACAAATAATAACAGAATAAAATACAATAGATAATAAAATAGACATGATAAAAGTACTAAGATAAAAAATACAATACAATGCTAAGCTTAGGTAATGAGTCCTATGTACACTACTACACAATACGTAACACACAGTGGTACAGTATGTTGGTAACAGGCAGCTTGCTGGACACGTTACAGTAACCAGGCCCTAATGTAACACACAGTGGCATGTTGATATCTTACTAACAAGCAGCTTGCTGGACACGTTACAGTAACCAGGCCCTAACGTAACACACAGTGGTCATGTTGGTATCTCGTTAACAGGCAGCTTGCTGGACACGTTACAGTAACCAGGCCCTAACGTAACACACAGTGTGGCATGTTGGTATCTCGTTAACAGGCAGCTTGCTGGACACGTTACAGTAACCAGGCCCTAACGTAACACACAGTGGTCATGTTGGTATCTCGTTAACAGGCAGCTTGCTGGACACGTTACAGTAACCAGGCCCTAACGTAACACACAGTGGTCATGTTGGTATCTCGTTAACAGGCAGCTTGCTGGACACGTTACAGTAACCAGGCCCTAACGTAACACACAGTGGTCATGTTGGTATCTCGTTAACAGGCAGCTTGCTGGACACGTTACAGTAACCAGGCCCTAACGTAACACACAGTGGTCATGTTGGTATCTCGTTAACAGGCAGCTTGCTGGACACGTTACAGTAACCAGGCCCTAACGTAACACACAGTGTGGCATGTTGGTATCTCGTTAACAGGCAGCTTGCTGGACACGTTACAGTAACCAGGCCCTAACGTAACACACAGTGTGGCATGTTGGTATCTCGTTAACAGGCAGCTTGCTGGACACGTTACAGTAACCAGGCCCTAACGTAACACACAGTGGTCATGTTGGTATCTCGTTAACAGGCAGCTTGCTGGACACGTTACAGTAACCAGGCCCTAACGTAACACACAGTGTGGCATGTTGGTATCTCGTTAACAGGCAGCTTGCTGGACACGTTACAGTAACCAGGCCCTAACGTAACACACAGTGTGGCATGTTGGTATCTCGTTAACAGGCAGCTTGCTGGACTTCCTGAAGGGAGACATGGGGAGGCTGCTCCGCCTCCCACAGCTGGTGGACATGGCTTCACAGGTGAGAACATCACACTCTGAGCATGGCACTTACACTGCCCAGGGTTAGGGGTTCGATTCCCACTGGGGCTACCCTCTACTGTAACATGGTTGTCTCTCTTGAGGTCTTGTCTGTATGTCTGTCTCTGCTGTAACATGGTTGTCTCTGATGTATTGTCTGTATGTCTGTCTCTGCTGTAACATGGTTGTCTCTCTGATGTCTGTATGTCTGTCTCTGCTGTAACATGGTTGTCTCTCTGATGTCTGTATGTCTGTCTCCGCTGTAAGTAACACGGTTGTCTCTCTGATGTTTTGTCTGTATGTCTGTCTCTGCTGTAACACGGTTGTCTCTCTGATGTCTTGTCTGTATGTCTGTCTGTACTGTAACACGGTTGTCTCTCTGATGTTTTGTCTGTATGTCTGTCTCTGCTGTAACACGGTTGTCTCTCTGATGTCTTGTCTGTATGTCTGTCTCTGCTGTAACACTGTTGTTTCTCTGATGTCTTGTCTGTATGTCTGTCTCTGCTGTAACACGGTTGTCTCTCTGATGTTTTGTCTGTATGTCTGTCTCTGCTGTAACACTGTTGTTTCTCTGATGTCTTGTCTGTATGTCTGTCTCTGCTGTAACACGGTTGTCTCTCTGATGTCTTGTCTGTATGTCTGTCTCTGCTGTAACACTGTTGTTTCTCTGATGTCTTGTCTGTATGTCTGTCTGCTGTAACACGGTTGTTTCTCTGATGTCTTGTCTGTATGTCTGTCTCTGCTGTAACACGGTTGTCTCTCTGATGTCCAGTCTGTATGTCTGTCTCTGCTGTAACACGGTTGTCTCTCTGATATTTTGTCTGTATGTCTGTCTCTGCTGTAACATGGTTGTCTCTCTGATATTTTGTCTGTATGTCTGTCTCTGCTGTAACATGGTTGTCTTATGTTTTCATCTTTTGTGTAATGTGCTCTGACACAAAACACATTTCTGTACCAACATAAAACAATTACCTTATCTTATTTCCCTGCGAAGCGCTTTGTGTCCTAGTAATGAAAAAGCACTATATAAATGCAGCCATTCGTTCATTAAGGTTTTATTGTCCTCTGCATTTCTCCTCTCAAGCCCCACCTTTTCACCAAGGCTTTTCCCCATTAGTTAGTTTAGATTAGATTAGGTTTCATTATCCCTTACCTGCCCTCATCCCCCCCCCCCTTTTTTTTCCATATTGCCCCCTTTCCCTAGCCCTCTTGATTGTAAAGCCACCTTGGGTTTCCTGAAAGGCGCTGTAGAAATTAGATTTATTATTATTATTTTATTATTATGATATTCCTCATGTTGAGTTGTTTCTCTGCGTGCCTCCCTCTCAGATCGCCTCGGGCATGGCCTACGTGGAGAGGATGAACTACGTCCACAGAGACCTGAGGGCTGCCAACATCCTGGTGGGCGATAATCTGGTGTGCAAGGTGGCGGACTTCGGTCTGGCCCGCCTCATCGAGGACAACGAGTACACTGCAAGGCAGGGTAAGACCAGCAGAGGGCGCTGCCTATCTTCTAGCCGTCTCTCCTTCTAACTCTACTGTTAGACTAACTGTCTATGCTGTTTTACACATCTGTTGTTATATCTACCTCATTTTTGCACTTTGTTTGCATTTTGTACATTCGTTTTGTATAGTGTTTGGTCTTGGTATTCTTTAAAAAAAAAGATTACTGTATGAAGCACATTCTCAGGAGGCTCATACAGAACCAAGCATTTCACTGTAACGTACATGTACCTTATATGTGACAACTTGAACTTGAAACTTATACCCAGTTTAATCACCTGTATATTGTATATTACTATTGCACTTTACTGTTACATTTGCACTCTGGTTGGATGCCAAACTTATTTTCGTTGTACTTGTGCTGCATGATGACAATAAATTTTAATAGAATAGAATAGAATAGAATAGAATAGAATAGAATATATAAGAATCTAATCTAATATGATATAATATAGTATAATATAATGATATAATATAAATAATATAATATGATATAATATATTATATCATATTATATCATATATTATATCATGGTATATATTATATCATATTATATATTATATCATATTCTATTATATCATATTATATATTATATTATGATATAATAGATAATAGAATAGAATATGATATAATATAATATAGTATGATATGATTAGGGCTGTCAGTTTATCGCGTTAATTAGATTAATTAATTACACAGCAAATAATCGCGTTATGAAAATTAACTCAAAATTAATTACAAAAAAAAAAAAAAAAATAATAATAATATTTTTTTTGTATCATTCATTCCATAAGCATGTAGAATACACATTTACAGATTTTTTTTAATATGGTCCATTTGCATGTTCTTGGTATCTGATTCTAGGGACATCTATGAATCTCAGGGAATGTATATTCCCAATTTCCCAGTGTCAGAAATACTGTGGGCTAGATCCACAAAGAATGGATTGCACGGTGCAAGTTGCACCCTTACTTACAATTCATTATGAATTGAAAATGGGGGACCCTGATGTAAACAAGACGAAAGTCTTACTCTGGTCTGCATTCCCTTAACAATTGTGTGTATTGAGCCGTACTGTATTGTACCCATTCTGCAATCTGTTAATAACATTTTCATTCAATCAATCAATCTGCGCGGTGATTGATTGAATGAACATTTTATTTTGAGTAAATTGTAATGAACCAAATGAGAATATCAATACATTTTTTTTAATTATCTTTGACTGTGAATAACACCATGCTCAAATTGACCAGACCTGAAAAATCTAAGCAAATTAATAGATGGAAGATGATTAAACGGACGGTTTTGTAGATACAGTACTGAATTCTGCCATCCGGACACATGCAATTTGAAATATGATTATAGAATATAGAATATGAGGCATAAAATGGTAATGCGATTAAAATGCGATTAATTAGATTAATTAATTACAAATCCTGTAATTAATTAGATACATTTTTTTAATCGCCTGACAGCACTAGATATGATATAATATAATGGGACACTTCTGTTACACCATGTGCCTGTGGCTGCAGGGGCCAAGTTCCCCATCAAGTGGACGGCTCCAGAGGCGGCTCTGTACGGCCGCTTCACCATCAAGTCTGACGTCTGGTCCTTTGGGGTTTTACTGACCGAACTGGCCACTAAAGGCAGAGTTCCGTATCCAGGTAAGAACACTGTCAACGTTAGTGTTTATACCCAACACCATCAGAACAAAGTACTAATCAACCACAGGGAAAAAAGGTACATAATAATGTATGTTGTATATTTACATGTTGTCCTGTCTTACCGTCTCCACTAGGCGGCATGGTGAACAGGGGGGTATAGGGAGGTGTTGTAAATGTCCTGTAATACCGTCTCTCTCCACTAGGCATGGTGAACAGGGGGGTATAGGGAGGTGAACAGGGGGGTATAGGGAGGTGTAGTGGTTACCGTCTCCACTAGGCGGCATGGTGAACAGGGGGGTATAGGGAGGTGAACAGGGGGGTATAGGGAGGTGAACAGGGGGGTATAGGGAGGTGAACAGGGGGGTATAGGGAGGTGTAGTGGTTACCGTCTCCACTAGGCGGCATGGTGAACAGGGGGGTATAGGGAGGTGAACAGGGGGGTATAGGGAGGTGAACAGGGGGGTATAGGGAGGTGAACAGGGGGGTATAGGGAGGTGTTGTGGTTACGTCTCATTGCTGTTTCCGGCCGGTCCTCTTCACGCAAAATTGCAACGTATTTCCCCCCATTGCCCATTTCTAAATCGTCTCGTTTAAAACAAATAAAGCATGAACATTTGGCATGCCAAAAATGCTTAAACAATAATGCTAGTGATAGAAGGGAACTCATTTTGTGCAAAAATGGAAAGCTTTCCAAATGTTCATGAGGCAGAATTGTTACAATAGTCGATGATCCATTTTCCCCCAATGATAAATCCCTATACGGGTGGAACCACCAGTGACGTCAGACTCTACACCTCCCTATTGTAAATGTCCTGTAATACCGTCTCTCTCCACTAGGCATGGTGAACAACAAACAGGGAGGTATTGTAAATGTCCTGTAATACCGTCTCTCTCCACTAGGCATGGTGAACAACAAACAGGGAGGTATTGTAAATGTCCTGTAATACCGTCTCTCTCCACTAGGCATGGTGAACAACAAACAGGGAGGTATTGTAAATGTCCTGTAATACCGTCTCTCTCCACTAGGCATGGTGAACAAACAGGGAGGTATTGTAAATGTCCTGTAATACCGTCTCTCTCCACTAGGCATGGTGAACAAACAGGGAGGTATTGTAAATGTCCTGTAATACCGTCTCTCTCCACTAGGCATGGCTGAACAAACCGGGAGGTATTGTAAATGTCCTGTAATACCGTCTCTCTCCACTAGGCATGGCTGAACAAACCGGGAGGTATTGTAAATGTCCTGTAATACCGTCTCTCTCCACTAGGCATGGTGAACAACAAACAGGGAGGTATTGTAAATGTCCTGTAATACCGTCTCTCTCCACTAGGCATGGTGAACAACAAACAGGGAGGTATTGTAAATGTCCTGTAATACCGTCTCTCTCCACTAGGCATGGCTGAACAAACCGGGAGGTATTGTAAATGTCCTGTAATACCGTCTCTCTCCACTAGGCATGGTGAACAACAAACCGGGAGGTATTGTAAATGTCCTGTAATACCGTCTCTCTCCACTAGGCATGGTGAACAACAAACCGGGAGGTATTGTAAATGTCCTGTAATACCGTCTCTCTCCACTAGGCATGGTGAACCGGGAGGTCCTGGACCAGGTGGAGCGCGGCTACAGGATGCCCTGCCCCGCCGAGTGTCCCGACTCCCTCCACGAACTGATGCTGACGTGCTGGAGGAAGGAGCCGGAGGAGCGGCCCACCTTCGAGTACCTGCAGGGCTTCCTGGAGGACTACTTCACCTCCACGGAGCCCCAGTACCAGCCGGGAGAGAACCTGTAGTCGAGGGGGGGGCGAGGCGTGGCGTGTGCGTGTGCGTGTCCACGAGTGTGTGCAATGTGGGCGAGGTGTGTCTGTATGTGTGTGCGTGGATGATGAGCACCCTTGTGCTTTGGAGTGCATGAAGGTGTGTGTGTGTGTGTGTGTGTGTGTGTGTGTGTGTGTGTGTGTGTGTGTGTGTGTGTGTGTGTGTGTGTGTGTGTGTGTGTGTGTGTGTGTGTGTGTGTGTGTGTGCATGTGTGTGTGTGTGTGTGTGTGTGTGTGTGTGTGTGTGTGTGTGTGCATGTGTGTGTGTGTGTGTGTGTGTGTGTGTGTGTGTGTGTGTAATAGCAGAGAGAGCCAACAGGACTCTGGGTACGACCAAACCACACAAACCTCGGCATCCGGTACGTTGCCGTGCCAACGGGACGTCGAATCCTCCGAGCGCGTTCAGCACCTGCCTCTCATCATAGTTCCTGTTCTCTCCCAACGTGTCGGCATTGTTATTGTTATTGTTTTCAAGGTACCGGGGAACCAACACAAGTTAACGCTGTCTCTCGATCCGGTCGTCCGGTACCGTCGGTTCCCCTCGCGCGTCAAGTCATCAAACTTCTGTCGGCGGAAACTTCTGTCACTTTACGACCTCGTGACCCCTACCTGCCCCCCCCCCCCCCCCCCCATGCATTCCTCCTGTGTTTTAATGAAAAAGACTGATCTCGTAGTTATAGTCAGGTTCGACACTGTGGCTGACGGGTTACCACGGTGACCGTCGCTGAGTCCAGGGAGACGGGGTCGCCGGGGAGACGGTAGTAGTGTCCTGCTGAAAGGACCACTTTCACGATGTCTTCCCAGACGCAAAAAAAAACAAAACACATAATGAATCTCGTGTCGGTCAGACTTTTGTCTTCCAATTTACGTCTCTCCAAGATCGACCCGCTTGTGAAGCGACGCTTTGGTGGACTTTATTATGTATCTTTTGTCAAAAGATCTCATGGATGTTATTTTAGATGAGGTTATATTCTAGACCTGGATCGACTGGAATATGTTCTGGTGCACAACCCTGCATTCGCTTCGTAACCATAGCTACTCGACTGTGTGTGTGTGTGCGAGTGTGTACGTGTGCATCCCTGAGGATAGTTTACTGATAGTTTGTGGTGAGGTGTCGCGTGTAACTTCTGACAGACGAGCTGTTGAGTACAGATCGGGTGTCTTTCTGTATCTCATGGACTTACCTGCGTGCACATTGGTTTAGTGGTGTGTGTGTGTGTGTGTGTGTGTGTGTGTGTGTGTGTGTGTGTGTGTGTGTGTGTGTGTGTGCACAGTCTCATCAGAAAACGTAAAGTAAGTACTAATCGACCACAGGAAAAAAGGCACATAATGTACGTTATGTTATAGCCATAAGTAATATATTTAGCTATTGTATATATAGTTAAGTAATATTTATCGTATCGGCGAAAGTCCAAAACAAACAGCGCGACCGGGAGTCAAACTAACAATGATTGTGGTTGCAGGCGGGTGCTCTCACCACTAGACTAAGACACCCACCCTGATACAAACACAGCTCTCACCACTAGACTAAGACACCCACCCACCCTGATACAAACACAGCTCTCACCACTAGACTAAGACACCCACCCTGATACAAACACAGCTCTCACCACTAGACTAAGACACCCACCCTGATACAAACACAGCTCTCACCACTAGACTAAGACACCCACTCACCCTGATACAAACACAGCTCTCACCACTAGACTAAGACACCCACCCACCCTGATACAAACACAGCTCTCACCACTAGACTAAGACACCCACCCTGATACAAACACAGCTCTCACCACTAGACTAAGACACCCACCCACCCTGATACAAACACAGTTCTCACCACTAGACTAAGACACCCACCCTGATACAAACACAGCTCTCACCACTAGACTAAGACACCCACCCTGATACAAACACAGCTCTCACCACTAGACTAAGACACCCACCCTGATACAAACACAGCTCTCATCACTAGACTAAGACACCCACCCACCCTGATACAAACACAGCTCTCATCACTAGACTAAGACACCCACCCACCCTGATACAAACACAGCTCTCACCACTAGACTAAGACACCCACCCACCCTGATACAAACACAGCTCTCACCACTAGACTAAGACACCCACCCTGATACAAACACAGCTCTCACCACTAGACTAAGACACCCACCCACCCTGATACAAACACAGCTCTCACCACTAGACTAAGACACCCACCCTGATACAAACACAGCTCTCACCACTAGACTAAGACACCCACCCACCCACCCTGATACAAACACAGCTCTCACCACTAGACTAAGACACCCACCCTGATACAAACACAGCTCTCACCACTAGACTAAGACACCCACCCACCCTGATACAAACACAGCTCTCACCACTAGACTAAGACACCCACCCTGATAGAAACACAGCTCTCACCACTAGACTAAGACACCCACCCTGATACAAACACATCTCTCACCACTAGACTAAGACACCCACCCTGATACAAACACAGCTCTCACCAATAGACTAAGACACCCACCCACCCTGATACAAACACAGCAATACTATGATGATGATTAATTTTAACGTTTAATGGTTATGGTTAAGATAGAAAGTTAGGGGTTAGGGTTTCGGTGAGCCTATCAGAAAAGTGTCTCAGTAGTCTTGAGGTAAAGTGAGGTTCTCAAATGTTTTCTGAAAAGTTAAGACATTTTGACTTGTACTTATTCGTAATACGTACACATTGTACATTCTCGGGGGGAAAAAAACGTCAATATATTACTTACGGCTAGTTCAAGTTTCAGGCTTTGTTTTTATTGTCACATATAAGGTACACTGTACATTACAGTGAAATGCTTGGTTCTGTATGAGCCCCCTGAGATTGTGCTTCATAACAGTAAAAAAAATAATAAGTTTAAATAATAAAGACCAAACACTATACAATATACAAAACTAAAGTACAACTACAGTACAACATGCAAAAATGAGGTAGAGATGTAGTGCAAACTATAACAATACAATATTATACATTTTTCCTGCGGTCGATAAGTACTTTATTTACAAGAGGGACGGGGACGCTGTGCCAACTGTACGACACAGAGAGGCCTCTCTCCGTCTCACGGGTTCATATTCAACTACTTCTCCTGAAACAGAAATGGCTACTGATCACTGGTTCTCCTCAGGAGGGAGACGACGACGTCTACAATTCTGCTGCGACGTGTGTGTGTGTGTTTTCTTTTCTTCGTGCCAATGAACTCTCTTTTGTACTCTTCTTCCGCTGTCCGAAAGTGTATTTTTATTACTCTGAACTTTTCTTACGATGAAGGTTGAACTACAGGTAAAAGAGCGGGGCCCTGTACTTTGACTCAAAATGATAATCCACTGTTTTTCCTCTTGTGCTGCCAACCATGGCTTTTTACTGATATCTGGCTTAAAGGTATTTGAAGCATTTAGATCAGGGGTCTCAAACTCAATTTACTTGGGGGCCGCTGGAGGTAGAGTCTGGTTTGAGGCTGGGCCGCATCAAATATTCCACACAAAAAGGGTTTCATGTATTTTTTTTTTAATTTTTAATGGAAATGTATGGTTGAAACATGCAAACGTTCAAACGCACACACACTAATAAGCATTGGAGGCTTTTAACCAGGGCCGGACTGGGGGAAATCATTCAGGCCAGGATATATAGTGCGAAATATAGCCCCAGTCAGGCCACTTTTTAAGCGGGGGGGGGTCCCCCACCAGGAGATTTTGTGTTACAAAGACTTAATTTCCTGCATTCTGGTGCAGGAATTGTTTTATTTGTACCCTATAAATGCCAGTGTTTGTGATGACATGACTGCAAAAAAAATATAAAAATAAACTTTTTTTGGGATTTTTTTTTTTCTTTTTCCTTTTTGGAAATCATCAAAATATCATCCAGCGAGCCCGCAATTGGGCCGCGAGTTTGAGACCCCTGATTTAGATCGAATGAATCCCACGTCTCTGCTCAGCGCTGACCTTCGTGAAGGTGGTCGGGGGAAGTGAGCTCCTTCAGCCGACCACCTCAGTACAGCCCGTTATTAGCGCAGCGTTGAGCATGACGTCACACTGACACTGTTTTGATCATTTGATCATATGAGCGGCGGTGGGTCATGGTATTATACTAAGGTGGGTGCCTTCCTCTCTAGAGGCCCTGGTTTCCCAAACAGCGGATCGGGGGCTCAAAATGGCCCGCGGGCCTTCCTTTGTTTAGGCAGGACGCCGAGAAACTAAACGGCTCATTCGGGTTCCTGACTTGAAAAGTTTAAGAAGCCACACTTCCGGCCGGCCAGTAGGGGGCGACAGAGTGACACGCCCTTCCCCGACAAAGCCTGTATTGGAAAAATTAAATTGGCAATTTGAATAGACAAGTATTTTGTAAATATCCCTATTGCTAATATTTTGTATATATATATCCTGTTTATAATTTATTCCCTTTTTATTAAATACCCGATGCCCCCCCCCCCCCCCCCCCCCCAACATCACTCTGCCATCTTCTGTTATGTTCATGGTACTTCTTATGGGATATGCGAAAACTGACAATATATATATATATACATATATATATATATATATATATATATATATATATATATATATATATATATATATATATATATATATATATATATATATATATATTATATATATATATAGCAAGTATGTTTCTGTGATACTTTGTCTTCTTCTACTACTTTTACTCCTTCAGTCAGGGATGTACTTTACTACTAAACTAGTTGTGCTGTCATCATGTACTACTAAACTAGTTGTGCTGTCATCATGTACTACTAAACTAGTTGTGCTGTCATCATGTACTACTAAACTAGTTCTGCTGTATCATGTACTACTAAACTAGTTGTGCTGTCATCATCTACTACTAAACTAGTTTCTGTCTAGTCTCTGGTGACATCACTGGTGGCCATATTCAAACTAATTTACTCTCAATAACTGTCAAACTACATGTGTGCAAAACTGTTCAGAACGTGTGTGTGTGTGATTGTGTGCAAAATAAGTCAGCATTGTTTTTTGGTGAAGTGCCCCTTTAATGAGCTGCCAATGACAATGGTTTCTGGTGTGGGTCGTTTCCTCTGTGACGTCTTTTTGGACATTTTAGAAATCTGTAGGTTTCAGCAACTGGCAGCCATTGAATACATCATTAGAACGTTGAGTTCTCAAAATACCAATCGCACGGCATCAAAAAGGGGTTTACAAGAGATGAATTGAACTGAACGCATCGACACGTGACGTTATCAAAACACACACGTATCCCGTTCGACACATTGTCTTTTTAAGAGCGTGGCTATGTTACTGCTATTATTTCAACTAGGGATGTTCGATATTGGCTTTTTTACCGATATCCGATATACCGATATTGTCCAACTCTTAATTTCCGATACCGATATCAACCTATACCGATATATGCAGGGTCCCCCCCCCCCCCCCCCCCAAAAACGGAATAATTTCAGGTAATTAACATTACATACCTCTTGTCGTGGAATTAACACAACATTATGCATACTTTTGACAATAAATAAAATAAGAATTTGTTCTTACTTGCTTGCCTGGGTAAATAAAGGTTAAATAAATGTAAAAAAATTCTTTTCTTTTGAAAACCGATACCGATAATTTCCGATATTACATTTGAATGCCAATATCGGCCGATAATATCGGTAGGCCGATAATATCGGACATCCCTAATTTCAACGTATCTCTTTTTAAGAGCGTGGCGTGCGTTTACCTGCTATTATTTCAACGCGAGTGTGTAGCGCATGTGACCGCTGTGCTGTACTAGTATTGTTTTACGGCTCAACCACGCCTTCCTCGGCTGGGATGTCACCGAGCGAACACTACTGATGTTTAGATTATAACCCTCCTTCCTGGAGACGGTACGACGGCCCGGGATGATGATGATGAGGAAGGGTTTGACCCATATCTGTGTCTTTTCTACTCTGTCCTGTGGACACGTGGGCTACGCCGTGACAATAGATTCTGGCTAGGTGTTCAGATCAGTGTGCCCCCCCCCCCCGCCCCCCCGCCCTCGATAGTTTTGGTTCCACTTCAGTCCCTGCTCTGGTCCTGGTTTTGTTTCTATTGCCGGCTGCAGCACTGATACCATTATTATTTGGTTATATAAGTGTTATTTCTAAAGTCGTGAAAATGTATAAAATCATGCAAATATTCACGGTGGTGCATCCCAACTTTCTAATGCACATCCCTGTAAAAAATATTATGCCCAAGGGCCGAGCAAAAAAAGAAAAGAAAAAAAAGCCTAACTTTTCAATCGGCTCTATATATTTGTGTTTTTGGTGGGGGGGGGGGGGGGGGGGGGGGGGGGGGGGGGGGGGGGGGGGGCTTTCTTTTAGATATTTTTTAATTAAAAAATTAAAAATTTTAATAATAAATAAAAAAAGAAAACCTCACCACACATTGTCTCGTGGTGGTTTCTTCCTGCTATTGCGGCCAAGCGATGCCAAAATGAATATCCGGGAAAACACTGATTCTGAGTGTTCTAGGT
>NC_140181.1:11272797-11393121 GCF_963971535.1 Notolepis coatsorum | reverse complement strand
CTATGTGTACGTGAGAATAATACACAGATAGTTATACCCTATGTGTAAACGTGCAAGTAGTAGAGTAAGGATAAGGATATCTTTTATTAATCCCTCACAGGGAAATTCCAGTGACGTGTAGGGTGGCCTTCACATATTTTGTAGTACAAGGGACCAAGGGAGTATGCATGTCTGGTGGATAATAACCGCTCCCCACCTTTGCAATGTCACCATAACTTGAGGGGGTGTCCAGATAACAGGACAAACAGGAGACCACAGCTGGTGCATTTTCATAATATGTGGTTTGATCAAATAGGAAACTATGTCTTCAACGAGGAGGGTTTTCCCCTTGGCAAACAAAACCACTTGTGTTACACGTGTGTATAAATGAAATTGGCTATTACAGTATCAGTCCCACTGGGCACATACTGACCTCCATGCCGGCTCCAGGAGTCACTGACGTTCTTGTGACCTGGCTGAGTAGTAAGACCTCAGTCGTTCTCTGTATTGAGTAGTAAGACCTCAGTCCTTCTCTGTATTGAGGCGATGAGACTAATGAGAACACTGATTCGATTTCAATTTTGTCATGAAGATGTGACAAGCACATTGTCTTGTGTGTGAGACTTCATTATTCCTGCCTCACACAGCTAACTTACATGGATGTCAGATAGGGGGGGGGGGGGGGGGGGGGGGGCGTTATGGAACATGGACGTCAGATGGGGGGGGGGGGGGGCGTTATGGAACATGGACGTCAGATAGGGGGGGGGGGGGGGGCGTTATGGAACATGGGCGTCAGATAGGGGGGGGGGGGGGGGGCGTTATGGAACATGGACGTCAGATAGGGGGGGGGGGGGGGGGGCGTTATGGAACATGGACGTCAGATAGGGGGGGGGGGGGGGGGGGGGGGGCGTTATGGAACATGGATGTCATGTCAGATAGGGGGGGCGTTGACCCAAAAAGGTTCTAGAACCATCTAAGCTGTAAAGCAGTGTCTCACACACTTCAGTCAACAACAACGCCCCCCCCCCCCCCCCCAGCCAGACGGGCTGTGCTTCTCCACGACTGCACTCGCACACCACAGCTGGAAACCTGCTGCATACCACTGAGAACTCTCGCCCCACATGACCTCAGGACCTGCCCGGACTAGCCGAAGACGCGAGCCCAGCTACTCATGTCTCTGCATGCCAGATGAACAAGGATGTGCTGCTACTCAAGGTAGGATTCTCTTATCACCTGTAGGAGCAGAGCTCCACTCACCCAGGATGTGTGCTACTCAAGGTAGGTTTCTCTTATCACCTGTAGGGACAGTGGTCCATGCACCCAAGGAACCTATAAAATAAGGAAGGGTCATCACGTCACGGTGTAGCGCGTGAACGCACGTTGGTGCCAAGCGTGGACACTTTTGGCCGACATTGAGAACCATCTCCTAAAATTTTACGATCTGCATGACGGAATCGTCATCGGCAATTTGTTGCATTTTTAAACCAGCTAATGTTTGATATATTGATTGATGTATGTTTGTTTCCTCAGATCGCTGGTATATTAAGAATTTTAACACAGGCTTCAATAGAAGAACTGACATCAAAGTCTGGCACCGAGCAGAGCATAGAACGCTGCTGTTCTCACGTGCTGATGTCGACCCTTCCTTCTTTTATAGTTTCCTTGCACGCTCCCGCGGGATGCGTACTACTCAAGGTATAGGATTCTTATCATCACCTGTAGGACCGGGTGCTTCATCCACCCAGGATTAGATTATTAGAGTAGATTACATTCAAATGTATGGTCAGTCATTATGCAATGATGGGACAATCCATACTGTGTGCGTGTATACTAGATAACCGGCCCGACTAGTATAGTTCTGTGTGACAGAGGCCCAGAGATGAGATATTCCTTTATTGATCCCCCTTATTGGGGAAATGGGGGAGGTCCGCGGGGAGAAACGGTTACAGAGTAGCCTCCTCACACCACGTGAGTTTAGTAGGAATCTATGACGCAGCTGCAGCCAGGTATCCAGTAAAGAAGCCCAGTGTGGCTCGCGCTGAGAGAGGACTGACTGACTGACTGACCCACACACACACGTGGCTGGTAAGTAGGAGATGGGGCTCGGGTTGCCCTGGCTGAGAGTGACCGACTGTCACCTCCATTTATATGTAAAATACTGATCGGGAACGTGCAATGTTACTCACTGTGCCTTGTATATATTATATATTTATCTATTTTTACCTTGTTTTCTAGCACTCGCTTGTATTTAAATATTGTGTGATTTTGTGTGAAGGGCGGACTAGCAAAGTAAGATTTTCATTGTATGGCAAACTGTCTGTTTAAACAATCTTGAATCTTGAGGTTCGAAGGGTCCGCATGGGGATCATCCCTATGTTCCCCGGGTCCTATGTTCCCCGGGTTCTATGTTCCCCGCTTTGATTGATTAATAGATTGAACATTTTATAAAATTTTATTGTTTTTTTTTTTTTTTATATTTTTTTTATTATTGCAGAACAAAAATTATTAAAAGTCAGTACTCAACACACAATGCATAATGAAACTTTCAGTAAAGGTGGTTAAAATACATGCAAGTACAGAAACAAGATAAAATAAAAATAGTCTATAATAACATTTTAACCGTATACAGTGTATATCCAGCGAAATTACAATTATATAAATGTTAGTATAGAATATACCCCTAATACCTATTTTCTAAAACCCTACACACATATGCTCCAGCTCAAACCCCCCCCTCCCGGACCCCTCTTTGGATAGTACCTCCATTATCCCTCACTCCTAACCAGACACTACCGTTATAAGCTAGCTTTTATTCTCTCCACCACTTCTAACCACATTGACATTTTGGATTCGTTGAGACCCAGAATTCTTGCTGTAGATATTTCTTGATATATCACATCGAGATATGTAAGAAACCACACTTTCCTGCACATTTTTTCCGGTTGAAACCAGCGTGATGCGATCAGTTTTTTAGCTACTGTGATACCCGATAAAACCAATCTCTTTAATTGTGGATTTATTATTTTATTAATTATTAATGTCCGCCTTGTTTCGAACGGTTAAGCTTAGGCCCTCGTTCGAACTGGTTAAGGTTAGAGTTTGGAATCAGGGCTGGTGGTCTAAAATGTTCAATCTATCAATCAATCAAAGCGGGGAACATAGAACCCGGGGAACATAGAACCCGGGGAACATAGGACCCGGGGAACATAGACATGCTCCCAACGTGGGTATCAAACAGGAAGAAAGACTGTCAGGTTTTAAGCTGTGTGGGTATCAAAAATTATATAAAATAATTACTGCTTTTTAATTTATTTATTTTAAAGGGGTATGTTCGTTATAACTGACGTTATTTGATTCTGGACACAATTTCGTTCAGAATGAGAAAACACCACACATCATGTATAAAAACGTATAGCTATTATGCTATATAAAAATAATTACTTTAAAACAACCATTAATCCTGTCCTGCCCACTCCTGTTGATTTTTATTCCCGTCCTGCTCATGTGATTGATCGTGAATTTCACTCCCGTCCCGACCAAAACGTCAAGCTCTCTACGCCCCATTTGCTTGCAGCCCTCAGTGTGAGACTCACTGGTTTAACTGGTATGAGGGATAAGATAAGGTCATCACAATGATCTTGAGACTGGTGGTGAAGGTGGGCTCTGTGAGGGTTTATACATGTTTCATGATGGGCAGACATTCCCTCATTCCCTATGACATGTTAGCCCAAACCGTAGTCACCCCTTTTAAATCTATTTATTTGTTAAATAGGCAAATTATAGGCAAATTATACAACGTCCGACATCATAGATTTAACCAAAAAAACAAGCAAATAACAGACTAAAACTATTATTAAAGAAATGTAAAAAAGAAAAAAAAATACATTTTAAGATTGTACTAGAGATCACCAAATAATTGGCATGGTAGATACGTCAGTCAAAGTCACATTTTATTCTCAATGTCCCCTCATTCCACGGTGTACATAAAACTATATTATAGACATAGACAATATAAACAACAAAAGTAAAAATGTAAGACACAACAATATACAAACACACAATGGCCTGCAAGATATGGACACAATAAACAATTAATTAAAATGAGCTAAAGTGAGCTTATATAGTGCAAATATGTGTTCTATTGTTTACATGTTTCAGAGACTACTTTAAAATAATCACATCTATAAATAAATACATACATACATACATACATACATACATACATACATACATACATACATACATACATACATACATACATACATACATACATACATACATACATACATACATACATACATACATACATACATACATACATAAATAAACAAATAAACAAATAAATAAATAAACACAACTTTAAACAGGGAGATAACTTAGATAACATTTAGATGCGTGTACATGAAACGTCTCCATCTACAGTCCTCCACACGACAGACATCCCTTTTATTTACCTGGTCGTCACGTGCGGTACCGCTTTGCCTGCAGTTGCATAATATCACCAGAAACTTCCGGTAGATAATCCACTTGTGTTCGCCCCTGTCAGGGGAGTAGGGTATATCTGCAGAGCCGCAAGCTCCGCCTCAAACCTAGTCCAAGCCACGAAGCCCCGCCCAGACGTTGGGCTTGCGGCTCTGCAGATATCCCCTATTGGCCTGTGGTGCTCGCCGCGCAGGTGAGAGAGAGGGCGAGAGAGCGTCACAGAGAGAGAGAGGGCGAGAGAGAGAGAGAGGGCGAGAGAGAGAGCGAGAGACAGCGAGGCGTGCGCACTCTCTGGGGAGTCCCCTCGTATTTCTGTCAACAAAGAGAAAGATGGACGCGGCGACACCGATGTGCCATGTTCACCAACACGCGCGCCGCTCACCATCATGGCGTTAAAAACCGGTAATGTAACCCCCATATCATATGACTGCTACTTTGTGAACAGTGGCTTTAGTTTTTATTTGTACACATGCTTTAAAAAAAAAAATGACTATAACAATTTGAAAAGAAAATGCTGAGATAGCTACGGTGGTACGGTTGTTTTGTCATTGTATATAAAATATATTATTGGGAGACGTTAATATTGGGATGACACGTCACGTGACGTCAGGCTATTTAACTACTGTTGACTTGGCACAACAGTACCAGACTGAGGCTACAATGACATCACACCCAGCGCGGCTCCTTCCTGTTGTTTCATCATCACGTATCAACTTCCTGTCACTCTGTAGGTCTTGGAAGCTGTTTTATTTAACAGGGTTATAAGCACCCTGATTGTCTGCTAGAGTGTGATACTAATCTCTCTCTCTTTTTTTCTCTCTCTCTCTCTCTCTCTCTCTCTCTCTCTCTCTCTCTCTCTCTCTCTCTCTCTCTCTCACACACACACACACACACTCATATTATCTTTATCACTCATTCTATTTTCTCTCTTACTTTCTCACAATCACACAATCTCTCCCTTCCCTCTATCTCCCTCTCTCTCTCTCTCCCTCTCTCTCTCACACACTCACAAATCTTTCTCTTACTCTCTTTCTTTCTTTGTGCTCTACTTTCTCTACCCTTCTCCACGCCCCTCTCTTGTGTCTCAAGTAGACATGCCAGACGACAGCATGTCACAACATCAGAGCCATATCCAATAGCCCTGAACACACACGGCGTTGCCAGAGGCACTGAACGACGACGTACACATCGACTGCTAAGGTAAGTCAATCCACTCCACTCATCTCATGATATACAGTAAGACCAGATAAGATAAGATATTCCTTTATTGATCCCCTTGGGGGAAATGCAGGTATCATAGCAGCATGGGGGGAGTGATAGTACAGGTGCATGGTAATTATTGTAGTTCAAGACATAATACAGGTAATACAATTATAGTACAGTAGAAAGTAAAAATAGGCAGTGGAAACAATATAACAATATAATGAGCTCTGAGTATACGCATTATGAGCAAGTAGGCAGTGTAATCAAGGTGCAGATGGAGGTCTGTATGCCCGATCAGTTATATTATGCATTACAATACATATGGTAACAATAGACACTATAATCTAAATATTATACTATGAGTAAGTAAGTATACAGTATACACGGGTGCAGTATACATAAGGTACGTATGGCGTGATATACGTCATACGTTATACGCTGTAGTCTGTTTAGGTGGGAGTCAGACACACTCTGTGATCAGACATTCCTAGTAGTTCTCGAGTTCTGCTGCCGTTAGTTCTCTGGCTGCTGGCAACGGATATCATTATATAGAGAACTTGTAGGCCTCTCTACCCCAGAGGAAGATCAGGCCGGTTCATTCTTAAGTGCTGCTGGCTGCTCTCTCTCTCTCTCCTTCTCTTTCTCTCTTCTCTATCAATTCAATTTCAATTCAAAGGGACTTTATTTACATGGGAGACATACATTGCCAACATCAAAACGTATCAAACTTAAAGGAACACACTAACATTTTTGGGAAATTAGCTTACCGTCTTCTCCAGAGAGAGACAAGAAGATGGCTACCAGTTTCCTCTCTGTGTGCGTTCAGTAGAAAGCTATCTGGCTGCATGTTAGCCTAGCTTAGCACAATGAATGGAAGCGGACATGACCGGTTAGCCTAGGGCATTGTCCAACTAACACCTCCCCCGAAGGCTAACCGGTCATGTCCGCTTCCATTCATTGTGCTAAGCTAGGCTAACGTGCAGCCAGATGGCTTTCTACTGAACGCACACAGAGAGGAAGCTGGTATCTATCTTCTTGTCTCTCTCTGGAGAAGACGGTAAGATAATTTCCCCAAATGTTGGCTTGTTCCTTTAAGCACTTATCAAAACTAATCTTCTCTATCTTGTTCTGTCTATATCTCTAGCTCTATCTCCCTCTTTCTCTCTTCTCCTTTTCTCTATCTCTATATCTCTCTCTCTCTCTCTCTGAACAAGACTGAGCCTGGCAGGCATGTTCTAGCTTAGACTTGTTTATTAGATTTGTGTAATTCTTCACTTAAATTGCCTAATGCTAGTCAGATGATAATGATGTTGCAGCGCGTGCGTGCGTGCGTGTGCGTGTGTACGTACTCACTGTCAGCATGAGGTTGACTCAGCTAGAGCTACTTTGAAAGTGCATTTTAAATAAGAGAGTCATGCTGGTCCACCTTGTAGGACGATGTGTGCATCTGTTCTGTGCATCCGTTACTTTCAGTTCTGACTGTTTTTATAGAAGAATGAACAAAAATTGGACATAGCCTGAGAAACGTGTCTTCCTGAGAACTAGGTGATGTCTGTCCACGCCAGCGTCCCAGCTCGCTAGGGCCTATCTGGGCCTCAGAAAATGTTTGCTCATAATTTGCTCAAACTCGCAACATGCACTCACACGCCAAGCACCTATGTGATTCTTCTATTATTTCTGGTAAGAAATACGGACATGAGAATTCATAGCAACTTTATAAAAAAAAAATCCACTTTTATAGTAGTTAAAGGGATCTTTCACTTTACTAGTAGAACTTCATTAAAATTCATCAGTCTTGGGCGGCTAGGTGGCGCAGTGGGCAAGGCGCTCGCCACTAACGCAGGCTGGTCGTTCATACTAACACAATTGGCAGTGTTAGGGGGTGGGAAAGCCGGTGGGTGGGGATTGGACGTTGTGGACGGCAACTCCTACAGGTCGGTTGGTGCGCCTGTACAGCAGAATCAGGAAGTGACGGGGGCAGCGTGAGCCTCCCACGCGTTACTCCTCGCCACTGAGAGATCGCGCTGTTCAGGTGAAAAGATGCGACGGCTGCCTCCTCGTGTACCAGAGGGGACACGTGATGCAAGGCTTGGTCCTCACTGCAGCCGACCAGTGGGAGGCATGGTCTGGCAACGTTCAAGACAGGGGAGGGTAGAATTGAAGGCAGAATTGGCGAGGCGAAATTGGGGATGGGAGAAAAAAAAATAGAAAAATAAGGAGAAAAAGTGGATACATTTTTTTTGTATTCATCAGTCTTACCTCTTATCTAAAGTCATTTACAAGTAGCCGTCCCTGTGCTCCGCTGTTCCTCCCAGGTGTCCGGCTCCTCATTCGCTTCCAGTTTGAGGACCAGCTGTCTCTCTTTGCTCATCGCTATTTTCTAGGGATGTCCGTTATTATCGGCCTACCGATATTATCGGACGATATTGGCATTAAAATGTGATATTGGAAAATATCGGTATCGGTTTTCAATTTTTTTTTTTTTATTTTTTTTTTTTACATTTCTATAACCTTTATTTACCCAGGCAAGCAAGTAAGAACAAATTCTGATTTTATTTATTGTCAAAAGTATGCATAATGTTATGTTAATTCCACAACAAGACATATGTAATGTTAATTACCTGAAATTATTCAGTTTTTTGGCGGGGGAAACCCTGCATATATCTGTATCGGTTGATATCGGTATCGGAAATTAAGAGTTGGACAATATCGGTATATCGGTAAAAAAAAGCCAATATCGAGCATCCCTACGTATTTTCCCCATCTTCTTCCAATTTGCAAATCCGTGCCGGCTGAAATCTCTTCACAATAATTTGCCTCAATGATTCTTTTTTGTAATCGAGTAACTGGAGTTACTGGAGGAATCGTTTCAGCCCTAGTGTGAGACAGTGCATCATTGCGGGACCGTTTCCTTGACGCAGGCTCAATAAGGATTAAAAGCATTTTATGCTGACGGCAAACGTGGCGCGCGTACTCCACATGTGAGGGTGTGGGCTGCTTTTACCACCGTCATTGTGGTGCAGCAGAGTCGGACACAGGTTACTGCAGGAAGGATGCCGTTGTACACACAGCTCTCTGTACAGTAGATAATGCAGTTGTACACAGCTCTGTGTACACTAGATAATGCAGTTGTACACAGCTAAAAAGCATGCAGTTGTACACAGCTCTGATTTGATTTGATTTTTATTTAGTACATACAATTCATACGAAAGTATAAAAACAAGGGGTACAACAAGGATAACATGTGAAAGTCTGTGACTTGTTTCCAACATGGTCCCAAGAAGAATACAATAAAGAAAGAGTTAAGAAGATAAGATAGATACACAACAAGTAGATAAAATAGACAACTCAATTGTCTGAAAGAGCCTCATTACAGCACGTCATGTTCCTGTTCTTCGAGAGTGGTGGCCAAGCACCCACTGCAACCCAGTGTTGCAGATGTCGCTTCACACCCCCCTTGAAGACGGCAATAGTGGGGGAGTTTTGGATGGCAATAGTGGGGGAGTTTTGGATGGCCCTGGGCTCTGTCCGGTAGATACTGCAGTTGTACAGAGCTCTGCAGTAGAGAGCATGCAGTTGTACACGGCTAGAAAGCATGCAGTTGTACACAGCTCTGTACAGTAGAGAGTAGGGCTGACCCCTATTAATCGATTAGTCGACTAATCGGTCGAAAGGGGCCGTAGTCGACTGGCCAACCTCTTAGTCGAATATAATATTTTTTTTTTTTTTTTTTTTCAAACGAAAAAAGAGGCATAGAAGCGCGGCTAACACTAATGGCACGCATACCAGAGGCTAACTGCCTACGAAAACAGGCACAGAGGCACTGAAAGAGGATTTCACCCATCTAATGAACACACTATACTAGACAAATATCAAGATGTATCCATCAGTGGACCAATTGCATGCTTTTGCAGAGGACAAGAAGCCTTCCGTCGACTCCTTCAGACATTAAGCACCCCCCACAGCCCAAATGGAATGATACAAAAAATAAAAAATATTATACATTTTTTATTTTTTTTTAAGTCGACCAATAGTCGACTAACGGCAAATTTTGGCCAATCCTAGTCGACCATCCAAATCCTTAGTCGGGGACAGCCCCAGTAGAGAGCATGCAGTTATACACAGCTCTGTGCAGTAGGAAGGGTGCATGTCACAAAAGTCGCTTTGGATAAAAGCGTCAACTAAATGACATGTAAAAGTAGAAGAGCTGTTAGTCTAGCTCTGATTTGAAAGATTTTTCTGCATGACCTCAAGCGCAGTGTGAGTTTGGAACCAAGAGTAAAGACATAACGATGATGAGCCCAAGGCATCTTCTTATCAGGTAGAAAGCCTTTATTGACTGGATAGTTAGTTCATCATAGAAATATTTGAAAAGCCACACGTTTCAGCTACTAATGATGCATCTTGATATTTGTCTAGTCTAGTGTGTTCATTAGATGGGTGAAATCCTCTTTCAGTGCCTCTGTGCCCATTTTCTTAGGCAGTTGGCCTCGCTGGTATGTGCGCCATTAGCGTTAGCCACGCTTCTAGACCTCTTTGCTAAAAAAAAAAAAACACTAAAGAATATTATCATTATAATTTTTTTGCATTCGACTAAGAGGTCGGCAGTCGACTATGGCTCTTTTTGATCGATTAGTCGACTAATCAGGGTCAGCCCTAGTATTTAGACACTACAGCATAGTATGTAGACTCACTCTACAGCATAGTATAGACTCACTCTACAGCATAGTATATAGAAGACTCTACAGCAGGGGTGGGCAATTATTTTTCCCGGGGGGCCGAATGAGCAACTGAAAATATGTTTGAGGGCCGGGCCAAAATTCCAAACTCAATTATGCATAATATACATTTTATTTCTATATAAAAAGCAGTAAATGGCATTGTTTTGACCCCTGGTAAGAGTGTATGTTATTATTTGGCAATTAAAATGTGAGGTTAGCTTTCAAAAATATCATTTATTCAAATAGAATTTATTTCCAAAATGATAAACAAAATGTGAAACATTAATAACAAAGGGCATGTATGAAAAAGTGCTATACAAATAAAGTTATTATTTTGAGTTTCATATACTATTGAAACAAGGATTTTCTTAGCTTTCTAAAGACATCACATCATCGTATAGCCAAAATAAACAAGACATGTCACTGAACTGTGTAAAGAAAAGTGTCCCAGTAGCCTTTTTTACTTTACATGCCTATATTAAACATTTAATGTTTTCAGAACTGTGCAAAAAAAAGAAGAAAAAAAGATCAAGTGTCCCATTTCACTTGTTATATTTCCACATTTTAGTGTTCTTCAGTTATTTTTTTTTCATTCAGTGTGAGAAATCCAGTCTCTGTTGAGCTTTAACAAGTCCATCAAAGTCAGGTTGCATGTCTGAGGTGGAGATGCGAAGCACAGCTGCCAGATGTTCATCAGTGAGAGAGGATCTGTACCTGGACTTGGTAAACGTCATGACTGAGAATGTCTGTTCACATATAGGTGGATCCAAAGAGAACCAACATCTTCTGAGCATGTCTCCTCATGTTTGGAAAGTTCTCCTTGAGAGCAGAGTAGAACTCTAGCAGTGATGCTGACTTAAAGTGCTCCTTCAGTAGTGAATCAGACTGCAGGTCAATGAGTTCAAGCTGAACATCAGTGGGTGCACTATCAACACTGCAGGTAAAGGGAGAGGAAACCAGCTGCATTTCATCCTCAACCTTTTTGAAATCTTGAAAAAGCCTTAAATTCATCATGCAGTGCTCCCAACATGGATGAGTACCTGTGCCGGTGATCAGCTGATGGTTTGACTTCTTTCAGGGTTTTCATGTGTTTGAGATTGTTGCTGCCTAGTTGCCTTGAAATTAATTGCAACTTTGTCATAAAGGCTTTCACATGGCTATGCATTTCATGGGCAAAAATGCCCTTGCCCTGCAGTTGTGTGTTCAGTAGGGATGGGTACCGTTCACATTTGAACCGATACGGTACCGGTACCTGTGAATCGATACCGGTACCCAACGGTACCTTTTTTCTGTACTTTAGTCTCAAAAAATGTTATCTACCTACAGTACCTCAGTTGTGAAAAAAGAAATCCAAACTTCAAATAACCACACTTTCGACCGTTTTCGGCTTGCCCCGACTGCTTTGTTGTTGAATCAAGTCAAATCCTAGGTAAGCGTATATTGTGCGTGTGAACGTTGACATGAAAAGAAAAAAGTTAAAAAAAAAAATTATTTTCTTTATCATGTAATCTTTCGCGGGCCGGTCAGAATCATCCCGCGGGCCGTATCCGGCATGCGGGCCGTACAATGCCCAGGTCTGCTCTACAGCATAGTATATAGACTCTACAGTGTTTGTTGAATTAGATCATTTAATTCAATGACTCTTTTCAATGCTTGATTTAAATAAGGCCTTTAAGAGCTGCAAACCAATAATGAAGCCATGCTAGTGGGACAAATATGTCTACTATGCTGCTGACACTTGGCCTCTAGTTTCTTCAAGTTTCTTTAATAGTTGTCATACAGAAGTACAGAATACTTTCATACAAAATGCTTCTTACTGTTACGCTCCAGAGACTGTGCTAGACAAGATAGTATCAAATAACATAGTATAGCATGTAAATTAGAAGTAGAAAATGAGGTCACAGTGTTCAGTATAGACATATGTACAATGTTCGATGCAGAATAGACGTAACTGAGTTACCATATAATATACAATACTATGCAGTGTACTAATGTACAATATTATATAGTGCAAAGCAGAAATGCAGAAATGGGATGAGGTACAATTTAGGTACAATTTACAGTAAGGTGTACGAGTTGTAGTGCAATCCTTCATCAATAAATATAAAGTGTGGGGAGTGGGTGCTACAGTGTGTTTGTTTAAAGTGAGTGTGTGCTATAAAGTGTGGGGAGTGGGTGCTACAGTGTGTTTGTTTAAAGTGAGTGTGTGCGTGTGGATGCGTGTGCTATGTGCGTTTGATGGTTGTTGTTGTGTAGTGTTCATTGTTCGTTAAGCAGCCTGATGGCCTGGGGATAGAAGCTTCTTCTTAGCCAAAATAATTCTCTAGCTGTGTGCACTGACTGGAATATATCTTCTTGACGTCTATCTGCTTCTGAAGCCTGTGTTGGATCGATGACTGACGAGCTGGCAACCTGCCCTCCGGGAGTTTTGGCAGGACGAAGCGTCGGAGCTGTTTGACTACGGCGACAGCGTCGGAGGGATTGTATTAGTTAAGTCAGTTGTAGAACTTGTCAAGTTTCAGCAGTCTTAGTCATTTACATTGAGTCATTTTAGCCGACGCTTTTATCCAAAGCGATTTACAAAGTGTGAACAACAAGTCAGCAGGAAGGGTACAACTCTGGTAGCTGAGGGTAAGTGATATTGTGTGTCAAACTTGAGTGTTACACTCTGTTATTATATATATTATATTAGCATAGGTAGTAGTATAAGTATAGTAGCATAGTAGTATAGACATATCTGCATCATAGGTAGTAGTATAAGTATAGTAGCATAGTAGTATAGACATACTGTATTAGCATCATAGGTAGTAGTATAAGTATAGTAGCATAGTAGTATAGACATACTGTATTAGCATCATAGGTAGTAGTATAAGTATAGTAGCATAGTAGTATAGACATATTGTATTAGCATCATAGGTAGTAGTATAAGTATAGTAAGGTACATAATAGTAAAAGACAGTAAGACCTTACCTCTATGCAAGTGCATCTTCAAGTAAGCTAGCGACCACTGCTGCTCGTCTGCGGTCAACACCACCGCTCCTCCCAGGCTCCTGATTTGAGGACCTAGTCGTCTAAACATCATACTGAAGAAACAAACTACTGCTGTGCAGATTTCAATTTATTTTGGCATTTGATGAGTCTTTACAGATTTATTAGCTTTGAGGGAGAAAAAATAAAAGCAAGTTGTTTGAGTGTATTGTGTATATCTTCGCCTTGCGTGGAAAGTTTGGTTGACAGTTGGTCAAATTAGAACCTCAAGTTTTAAAGTTAAAGCCATTTAAAAATGGCAACATTAGCCATAAAACAACCTTTGACAGAGAAAAATATATTACACAGAATAATATTGCTGTATACATACTGTATCGTACAGAAGTATGATATTTAGACCTGGTCCTCAAGTGAAAGAGGAGCCTGACACCTGGGAGGAATGGTGGGGTGTTGATGGCGGACGGCAGGGACAGCAGTGGTCACCAGTTTACTAGTAGATGACTTTAGATAAGAGGTAAGACTGCTAGTTTACCAGTTTACTAGTAGATGACTTTAGATCAAGGTAAGACTGAAATATCCCCCTTTTTTTTTTAAATGGATTGGAACAATCCGAACTACAAAGCAAGAGACCGTACTTTGAAAAGACACTAAAATAATTGACGACATCCTTTAGCTTCATGTCGTAGTATTTTCCATCTATGGGGATGTAAAAATATAAACCCACCCACAGTATATCAAAGAAGGGTATTTTTAGTTTAATAACAAACACTGGTATATTTAAGGCCCTTATTGGTAAGCTGTTGGTAAGCTACCTCCTTCTACTACATCATTATTGGAATGGAATTCTGGAACCTGTGGAACCTGTTGTAGTGACTGGCTCGGAAGAGGGTAGATCTGCATTTCGCTATGATGCCCCTCCAGCTCATGGAATTTGAACTCCAAACAGTCCTTAAAGCTTGAGATTCTCCCCAACCTTTGTTGTCAATCAAGTTGTAGGTGTTTTAACACTTTGATCGCCATGGTTAAATTCATAATTTACCATCCCTAGCCAGCTCTATTTGTCTATGGAGAAGTTCCCCTTCTTTGCAGGGCTATAACTTTTTAAATTCTATTGCTAAATTATTATGGCCCATTCAATGTCCTATATCCATTGTTCAGGGTGTAGCAACGTTATATTTTTTCATTCACATATTCATACTAAAATATGGTCTAAAGTATAAGTATGTTTTTATCGTTTTCTGCAGCTTTCTCCAGAACTTGATTTATAGCCCCAAATGCATTTTATTGATGATCAAATACAGTTTGGTAGCGATCGGTGCCAGATGAAACATTTCAACTGGAGGTACTTCTAGAAGTTACTACGTATCATCTGATATTGACCGGATGGGCGGGGGGGTCGTTTATAATTCCGTGGGCAACGTTATATCATTCGTCTAGTGTGGGTCATATGGTCATCAGTTAGTATAGAAGACGTTAGAAAATAACGTTGAAACTCACCGTATCTTCCTCGCGCCGTTGGACGATCAGCTTGGAGTAGACAGTTTTAGATTATGGGATGTTGATTTAGATTAACCATTTCCAGGTTGTATAATACTATATACGTCCAAATAACGTTGTTTATTGAGTTAGGGCGAGCGATTGATTATCCAGTGTGTTGAGATGGAGTCCGGCTAACGATCGCCAGTGCCCGGACGAAATATGGATGAGCACTTCCTGTTTGGCGCGTCACGTCCTGTTGGCCGATCTGCCGATCGGCCACCAGATGGCGCTCTTGAACCGTTAGACAGTTGAGTGGAGCTCACCAGTACATCTCATGTCTCCGGAGGAGAAATATGATTTCGATCACAGATTTTTGAAATATTGATATCAAAGACGAGTTACGGCGTCTTCGGCAGAATGAGCATGGCGAGCAAAGCCGAGTTACGCCGTTCCCGGCGATTAAAGTGTTAATCAACTTGTTATCCTTGATCCTTGCCTCGTCTCGTTGTCTTATTGTTATGATTTTATACGCTGTGTGCTTTTATACGCTTCCGCGACGTGGCGGTGGGTAAACAAGGGCCTTTCCAGTGTAAACCAAGGTTAAACTAACGTCTCGGGCAAAGAGAACCTCCTCTTTGCAGTGGATCAGGGGGGGGGGGGGGGGGGGGAGGAGGAGGAGGAGGAGGAGGAGGAGAGAGAGAACGAACGAACGAATGGGAAGTCATGGACCGGAACAAATCCTTTGCACACTGACTGAACCCAAAACATCCTTCAGACCGGCCTGAGACACACAAGCACACTCAGGCATTTCATGTCACTCCACTATAATTATAGGCTCTCATAATAGTAATACTAATAATAATATATTTGATTTGTAGAGGCGCTTTATAATTGTGGAAACAATTCTCAAAGCGCTACGGTGCAAAAGAACATAAAAGCTAGCAAGAGTAAAAAAAAAAAAACATAAAATAAGCAAGACTAAAAAAGAACATGGAATGTGAAGGGCTAAAACTATTAAAAGAGTAAAGGACATAAAATAAGAAGGGCTAAAACTAGTAAAAGAGTAAAGAACATAAAATAAGAAGAGCTAAAACTATTAAAAGAGTAAAGGACATAAAATAAGAAGGGCTAAAACTATTAAAAGAGTAAAGAACATAAAATAAGAAGGGCTAAAACTATTAAAAGAGTAAAGAACATAAAATAAGAAGGGCTAAAACTAGTAAAAGAGTAAAGAACATAAAATAAGAAGGGCTAAAACTAGTAAAAGAGTAAAGGACATAAAATAAGAAGGGCTAAAACTAGTAAAAGAGTAAAGAACATAAAATAAGAAGGGCTAAAACTAGTAAAAGAGTAAAGAACATAAAATAAGAAGGGCTAAAACTAGTAAAAGAGTAAAGAACATAAGATAAGAAGGGCTAAAACTAGTAAAAGAGTAAAGAACATAAAATAAGAAGGGCTAAAACTAGTAAAAGAGTAAAGAACATAAAATAAGAAGGGCTAAAACTAGTAAAAGAGTAAAGAACATAAAATAAGAAGGGCTAAAAAGAGTAAAGAACATAAAATAAGAAGGGCTAAAACTAGTAAAAGAGTAAAGAACATAAAATAAGAAGGGCTAAAACTAGTAAAAGAGTAAAGAACATAAAATAAGAAGGGCTAAAACTAGTAAAAGAGTAAAGAACATAAAATAAGAAGGGCTAAAACTAGTAAAAGAGTAAAGAACATAAAATAAGAAGGGCTAAAACTAGTAAAAGAGTAAAGAACATAAAATAAGAAGGGCTAAAACTAGTAAAAGAGTAAAGAACATTAAATAAGAAGGGCTAAAACTAGTAAAAGAGTAAAGAACATACCGTAAGATAAGGGCTAAAACGAGTAAAAGAGTAAAGAACATAAAATAAGAAGGGCTAAAACTAGTAAAAGAGTAAAGAACATAAAATAAGAAGGGCTAAAAAACGAGTAAAAGAACATAAAATGCGTGGTGTTTTGAGGCCCTTTTTAAAAGCGTCCACGTTACTGTGGTGCTCTCAGGTGGTCAGGGAGAGCGTTCCACAGACTGGGAGCCGATGAGCAGACAGCCTGATCTCCCACGGTGCAGAGTTTGGTCTTCCGGGCGCTGGATGAGGTTTGCCTGGCCGGAGCGGAGCGGAGATGTCGTGAGGAGGATTGAGGGGTGATGAATTCTTTAAGGTAGAGGCCGGAGGGGGTACTGTACCCAAAACGTCCTTCGGACCAGCCTGGGACACACGAGCACACTCTGGCCTTTCGTGTCCCCCGGCTTTTCTTTCGTGACTCCACTATAATTATAGGCTCTCAGGTGCTCGGGGCATTCGACGCAGAGCAAGCAGGAACAGGGAGGTGTGTGTGTGTGTGGGGGTGTGTGGGGGTGTGTGGGTGGTTGTGTGTGAATGTTATCGCCAGGAAGCAAGGCGTGAGCGTTGGTTTACAGGAAGTGTGGTGTGTTGCCACCGTTTCTCAGCAGAACTACTTGACACATACCGTTCACATGCCGCCTGAGATGCCGGCGCTGAAGCTCGCGTGGCGTGGTGGAAGTTTGTGACCTCAGTGACAAATGTACATTTTAGTCAAGTCGGCAGGAAGGAAGGGTACAACTCTTTCAGTTGAGTAACAAATGTTCATCAAACAGTGTTGAAACTTGGGTGCTGCAGTGTTGAGTGCAGAGTAGTAGAGACTTATTAGTATAGTAGGTACTAGTATAGACGAGGAAGATTAATTAGTGGAAGAGTGCATGATAGTAGAAGACGGTAAGAACTTAAGGTTAGTATTCCTTTTTCTTTTTTTTCAGATATAGCAACACTATTATCACCGTCCGACATCCAAGTTGGGGGATCCCCCTTTGAACGGCCCATCTAAGGTTCTCTCCTCCACATTTCCTATTGCTAGGTTTTTAGTGAGTTCTTCCTCACCTTCACTGGGGGAATGTCAAGAGTATTGCATATTTGGATTTTATGGTGGATTTTGTTCTTGATTTATTGTGATGTTTCTTCTCGACTTGTTTAAAGAAAACCCGTACAGCCCATGGGGGCATTATTAATAGCTTGTGATTTCGGGGCTTTACAAATACATTTGATTTTTGATATTGATTGCAGAAGTGTGTTTTTAGTCGACGACGAAAGATCGGTCGTGTTTCGGCCGTCCTAACTGTTACTCGCACAAGTGTCATAACCTGCTAGATCACACAAACGGCAAATGATTGATTTATTTATTGGTTTGAGACGCTGGTGCTGCAGCTTGCGTGGTGCGGTGGAGATGCTGCCACACTCCTGCAAGTGTCATAACCTGCTAGATCACACAAACGTGTCGCAATTGACCGGTTGGGAAATTTGCTGTTTGTACAATTTGCTTGTAGGAGTTCCTCTTAACGCAGCAGGAATCAAATGTATTACAATTTAATAGGATTTTAGCACAACAACAAGCAGAGGCACACCGACACCAAGTGTGAGAGCTTCATATAGTGAGTATATGTAAATATATGTATATTTTTATTTATCCCCTTGGGGAAATTCGTCCTCTGCATTTGATCCGTCCTAACTATTTATGGAACAGTGGGGCAGCCACACAGTGTGGCCAGTACCTTGGTCAAGGGACCAACGCCAGTTGTGATGCCAGTACCTTGGTCAAGGGACCAACGCCAGTTGTAACGCCAGTACCTTGGTCAAGGGACCAACTCCTTGGTCAAGGGACCAACTCCAGTTGTGACGCCAGTACCTTGGTCAAGGGACCAACTCCTTGGTCAAGGGACCAACTCCAGTTGTGACGCCAGTACCTTGGTCAAGGGACCAACTCCTTGGTCAAGGGACCAACTCCAGTTGTGACGCCAGTACCTTGGTCAAGGGACCAACTCCAGTTGTGATGCCAGTACCTTGGTCGAGGGCGATGGCAGGAGTATATACCTAGCATGCATGTTTTTCTGTGTGCAGTGTGCATGTTCTCCCTGTGTTTGTGTAGCTCTCACACGCTCTCACGGGGAGAACATGCAAAAACTCTACACAGAACCGAGGACTTTCTTGTTGTGAGGCAACAGTGCTGCTAACTAGTAACTACTGTGCCATCGTGCCGCCAAATACAAAAGATTATGAGATATGGTAATGTGTTTACGTTTTAAAGGTGCTATAGATACATATGTTATGTAGACTAATAATAAATTAGTTCAATAATACATCCACAGAGCTTTTAGAAAGGTGCATTATTGATTTATGACTATCATTAAGTAATATATTGGCGGGTCCAAAATGAATGTTGTTGTTTACGTGTTGCGTGCATGTATCATGTAACGTGGATTGCACCTGATTGGATAAACGCGCTGCTAGTTGAGAGACAGGCTGACATGCTGCTGCTCTAGTGGGACGTCTAGTGGCTCAATGTTATCTATAGCACCTTTAATTAATATATGGCACATTTAGTGCAAACCTCACATTTTATTTTCTAACTTACGAACCTCATCGATGAGGCGTTTATCATAAACAGTATTGTGCACTGCTAGTAGCTCTCAGCGCTTAGTATTTGTGTGACTAGATGTCCCACTAGATGTTCATTTTAGACCCGCCTACAACAAGTCATAAATCAATAATTTGCAGAATAAAAGCAATACTTTTATTCTGCACCTTTCTAAAAGCTCTATGGATGTATTATTGAAAAAAAATTATTAGTCATAACATTTGTATCTATAGCACCTTTAAAACGTAAACACAATACCATATCTCCATACTCTTTTGTATTTGTGTGATACCTAGCACAATACAGTGGCTCAGGAGGTAGAGCGGTCATCATCGTGTCGAAGTGTCCTTGAGCAAGACACTTAACCCCTAACTGCTCCCGATGAGCAAGTTGGCACCTTGCATGTGAACGTGCGAGTGAATGGGTAAAATGTGAGGCACAAATTGTAAAGCGCTTTGGATAAAAGCACTATATAAATGCACCGTTTACTCCAGTAGGAGTATGCTAGCCTGGTATCGGTATCGGTGCACCTCGAATCACAAGCTTATGGCGTTAAAAGGTTTTGCTGCAAGAACGTACATGTGTTTTTCTGTTTGTTTTCTCTGCTAATCACTCGTAATCTGGCACAATGCCTTGAAGCTGACTCTCTGTAGCAAGTCTTTGTCTCTCTGGTCACCCCGCCCATTGCAAATGTTGACAGTGATATTTCAGCCTATTTGTGAGCATAATGACTGCATATTGAGGCTAAGTTTATTTTTAAAGTAATACATTTTTAATTAGAGGTGGGCATAGATTAATTTTTGCAATCTGCAATCCTGGATTTAATCTAGATTAATCTAGATTAAAATGGCTCAAAAAAAAAAAAAAAAAAACTGCCGAAGGCATTCAAAATATGTGTGTTCTACCCAAATAATGACCAGAAGTAAGTCCTTACTTTTTCTTTCCTCCTTATGTTTCTCAGGCCAGGTGGCCCATTACACCATGAGCCCATCTCCCGTTTTCCAAAATGCATTACAGACTGTTTGAAAAAGCTGTTTTGCTATGATAATTGGTAATGAAATATCAAAATAATGTTCAATAAGATGTACTTGTGTTTAATAAGTTGTTTTATTCAGAAGTTAACACAAATAAATAATATTACCAGTAGGGATGGGTATCGTTAGGATTTTATCGATACTACTACTCTTATCGATACTGCTTAACGGTTCGGTACTTTATCGATACTCTTATCGGTTCTTTTTGGTTATTTTTTTGCAAGAAAAAAAGACAATTAATTAAGAACAGAATCAACATTGCTTTATTATTTATAAATACAACTTTATAAATAAGTATTATAAATAAATATAATTTCTTCAGCAACAGCAGCAGCAATGTTCTTTTATATAACTTTATAAATAAATATAATAAATTAATATAATTTCTTCAGCAACAGCAGCAACAATGTTTTAAATGTGTCTGACTCTGAATTATAGACTTTTTATAATAAACAACAAATGCAAAAGGCTAACAGAACTGTGACACTCGTTCACCCTATCCTCTGTCATCCTTCCTCTAGCTGCTAGGGAGAAAGGACTTTGGGTGGTGGAGGGAGGTAGAGGGAGGATGTGTGGTGGCCCTGGGCTCACTGGGCTGGGACATAGTGGCTGACGCCTCAGCTTGACGATCTATAAAAAGTTTAGATTGTAGTATTTGTAGCTAAACAATTGTTTTGTTTATTAGCCTATTTGTAATAATTCGTTATTAGCCTAGGCAACTCCGTATCTTGGGTTACGGCTGCAGTATGCAGATGGAACACTGCGCGCAAGGCAGTCGAATACGCGCATTTCTGCACACTAATATCATGTTTTGCCAACAGATGTTTTGATAAATTGATTTGCTCGTATTGCCACCCTTACTGGCAAATGTTTTGTTGCACTTGTGGCAACGTGCATTGTCGGCATTGACCCTTGTAAAGTATATCCATACTTTAGAACGCTTCGCTCTATCCGCCATGATCACGACTCAGTGCATGCAGAGCTGCTGTCTGTGTGCCGCGCGCTATAGCACGGGGCGTCGGGGACTTTCATTAAGGAGTACCCGTATGTAGTACCCGTATGTCTATGTGTAGCACTAGCGAGCGACTCGCGAGGAGTGTGTGTAATAATTGACTCGCTGGCTGCGGCTCGCTTCTCGTGCAGAGACAGAGAGAGGATCGTTCGCAACTTTTAAATAATAATAATAATAATAATAATAATTTCTCTAGAGTATCGATAGCAGTACCGAGGACGTCAGAGCTTATAAATACTCCGGTATTTTCTAATATAGTACCGGTTCCCGTTTAAAACCGGGGTCCGGGGGGCATCCCTAATTACCAGTACAGTACAGTATCTAGCACTCTCAGGAGCAAAACAGAAAGAATCATTTCAAACTTGAACTATGTGACATGGCTTGAATCAACTGCTCCAGTGGAGTTGCTCAGTGGCCAATGGTGTCAACTGTGGTTGTACTGGGCAGCTCCCAGGTGTGAATGGAACTGTGTGAATGTGAAGCAGGGCGTTCCTGAAAAAGAAAAGAAACTAGTATAGCGTTAACGCAGCACGTTAACGCCGTTAACGGCCCAGCTCTATTTTTAATACAATGTGGCCAGCTGACCTTTTATTTCCTTCCCATGTACAAGACCACAGTATCTATACAAAACGGTTGTAGATAGCGCTATAATTGCATCCACAGAGATTAAAGGGATATTCCACTTTTGGTAGCACTTTAGTCAGGTTTCAGCGTTCTTACCTCCTATGTAAGCGCATCTACACGCGAGTCTAAATATCATACTTCTGTAGTATAATATAAACAAACTACTGCTGTGCAGAGTTAAATAAAAACGGACAATTCTGAGTCAAGTTTGGTTGTTTTGGCATTTGATGGTTTGAGTGTATTTTTGCCTTGTGTGGAATGCTTGGTGAGTGGTTACCATGGTTACCTGCTGCCTTGCTCGAAGAAAGATTCTAAACATTCTGTGAAAAGTTCACAGTTGGTCGAACTACAGCAAGTGACAAAAACAGTGACGCAAGCGAAATAACAAAACAAAATACACTATACCACCACAATAACTCACAATAATACACAGAACTACACTGATTGACTTGGCGCTGCTGTGATGGCTGCCTTTCTGATCGCTCCGACGAGACTGTGCTTTATTTTGTTAATTTTTATAGTATTAGGAGTTTTATTTGCACCAACTGTTGGTGCATTATATGTGTATGACCGTCAGTCAATCATTGACATTGGATTACGGGAAACTTACCAACTGGATTACTCGCTGGATCAACTTTCCGAACCACATCAATGGCCGGAAGAAATCCTCCGGAGACTAGGACCGGATCCTTTGTTCCTAGACCCCAGGAAAAGACGTCGAGGAAAAAGGTCTGGGATCCGAAACAGGCTGAGATCCAGACGACACCGTACACCACTTCCCAGTATATTGCTAGCCAATGTACAATCAATAGACAATAAACTGGATGACATCCGAGCAAGGATTCAATATCAAAGAGACGTTAGGGACTGCAATGTCCTTTGCTTCACCGAAACTTGGCTAACACCGGAGGTTCCAGATCACGCGATTCAACCAACGGATCACTTCTTTATCCATAGGAAGGATCGGACACAATCAGAGTCCGGTAAACAACGTGGTGGAGGTATTGCCTTCATGTTTAACAAAAATTGGAGTGATCCAACGAATGTGAAGGAATTATCCAACTACTGCTCCCCAGAACTGGAATATATAACCATCAAGTGTCGTCCTTTCTTCCTCCCGAGGGAGTTAACGGCGATCGTCCTGGTCGGAGTGTATATTCCACCGCAAGCCAACAACAACGCCGCGCTCTCCAGACTACACGACGAGGTAAATAATATACAAGCGACGAACGTTAACGCCGCCATTTTAGTACTGGGAGATTTCAATAGCGCCAATCTGAGAAAGGTATTGCCTGATTTCTACCAGCATGTGACTTGCAACACCAGAGGCGGTAACATCCTAGATCACTGTTACACGCAATTTAAAGGTGGCTACAAGGCTCATTCTGATAGTGGCTTTGGCAAGTCAGATCACGCATCCATTTTCCTTACACCAAAGTACAGACAAAGAATTAAAAGTACTCCCGTAGTCTCGCGAGAGGTGCAGAAATGGGATGTGACGTCAGAGGATACGATCCGGTCAGTGTTCCACAACACAGACTGGATTGTATTCCGCGACACAGATAACATTAATGCCTACACGGAGACAGTGCTGGACTATGTCTGTACTAGGGTGAAAGAAACAATCCCCACTACCAAAATGAAAGTTTACCCAAATCAAAAACCCTGGGTAGACAAATCCGTCCGTGAAGCTCTGAGAGAGCGCACCAAAGCATACAATGACGGCCTAGTGGCAGGCAACATGAATGACCACAAGGTGGCGCAACACAACGTAAGGAGGACAGTGTCAGAGGCCAAACGGCGCTACAGGGATAAAATTGAACTCCAGTTTGAACAAGCTGACTCTAGAGCTATGTGGCAGGGGCTCAAAACGATGACAGACTACAAAGGCGCCTCCCTCAAACTGAACAATGACATCTCCTTAGCAAACGACCTCAATACCTTCTATGCGAGGTTTGATGCTGGTAATAACAACACCAGCTCACAAGCCTCGGCAATGGGGGGGGGGGGGTCGGCTGCTGATGGAGGCGCAGTGTTCAGGGTAACAGAGCATGAGGTGAGGCGGACCTTTAAAAAAGTGAATATCAGGAAGGCAGCAGGTCCGGACGGCATCCCCGGCCGCGTCCTAAAAGTCTGTGCCGACCAACTGGCCCCAGTATTCACTGACATATTTAACCTGTCCTTAGAACAGGCTGTCATCCCCACCTGCCTGAAGAAGTCCACTATTATCCCTGTACCCAAAAAATCCAAGCCTGCTTGCCTCAACGACTACCGCCCTGTAGCTCTCACCTCCATAGCCATGAAGTGCTTTGAGAAGCTAGTAAAGGGCTACATCTGCTCCTCCCTCCCCATCAACATGGACCCCCTGCAATTTGCATACCGCCCCAACAGGTCCACGGAGGACGCCATATCCCATGTGCTGCACACAGCAGCATCACACCTGGACAAGAGGCAGGGGAACTATGTGAGAATGCTATTCATCGACTACAGCTCGGCATTCAATACCATAGTCCCCTCCATACTCATAGCCAAGCTCAGGGACCTGGGCTTGGGCTATGACCTCTGCCAGTGGGTCTTGGACTTCCTGACTGGCAGACCCCAGGTGGTGAGGGCAGGCAACTGCACCTCCTCATCCATCACCCTCAACATAGGGGCCCCCCAGGGCTGTGTTCTGAGTCCCCTCCTCTACTCCCTGTACACACACGACTGTGTGGCTCAGCGGAGTAGCAATACAATCGTCAAATTTGCTGACGACACAGTGGTGGTGGGCCTGATCTCTGCCAACGACGAGAGGGCCTACCTGGAAGAGGTCAAGGTCCTGGCGGGATGGTGCCAGGAAAACAGCCTCTCCCTGAACGTCAGCAAAACAAAGGAGATGATTGTGGACTTCAGGAGGTCGGGGGTCAAGGACTACAGCCCCCTCAGCATCGACGGGGCACCGGTTGAGAGAGTCAACAGCTTCAAGTACCTCGGAGCCCACATATCCGAGGACTTGAAATGGACCATACACATTAACAGTGTGGTGAAGAAGGCACGACAACGCCTCTACTTCCTCAGGCGCCTAAGGAAGTTCCAAGTCAACCAGAAGATCCTTAAGAACTTCTACTCATGTACAATAGAGAGCATCTTGACCGGCAACATCACCTCCTGGTTTGGGAATAGCACTGCAAAAGACCAAAGCAGACTACAAAGAGTGACACGTTCAGCCGAACGCACAATTGGAGGGGGGCTCCCCACTCTCCAGAACATTTACAACAAGCGTTGCAAGGGGAAGGCTAAGAGAATTATTAAGGACTCGAGCCACCCGAACAACTGCCTCTTTGAACTGCTGCCGTCAGGCAAGCGACACAGGAGTCTCAAGGCGAGCACAGAAAGACTCAGAAGTAGCTTCTATCCCCAGGCCATCAGGCTGCTAAACGAACAATGAATGAACACTACACAACAACAACCACCAAACACACATAGCACACACATCCACACGCACACACTCACTTTAAACAAACACACTGTAGCACCCACTACACACACTTTATAGCACACACCCACTTTAAACAAACACACTGTAGCACCCACTCCCCACACTTTATATTTATGGATGAAGGATTGCACTACAACTCGTACACCTTACTGTAAATTGTACCTAAAATTGTACCTCATCCCATTTCTGCTTTGCACTAGATAGTACTGTACATTAGTACACTGCATAGTATTGTGTATTGTATATTATATGGTAACTCAGAACATTGTACATATGTCTATACCGAACAACTGTGACCTCATTCTTCTTCTAAATTCATGCTATATTATGTTATTATGTTATTTGATACTATCTTGTCTAGCACAGTCTCTGGAGCGTAACAGTAAGAAGCATTTTGTATGAAAGTATTCTGTACTTCTGTATGACAACTATTAAAGAACTTGAACTTGAACTACCTAAACACTTACGGAGCTTCACCATGTTACCTCCTTCGTAACGGACTCCTCTGCTCGACCAAAACGGCCCTCTTGTACCTGGCAGCCTCACATCAGGCTTCACACAGGTGCCACACATCATTAATTAACAACTACCTACACAGGTGCCACACATCATTAATTAACAACTTCCTACACAGGTGCCACACATCATTAATTAACAACTTCCTACACAGGTGCCACACATCATTAACTAACAACTACCTACACAGGTGCCACACATCATTAACTAACAACTACCTACACAGGTGCCACACATCATTAATTAACAACTTCCTACACAGGTGCCACACATCATTAATGAACAACTTCCTACACAGGTGCCACACATCATTAATTAACAACTTCCTACACAGGTGCCACACATCATTAACTAACAACTTCCTACACAGGTGCCACACATCATTAATTAACAACTTCCTACACAGGTGCCGCACATCATTAATTAACAACTTCCTAATTAACAACTTCCTACACAGGTGCCACACATCATTAATTAACAACTACCTACACAGGTGCCACACATCATTAATTAACAACTACCTACACAGGTGCCACACATCATTAATTAACAACTACCTACACAGGTGCCACACATCATTAATTAACAATTACCTACACAGGTGCTACACATCATTAATTAACAACTACCTACACAGGTGCCACACATCATTAATTAACAACTACCTACACAGGTGCCACACATCATTAATTAACAATTACCTACACAGGTGCTACACATCATTAATTAACAATTACCTACACAGGTGCTACACATCATTAATTAACAACTACCTACACAGGTGCCACACATCAATTCATTAACCTACCCAGCAAATGGAAACACCAATAAAAACCACAGCCATGATAATGTAATAAATATTATAAATGTATCTGTGTGACATGTTGAATGTACTTGCCCACTCACTTTGTGTTGTTGTTGTTTGATACACAGTCTTTGCTGTTTGTTGGTGTGTTTACTGTATTCGATTTAATGCAACTGCGCAACTGTGGTTGCGCAATACCGCAACTGCGGTAGTTAAACTGTGGGCTCGGGCTCGCGCTGTGGTTGCGCAGTTGCATACCAACACAAACAGCAAAGACTGTATATCAAACAACAACACAAAGTGAGTGGGCAAGTACATTCAACATGTCACACATGAACGTGTGCACAGTGTTGCGTTGCTCATATCAACACTGGTTGCACGCACGCTAATGACGCCACGTGCACGAGCGCTCCCGCGCATGCGCATAAATGTTCCCTCGCATAAGGACAGACTAAAGAGACGGTGCCTAATTGCCTCCACGAATGGAATGTAACACCTGACGACCGGCGCTATTGATATGCAAAGTAGCGAGGTGCCGGTGGGTACTGCGAGTTGGCGCATCAGTCGAGTGCAGCGCATTCCTGTGTGTGCACGCGCTTCTGCTCACAACTTTGGTTGCACGGTGTGTGATGTGTGAGCAACACACAGATGATCAGATGAATGAATGTAGCACTCCCAGGTGGGCACCCTTGGTTGTGCTACTGAAGGTAAAGGAAATTAATGATGGGTTTTTCTTTTTTTTGACATTCTCAGTACAATAACATGAGGGAATGGTGAGTGTTTGGTGTGTGTGTGTGTGTGTGTGTTTGTGCACTCCTCACAGTCTGACGGAGCCGTAACTATTAACAGCAGTGTAACTAGTAACGGTAACTATTAACAGCAGTGTAACTAGTAACAGTAACTATTAACAGCAGTGTAACTAGTAACGGTAACTATTAACAGCAGTGTAACTAGTAACGGTAACTATTAACAGCAGTGTAACTAGTAACAGTAACTATTAACAGCAGTGTAACTAGTAAGAATTATAGGTAAGAGGTACAGATAAGTATCTACAGATATGTAACAAGGATTATATGCAGGTATGAACAGACAGATGTGGATAAATATATATATATATATACGGTATATACAGCACATAAGAAATAAGAATATCATGCAGAGTTGTATGGGTTATATGCAGGGTTATAATGTGTGTAAACGCATCAAATATATCTATATTCCAATTTACACTGGGTTAAGAAAGTTCCCAATATATAGGGAATTTCAAATATATATGGTATTTTCCATCCATCTATACGTACTGTATGTTTAGGTGTATGGTTATTTAGGATCCCCATTAGCTTTTGCACTTGACAAAAGCTACTCTTCCTGGGGTCCGACATGTCCGACACTTAAAACAATACAACAATATTCAAGACATAAGTCGTTAACATCATTAACAATCTCATCCTTCCTTAATATCAGATTCAGTTAAGGATGACAGTGTACAAGATACTTATCAGTATAAAATAAAAATAAATAGTGCTTCCTGAGCAGCACTCACTGCCATCAACATAAATACCAAGGCCCTCGACCTGGCATACCGTGCGGCAAAGGGAACCGCTCCCGCCTACCTCCGGTCAATGGTCTCTAACTACACACCCTCAAGACCCCTACGCTCTGCATCTTCTGGCCGCCTCAGACCTACTCCTATCCAAGCTCAGGGAGGGTCATCAAAGAGAAGTCGCCTATTCTCAGTCCTTGCCCCACAATGGTGGAATGAACTACCCACCCCAGTTAGGACAGCCGAAACCCGTCCAATCTTCCGCCGTCGACTAAAGATGCACTTCTTCAACCATTATCTGAAATAATAATAAAAAAATACATGTAAAATCTAACCCTAACTAACCTTACTGTCATGCACTTGTCCTAATAAACTAACCTACACTGTAGCACTCAACACTTTGATGAACATTGTTACTCAGCTGATAGAGTTGTACCCTTCCTGATGACTTGTCGTACAGAACTTGTAAGTCGCTTTGGATAAAAGCGTCAGCTAAATGACTAAATGTAAATGTAAAATACAATTAACAAACGGTCAATTGTTTTTCACCGTTATGCCATAAGGGTACAGTGCATGCTTGTTAGTAGATTTTTTTCTTGAAAGTAGTTTTTGATTCTATTTCAGCAAAGTACCTTGGCAATGAGTTCCATTCTATCATAGCTCTGTAAGTCACAGAAGATTTGAGAAGAGTTGTCCTTGGGTTTAGGACTGGGGCTTTAACTGTGTATCAATGGTGTGGTTTCCTCCAGCAGAGCGGTCATGTAAAACATGCCTCACCCGCTGAGGTCCAAGCCTAGCAGACCTGTTTCATGCAAACCATATGCACTTTAGTGGCCGACATATGTTGAGGCCATGTGTTTAACTTGAAGGTCTCCATGACGCCGTGCGCTGCAGGCCGCTGTCCAACACATACTGAAAGCTGTGACTGACACACGTCCCGAGGCACAGGAGAAGCATGACACATCCATCCATGTGTGGGAGGGCTGTTTGCTGTTAAAGGGAGATTTAACTTTAGTCTTAGTAAACTAGTAAACTATCAGTCTTACCTCTTATCTAAAGTCATCTACTAGTAAACTATCAGTCTTACCTCTTATCTAAAGTCATCTACTAGTAAACTATCGGTCTTACCTCTTATCTAAAGTCATCTACTAGTAAACTAGCAGTCTTACCTCTTATCTAAAGTCATCTACTAGTAAACTAGCAGTCTTACCTCTTATCTAAAGTCATCTACTAGTAAACTAGCAGTCTTACCTCTTATCTAAAGTCATCTACTAGTAAACTAGCAATCTTACCTCTTATCTAAAGTCATCTACTAGTAAACTAGCAGTCTTACCTCTTATCTAAAGTCATCTACTAGTAAACTAGCAGTCTTACCTCTTATCTAAAGTCATCTACTAGTAAACTATCAGTCTTACCTCTTATCTAAAGTCATCTACTAGTAAACTAGCAGTCTTACCTCTTATCTAAAGTCATCTACTAGTAAACTAGCAGTCTTACCTCTTATCTAAAGTAATCTACTAGTAAACTAGCAGTCTTACCTCGTATCTAAAGTCATCTACTAGTAAACTAGCAGTCTTACCTCTTATCTAAAGTCATCTACTAGTAAACTAGCAGTCTTACCTCGTATCTAAAGTCATCTACTAGTAAACTAGCAGTCTTACCTCTTATCTAAAGTCATCTACTAGTAAACTATCAGTCTTGCCTCTTATCTAAAGTCATCTACTAGTAAACTATCAGTCTTACCTCTTATCTAAAGTCATCTACTAGTAAACTAGCAGTCTTACCTCTTATCTAAAGTCATCTACTAGTAAACTAGCAGTCTTACCTCTTATCTAAAGTCATCTACTAGTAAACTAGCAGTCTTACCTCTTATCTAAAGTCATCAACTACTAAACTAGCAGTCTTACCTCTTATCTAAAGTCATCTACTACTAAACTAGCAGTCTTACCTCTTATCTAAAGTCATCTACTAGTAAACTAAGTCTGCTGTCAACACCACCATTCCTCCCAGGTGTCAGGCTCCTCATTCACTTCCATTCATTTTGAGGACTCAAAATATAATAATACTACCGAATTATAAACAAAACAATACAGCAATATCATTCAATGGATTTATTTTTTTCAGTCGAAGCTAATATTGTCATTTTAAAATAATCAGTATAGGAACTATTTCTCACTTGAGGTGTTAGTTTGACCAACTACAAGAGGACTGCTGGTTTCTGTTCTACTACATGTTCTACTAAAGTGAACTATCCCTTTAAGTGGTTCTGAAGAGAATATACAAGGCTACAAAACAACAACACCCACAGCTGGAGAAGTTAGTGATGATGAGTCAGGTGACGAGGAAGTCTCCCCACGTTTAAGACGGCAGGGGGTGGGTGGTGGAACTTCCCTCGTCTTAATACAGTAAGCCAAGTAGTTAGTCAGACTGTTTATGGTCATCACCATATAACTTCAAAAGTACCACGCCGGGCAGGCCACTACCAGACCATCTCCCGGTAATCCTGCTCTCACACGCCCTCATTACTTCCAGTCTGCCAGGTTTCCTGAACGCTCTCTCCGTCCTTCTCCTCGTCTTCCTCAGTCCAACGGCCTGACTCGCCGACCCGGTCCGCCCGTCCTCCTCCTCCTCCGCCGCCGCCGCCGCCATGGCGAGCCGGGACGCCGTGGACCCGGCCCACGCCGTGTTTGACCTCTTCGTCGGAGCCCAGAGCTGCAAGGACGTCCAGCGGCACTTCGGCGAGCTCTGCCGCCACCTGGAGGTCGACCCCAAGGACTACGGGACCTTCTACGGCAAGCTGAAGGAGAGGCTGAACTACTGGAAGGCCAAAGCCCTGTGGGTGAAGCTGGACAAGAGGGCGGCTCACCAGGACTACCAGCAAGGCAAGGCGTGTGCCAAAAACAAGGTGAGAGACGTAGAGCACAGGCGTTGTGTTGATGCCTCTTAATATTATTATTAGTGCTGTCAATAGATAAAAAAAAATTAACTAATTAATCTCACAATTTTCTGTAATTAATCTAGATTAAAAATTGCATTTTTCGATTTAAGACCGAAGCTTGTAACAGATATTTACTTGAGTAAAATCATGGAATTAATGTAAAATCAACACAAAGAAAGTATATTTAGATTCAAATACTATTTTAATAGTATTTTAATAGTAATATAAATCATATTAACAACAAAAATGTGTTCCATCTTCATGTCATATGATTTTCAAAAAGGTGCATGAGTGGATGCAAAAAAAGAACATGCAAATATACTGCTGAAAGTTCAGAACGTTGAAGATTTTTAGAATCTAGATTAATTAATTTTAATGCTTTAATTAATTTAAATTAATCTCAAGTTAAAGCATACATTTTGACAGCCCTAATTATCATATTATATATAATATATTATATTGTTTATATTGTTTATTTTTCTCATATTTTTATATTCAGCGTTAACACTTTCGCGGCCACTGGGATGAGTCTAATTAATCTCAAGAGGACCGGGATATGTAAACAGACGTGGGGCTGTTTGTAGAGCTAAATCTATACTTTATAGCAGGGGTGTCCAACCTTTTTTGAACCAAGATCTACTTTTTTATTTACCACCTAGCCCGAGAGCTACCAGCCAAAATTGTATATTGTAAGCCGTCATTTGAGGCTTTATAAAAGCAGCATAATGAACACAAATCTGTCAGTGCCGAGTCTGACCTCATCTTAAATAACAAACAGCATTGCTTGTTGTAGTTAACAAGGAGAGGAAGAGTTGATTTAGCAAATTTTTTTTTTTTTTTTTTTTTTTTTTTTATAATCACATTTTTTTAATCAAGATCTACTTGAAATCAGCCCGCGATCTACCTGTCGATCGCGATCGACTGGTTGGGCCCCACTGCTTTATAGTATTGCTATCTGTCCATTCTCATTGTGAATTGAGACCATAAACCGTCCCTTCAAAATGGCTTAAAGAAAAAAAAAATCATCAATACGTTCTCATTTTATAGCGCCGTGAATATAAGCGTTATACCGGATTTGGTCTAGTATATTTCCTGGAAGCCGAGATAATGGGCTAATAGCTAATAACATTAAATCCAATGTCATTTCGGTTATAGATACGCTCCAGTTAAAACTCAAACTGCATATGATCGGCACGATCCCCACGCATGTATGCATGAAAGGGGGGGGGGGGGGCGGGGGACGTCGTTTCTGATTATTGATTACCAATAACCGCGTTAGCCTCATTAGCCTCATAGGCCGAACGCCTGGATGGCTATCAAAACAAGGCCCGATCGGGATGTACTTTACGTGAAAAAGATCTTACCGTGGTCCGGTGGGATCCCCCCGAGCATTTCCCTGTTATCGATCACCATCTGGTAGATCGATATGTCCATTGGCTGATGATAAATCCCCTTATTGCATGGTGAAATCTGCGATGCAAAACCTAATCCAAGTTACAGGCTGCAGATCCAGAATCGAGCTAACATAAAACTCCATTGAAAGTAAAACAAAAGAGTCCACCGTTCGGCCACAGGGAACACTGCATTATCGCGATAGCGCCCCTAAGAGGATCTGGCCGGTATTGCACCTTCTCGAATTCAAAGAGTAGGGTATATCTGCAGTGCCGCTCGGCGACCTTGAATAGGTTATTAAAATGGAATAAAAGCAATAACAACTTGCCACGGATTTATCCGTGCTTCTGTCCACAACGGGTGGAATCGAAACGGATATATACGTTGTTCGTCCCCATTGTGTTAATTATATTGTTTACACCATTTATTGTTCTCATATTTCTATATTCAGATCTAATTGTATTGCCTATATTTATGTTTTTCTACTATTACCCTGCCCATACCTGTACCTCCCCTCCCCCTCCCCCCATGCTGCTATGATGCCCGGATTTCCCCAAAGGGATCAATATAGGAATATCTTATCTTATCTTATTTGTGAAAGAGTAGGGTATATCTGCAGTGCCGCTCGGCGACCTTGAATAGGTTATTAAAATGGAATAAAAGCAATAACAACTTGCCACGGATTTATCCGTGCTTCTGTCCACAACGGGTGGAATCGAAACACGGATATATACGTTGTTCGTCCCCATTGTGTTAATTATATTGTCTCCTGTCTCCTGTCTCCTGACCGTTCCTATTAGACACCACTCTGTGTTGCACTTCACTGTGAGTGTGAATATTCATTCATTCAGTCTTTATTTCATCTGGAAGGATCATTGAGAACAAGCTCTCATTTACAAGGTCGAGACCACGCATAGTAAATACAAAACAGTGTAGAAACAGAAAATTAATTACACATTTAAAATAATTAAAAACAACTTCAGACTGGTGAAGTTTAAACTGACCGATGGATACTGATTTAAGTTTTAACCTGTTAAGCCCGAGCCATATTTTCAGAATATTCGCCTAAAAAATACATACCCAAGTAAATGGAAGATTACTCTACTTTTACTTGGTATCTAGGGACATCTATGGACTTCAGGGAATGTATCCCCCAGTGTCCCAAATATTACACATGTCTGTTACTATGCTTGAGTAAATTGTAATGAACCAAAGGAGAATATTTATTATTATTATTATTATTATTATTATTATTATTATTATTATTATTATTATTATTATTATTATTATTATTATTATTATACTGAGCTCATTCAGCACCTCCTTGAGATCAAGTGTGACATGACAATCATAATATTTCTAATATTTCTACAAAAAAAATGTTGTGGCTGGTGTGAGCTGGGTAGTGTAGTTTTTTTGTTGTTTTTTTTTAAATCTTTTTCCCCCTCCTTTTTCCTCCGGTTTTCTCCCATCCCAATGTTAGTCGTTATGCCAATTCCCAATCCCCTTCCTGGTCGCTGCGCACTTACCCCCCACAGTCGGTCTGGGAGAGTGGAGGCTACCACGTGCTTCCTCCGACACACGTCTAGCCAATCAACCGCTTCTTTTCACCTGGCAGCGCGGACTCTCACTGAGAGGGTGTAGCGTGTGGAAGGATCACACTACCCCCCTTAGATCCTATCCGCGCTGAGCAGGCGCCCCGACCAAACTGTAGGAGTCACTGTTTACAACGACCCGGACCCACCCCGCCAGCTTTCCCACCCTCTAATACTGCCAATTGTATTAGTGTGAACGGCCAGCCAAGCTGGTGACAACGCCGGAGCTGTGAGCTGGATTCGAACAGGCGAATCCAGCGTCTCCGGCGTTTGGTGACGAACGCAATCTCCGCTACGCCACCTGACCGCCCTTGGGTAGTGTAGTTTTATGAAATTTAGATGTCCATCGAAAGCCCTGGGTCTCCCCTTTCTTAGGACTACTACGATTCCATGACGGCTTCCTGTCCTCACGTCTAAATCCTCAGATTTCCGATGCTATGCGCAGTATATAGTGTGTATACCTAAACACACAAAATTCACACTTGAATGAAACGCAAATTAAAATGATTTGTTGATTTAAATATATTTATTTTCTTTTGCTAGTATGGTCGTGAAATTGGTATTAAATGTAGCTCTAAGTGGTATTAAAAAGCTTTTAAAAAGTCTTAGATTTAACTTGTTAACCTGCAGACACCCTGGTAAGTGTAATGTGTTCCATGCTGGTTGTAACCAGTGTTGTAGTACTCGAGTCCAGGACGCCTAAATATTAAAGGCAACCAACTTGTGTCTAGCCACGCCCCCGCTCTGTCGCGGCAGCATTATGTAGCAGTAATCCCCCCTTTTTTAACATCGACAACTAGCTCAACTGGTAGTGCTGCCTTGCTGTGGATCCTGCGGTCCGTTGGTGACAAGTTCGATTCCCTTAAATTTTTTTTTTTTTAACATGCATTCTTTCGCCGGTTAAGTTTAGGCATGTTAACTTTAAGCATTGTTTCGGAGTTGGTTAAGGTTAAGGTTAGGCATTGTTTCGGAGTTGGTTAAGGTTAGAAGGGTTAAGTTTAGGCGCTGTTAAGGAGCTGGTTAAGGTTAGAGTTTGTCTTAGAGAATGGCAATAGACAGCCTATTTCCGCGCTGCAGCTCTTTCGCGCTACCGCGGTCACATGGGCGTAGTGGCCAATCAGAGAAACGCTAAACACAAGTTGGTTGCCTAAAATATTCACGCGTCCAGGACTCGTGACTCCACTTGGGACTCGAGCATCGACTGCAGACGAGGACTCTGACTTGTTAATTGATAAATATATTATACATACACTTTTTCTTTTTGGGACCTAAGCATTTGGCATACGATATTGATGGCTAGTGCAATTGTTTGAAATGGTGACCGCTTAGTAGTCATTTATGTTTTAATGTAGACCTTTCTTATATTTGTACGTCAGCTCTTTGACTGCCAGAGTGGAGTGGACTCAACCTTGACGACCTGGACTGAATAAACCTCTTGAATGTCCCTCTCCCTCGTCAGTGTCTGGTGCTCGGCGCCGGGCCCTGTGGACTCAGGGCGGCCATAGAGCTGGCCCTGCTGGGTGCTCAGGTGGTGCTGGTGGAGAAGAGGGAGGCCTTCTCCAGGAACAACGTGCTCCACCTGTGGCCCTACACCATCTACGACCTGCGGGGGCTCGGCGCCAAGAAGTTCTACGGGAAGTTCTGCACCGGCACCCTGGATCACGTCAGTGAGTGGATTTAGTTTTTACCACGGCACCGCGTCGTCGACATACAGAACCGCTGGTCTTTACGGCCTTTATTGATCCCCTTAATTCAGGTGTCATAGCAGCATGAGGGGGGTACAGGCAGAGGAGGTAATGAGTGGCAGAATTAACACTTTAACTGCCGGAAACGTGTTTCGGCGTCTTTCCTAGCCATGCTCAAGTTGCAGAGGACGCCGTAACTCGTATTTGATATCAATATTTCAAAAATCTGTGATCGGATTCATATTTCCCATCCGGAGCCCTTGACACACAGTTCTGATCTCCTCTCAATCCTCTAGCGGTTCAAGAGCGCCATCTGGTGGCCGATCGGCAGATCGAAACCGGATGTCAACCTTTAATCCGGAAGTGCTCACTCCATATGGGGTCCGACCACTCGCTATAGCTCCCGCGACTCCATCTTGAAACACTGGATAATAGATCGCTCGCCCTAACTCAATAAACAACGTTATTTGGACGTATATACTATTATACAACCTGGAAATGGATCGGGTATTTCGACATCCCATAATGGAAAAAATTCTGTTCCACGATCATCTGCCAGCGGCGCAAGGAAGCCACGGTAAGATTCAGCGTTATTTTCTAATGTCTTCTATACTAACTGCTATGATGAACATATGACCCACATTAGATGAATGGTATAACGCTGCCCACGGAATTATAAACGCCCCCTCGCCCATCCGGTCAACATCAGATGACGTGTAATAACTTCTAGAACCACGTCCAGTTGAAATTTATTATCTGGCACAGATCGCTATCAAACTGTATTTCATCATCAATATAATGCATTTGGGGCTATAAATCACGTTCTGGAGAAAGCTGCAGAAAGAGATGAAAACATACTTATACTTTAGACTATATTTTAGTATGAATATGTGAATGAAAAAGTACATACACCCTGAACAATACATATAGGACATTGAATGGGCCCTAATAATAATGTAATAATGTAAATGTAAATGTAATGGCAATCTAGCAATAGAATTTAAAAAGTTATAGCCCTGCAAAGAAGGGGAACTTCTCCATGTTAAATAGAGCTGGCAACGGATGGTATATCATGAATTTAACCTTAGGCAATCAAAGTGTTAAATCAATAATAATAGTAGTAATAATAATAATAATAATAATAATAATAATAATAATAATAATAATAATAATAATAATAATAATAATAATAATAATAATAATAATAATAGTATACGTGATAGATAAATACTTTATTGATCCCCTTGGGGAAATTCAGGTATCTAGTATGAATGAATGAATGACCTTTATTTATATAGCACCCTTCACAACACGAATGCACAGGGTGCTTTACACTACAGCATAACATATTAAAAAAAAATCTGAAATAAATGACAACAATAACAGACAGCAGTTAGTTAGTGAACCAAATAAAATATAAATAATTTAAATAAAATCATCAGTCAATAACTAAAAACTATAGGAACAGTGAGGACAAAAGGATGCCCATATATGACCAAAAGGCTGTCTGAACATGTGTATTTTTAGCAGTTTTTTAAAGGAGTTTTCTGAGGGGGCAGTTCGCAGGTCCAGGGGGAGGGCGTTCCAGAGCCTTGGTGCCGTCACCTCGAAGGCTCGATCACCCCTTGTTTTGAGCCTGGACCTGGGGACCACCAGGAGGTGCTGATCGGCAGATCTGAGTAGTAGTTCTCATCAGTTGACAAACGTTAAAAATAGACATAAATGGACACACAATAAGAGTCAAATGAGTAAAACACTGTGGTGGACAAACAATAAAATCTGTACTTAAGTTACAAAGTTAAACATTTAAAAAGGTTAAAGGGAGCAGTAAAGTAGGTCAATAGATTAAGGCAAATTAGCACTATTGCACGTTGTCCAATGGAGGGGGGGGGGGGGCTCAGGAGTCAGGAGGTAGAGCAGTCGTCTGGTAATCCTAGAGGTTCCCTGTTCGATTTGTTTCGAAGTGTCCTTGAGCAAGACACTTAATCCCAATGAGCAGGTTGGCACCTTGCATGGTCGCCTCCATTGTCGGTGTGTGAATGTGTGAGTGAATGGGTAAAATGTTGAACAAATTGTAAAGCGCTTTGGATAAAAGCTGTTATATAAATGCATCATTTACTATTTCACGAGCTGCTGCCCTCGTCTGAGGTGTTGAACAGTGTGCTATATCGTGGTAGCAGAGTCCGTGCCGTGGTTTAGTATGAATTATCTTTAGTTTAGTATAGTATTTAATTAGGGGTGGGGGAAAAATCGATACGTAGTAGTATCGCGATACAAAATAAAATTTTGTATAAGGAAGTTTCATTGTTAATTTCAATACCTGTAATAGTACAGTAGTCCACACACACACATGTGCATTCAGTTAAGTTGGAATATGACTGTAATACAAACGGTTCAGTTTGTCAGGTACATGCAACACAGATTACAGTGTTGACTGTTGATCTGTCTGCTTGAGAAAATACCATGTTCTGCAATAAAAATGATTGAAGTGAGATGAACAGACTGAACTTTATTTTATTAGATAAAACCTGTTGACAAAGTTTTACTTTGCAGTTGAAAAAAGGTAATACATTTAATTTTTTAGTAAAAAAATTACTGTATTCTACCCATTCTACAATCTGTTAATAAAAGTTTCAATCAATCAAATTTGATTGATTGAAAATGTTATTAACAGATTGCAGAATGGGTACATTACAGTAAGGCTCAATACACACAATTGTTAAGGGGATGCAGACCAGAGAAAGACTTTCGTCTTGTTTACACCAGGGTCCCCCATTTTCAATTCATTATGAATTGTAAGTAGGGTGCAACTAGCACCGTGCAATCCATTCTTTGTGGATCTAGCCCTCAGAGAATAGTAAAAAGAATAGTCAAAGACTCCGGCCACCCAAACAACTGCCTCTTTGCACTGTTGCGGTCAGGCAAGCGCTACCGGAGTCTCATGGCCGGTACAGAGCGACTCAGAAGGAGCTTCTATCCTCAGGCTATCAGGATGCTCAATGACTGTCTCTATGCAACACGAACCCATCTATCTACATTCACTGCACACACATCCACATGCACTCACTTTTTTTTTCTCCCATCCCAATTTCCGTATCATCCAATTCAACCCTCCCCTGTCACGGACGCTGTTTCTTGCCTCCCACAAGCCGGCTGCAATGTGGACTAAGTCATACATAGCACAAGTCCCCTCCGGTACTCGAGGTAACAGCAGTCGCATCTTTTCACCTGCGCAGCTCGATCTCTCAGTGGCGAGGAGTAACGCGTGGGAGGCTCACGCTGCCCCCGACACTTCCTGATTCTACTGCGCAGGCGCACCAACCGACCTGTAGGAGTCGCTGTCCACAACGCCCGATCCCCACCCATCAGTTTCCCACCCCCTAATACGGCCAATGTGTATTAGTACGGACGACCAGCTAAACTGAAAGCTAATGTGGAGCGCTGGGCTCGAACTGACGAGCCCAGCGTCTCCAGCATTTCGTGGCGAGCGCCTTGCCCACTACGCCACGTAGCCGCCCCTATCCACACACTCACTTTAAACACTCACCTTTAACATTCACTTTAGACACTTTAAACACTTAACACTACACCATATTTTATCTATTTATTACTAAAGATTTGCACTACGACTGTACGTCATTTTAGCATTTTGTTTGCATTTTGTACTTTAGTTTGTATAGTGTTTGGTCTTTATTCTTTATACTTTTCTACTGTATGAATCACAATCTCAGGAGGAGGCTCATACAGAACCAGGCATTTCACTGTAATGTACCTTATATATGTGACAAATAAAACTAAACTTGAAACTTAAACACACACACATGCATGCACACACACACATTTTAATACTTTATTTGGTTCCACAAATTATATTACATAAACAGGGAATCAAATGTATCGGGGTCAAGGGACACATAGCACCTCCTTCTCCACGCGGCTAAGCTGCCAATAATAGCTGAGACAGAGCAATATTTGGCAATTTGTTTTGCTTTTCTTTTAGACATTGCAGCAATTCTCAGACCGGTCACACACACGCACACACACACACACACGCACACACACACACACACACACACACACACACACACACACACACACACACACGCACACACACACACACACACACACACACTGTGTGTAAAATATATGTGTGTCTGTGTGTGTTTCTAGGCATCCGTCAGCTGCAGCTGATCCTGTTGAAGGTGTCGCTCCTGCTGGGGGTGGAGGTTCACACCGGGGTGGAGTTCCAGAGTCTGGTGGAGCCGTCTGCAGACAGAGGTACGTGCTGCTGCTGCTGCAGGTTATTATAACGGAAGGAAGGGTCGCCGCCACGTGGCGCTGCTGCAGGTTAGCAACCAGGACACCATAACAGAAGGAAGGGTCATTATGTCGTGCTGCTGCATGTTAGCAACCAGGACACCATAACAGAAGGAAGGGTCGTCATGTCGTGCTGCTGCATGTTGGCAACAAGGCAACTAACGGAAGAAAAGGGTCGTCATGTCATACCGGCGTTCTATAACAAGGAGACCATAAAAGAAGGAAGGGTCATCACGTCAGAACGGCAGCGTTCTATGCTCCGCTTGGTGCCAGTTATATTGAAGCCTGTATTAACACTTTGATCGCCATGGTTAAATTCATAATTTACCATCCCTCGCCATCTCTATTTGTCTATGGAGAAGTTCCCCTTCTTTGCAGGGCTATAACTTTTTAAATTGTATTGCTAAATTGACATTATTATGGCCCATTCAATGTCCTATATCTATTGTTCAGGGTGTAGCAACGTTATACTTTTTCATTCACATATTCATACTGAATGAGTCTGAAGTCTGACGAGCCCCAGGTCATGTAGAGGTCGTGTTGGTTTTTTTTAAGGACAGCGTGAAGTTCACTCGTGTTAGTATTTATTGCAGAAGAAGGACAAAGAAGAAGCGAAACTAAGTAAACCGTCTCTGGTTCACTTCTCATATAAACATCTTTAATCCACCCGTCTGTCTTCTGTCTCTGGTTCACTTCTCTTATAAACATCTTTAATCCACCCGTCTGTCTTCCGTCTCTGGTTCACTTCTCATATAAACATCTTTAATCCACCCGTCTGTCTTCTGTCTCTGGTTCACTTCTCATATAAACATCTTTAATCCACCCGTCTGTCTTCTGTCTCTGGTTCACTTCCCAGATAAACATCTTTAATCCACCCGTCTGTCTTCTGTCTCTCGTTCACTTCTCTTATAAACATCTTTAATCCACCCGTCGTGTCTTCTGTCTTTGGTTCACTTCTCTTATAAACATCTTTAATCCACCCGTCTGTCTTCTGTCTCTGGTTCACTTCTCTTATAAACATCTTTAATCCACCCGTCTGTCTTCTGTCTCTGGTTCACTTCTCATATAAACATCTTTAATCCACCCGTCTGTCTTCTGTCTCTGGTTCACTTCTCAGATAAACATCTTTAATCCACCCGTCTGTCTTCTGTCTCTCGTTCACTTCTCTTATAAACATCTTTAATCCACCCGTCTGTCTTCCGTCTCTGGTTCACTTCTCATATAAACATCTTTAATCCACCCGTCTGTCTTCTGTCTCTGGTTCACTTCTCTTATAAACATCTTTAATCCACCCGTCTTTCTTCTGTCTCTGGTTCACTTCTCATATAAACATCTCTAATCCACCCGTCTGTCTTCTGTCTCTGGTTCACTTCTCTTATAAACATCTTTAATCCACCCGTCTGTCTTCTGTCTCTGGTTCACTTCTCTTATAAACATCTTTAATCCACCCGTCTGTCTTCTGTCTCTGGTTCACTTCTCTTATAAACATCTTTAATCCACCCGTCTGTCTTCTGTCTCTGGTTCACTTCTCTTATAAACATCTTTAATCCACCCGTCTGTCTTCCGTCTCTGGTTCACTTCTCATATAAACATCTTTAATCCACCCGTCTGTCTTCTGTCTCTGGTTCACTTCTCTTATAAACACTTCTCTTATAAACATCTTTAATCCACCCGTCTGTCTTCCGTCTCTGGTTCACTTCTCTTATAAACATCTTTAATCCACCCGTCTGTCTTCTGTCTCTGGTTCACTTCTCTTATAAACATCTTTAATCCACCCGTCTGTCTTCCGTCTCTGGTTCACTTCTCTTATAAACATCTTTAATCCACCCGTCTGTCTTCAGTCTCTGGTTCACTTCTCAGATAAACATCTTTAATCCACCCGTCTGTCTTCTGTCTCTGGTTCACTTCTCTTATAAACATCTTTAATCCACCCGTCTGTCTTCTGTCTCTGGTTCACTTCTCTTATAAACATCTTTAATCCACCCGTCTGTCTTCCGTCTCTGGTTCACTTCTCATATAAACATCTTTAATCCACCCGTCTGTCTTCCGTCTTTGGTTCACTTCTCTTATAAACATCTTTAATCCACCCGTCTGTCTTCTGTCTCTGGTTCACTTCTCATATAAACATCTTTAATCCACCCGTCTGTTTTCCGTCTCTGGTTCACTTCTCATATAAACATCTTTAATCCACCCGTCTGTCTTCTGTCTCTGGTTCACTTCTCTTATAAACATCTTTAATCCACCCGTCTGTCTTCTGTCTCTGGTTCACTTCTCTTATAAACATCTTTAATCCACCCGTCTGTCTTCAGTCTCTGGTTCACTTCTCTTATAAACATCTTTAATCCACCCGTCTGTCTTCTGTCTCTGGTTCACTTCTCATATAAACATCTTTAATCCACCCGTCTGTCTTCTGTCTCTGGTTCACTTCTCTTATAAACATCTTTAATCCACCCGTCTGTCTTCCGTCTCTGGTTCACTTCTCTTATAAACATCTTTAATCCACCCGTCTGTCTTCTGTCTCTGGTTCACTTCTCTTATAAACATCTTTAATCCACCCGTCTGTCTTCTGTCTCTCGTTCACTTCTCTTATAAACATCTTTAATCCACCCGTCTGTCTTCTGTCTCTGGTTCACTTCTCTTATAAACATCTTTAATCCACCCGTCTGTCTTCTGTCTCTGGTTCACTTCTCATATAAACATCTTTAATCCACCCGTCTGTCTTCTGTCTCTGGTTCACTTCTCTTATAAACATCTTTAATCCACCCGTCTGTCTTCTGTCTCTGGTTCACTTCTCTTATAAACATCTTTAATCCACCCGTCTGTCTTCAGTCTCTGGTTCACTTCTCAGATAAACATCTCTAATCCACCCGTCTGTCTTCTGTCTCTGGTTCACTTCTCATATAAACATCTTTAATCCACCCGTCTGTCTTCTGTCTCTGGTTCACTTCTCATATAAACATCTTTAATCCACCCGTCTGTCTTCCGTCTCTGGTTCACTTCTCATATAAACATCTTTAATCCACCCGTCTGTCTTCTGTCTCTGGTTCACTTCTCTTATAAACATCTTTAATCCACCCGTCTTTCTTCTGTCTCTGGTTCACTTCTCATATAAACATCTCTAATCCACCCGTCTGTCTTCTGTCTCTGGTTCACTTCTCTTATAAACATCTTTAATCCACCCGTCTGTCTTCTGTCTCTGGTTCACTTCTCTTATAAACATCTTTAATCCACCCGTCTGTCTTCTGTCTCTGGTTCACTTCTCTTATAAACATCTTTAATCCACCCGTCTGTCTTCTGTCTCTGGTTCACTTCTCTTATAAACATCTTTAATCCACCCGTCTGTCTTCCGTCTCTGGTTCACTTCTCATATAAACATCTTTAATCCACCCGTCTGTCTTCTGTCTCTGGTTCACTTCTCTTATAAACACTTCTCTTATAAACATCTTTAATCCACCCGTCTGTCTTCCGTCTCTGGTTCACTTCTCTTATAAACATCTTTAATCCACCCGTCTGTCTTCTGTCTCTGGTTCACTTCTCTTATAAACATCTTTAATCCACCCGTCTGTCTTCCGTCTCTGGTTCACTTCTCTTATAAACATCTTTAATCCACCCGTCTGTCTTCAGTCTCTGGTTCACTTCTCAGATAAACATCTTTAATCCACCCGTCTGTCTTCTGTCTCTGGTTCACTTCTCTTATAAACATCTTTAATCCACCCGTCTGTCTTCTGTCTCTGGTTCACTTCTCTTATAAACATCTTTAATCCACCCGTCTGTCTTCCGTCTCTGGTTCACTTCTCATATAAACATCTTTAATCCACCCGTCTGTCTTCCGTCTTTGGTTCACTTCTCTTATAAACATCTTTAATCCACCCGTCTGTCTTCTGTCTCTGGTTCACTTCTCATATAAACATCTTTAATCCACCCGTCTGTTTTCCGTCTCTGGTTCACTTCTCATATAAACATCTTTAATCCACCCGTCTGTCTTCTGTCTCTGGTTCACTTCTCTTATAAACATCTTTAATCCACCCGTCTGTCTTCTGTCTCTGGTTCACTTCTCTTATAAACATCTTTAATCCACCCGTCTGTCTTCAGTCTCTGGTTCACTTCTCTTATAAACATCTTTAATCCACCCGTCTGTCTTCTGTCTCTGGTTCACTTCTCATATAAACATCTTTAATCCACCCGTCTGTCTTCTGTCTCTGGTTCACTTCTCTTATAAACATCTTTAATCCACCCGTCTGTCTTCCGTCTCTGGTTCACTTCTCTTATAAACATCTTTAATCCACCCGTCTGTCTTCTGTCTCTGGTTCACTTCTCTTATAAACATCTTTAATCCACCCGTCTGTCTTCTGTCTCTCGTTCACTTCTCTTATAAACATCTTTAATCCACCCGTCTGTCTTCTGTCTCTGGTTCACTTCTCTTATAAACATCTTTAATCCACCCGTCTGTCTTCTGTCTCTGGTTCACTTCTCATATAAACATCTTTAATCCACCCGTCTGTCTTCTGTCTCTGGTTCACTTCTCTTATAAACATCTTTAATCCACCCGTCTGTCTTCTGTCTCTGGTTCACTTCTCTTATAAACATCTTTAATCCACCCGTCTGTCTTCAGTCTCTGGTTCACTTCTCAGATAAACATCTCTAATCCACCCGTCTGTCTTCTGTCTCTGGTTCACTTCTCATATAAACATCTTTAATCCACCCGTCTGTCTTCTGTCTCTGGTTCACTTCTCATATAAACATCTTTAATCCACCCGTCTGTCTTCCGTCTCTGGTTCACTTCTCTTATAAACATCTTTAATCCACCCGTCTGTCTTCCGTCTCTGGTTCACTTCTCTTATAAACATCTTTAATCCACCCGTCTGTCTTCTGTCTCTGGTTCACTTCTCATATAAACATCTTTAATCCACCCGTCTGTCTTCTGTCTCTGGTTCACTTCTCTTATAAACATCTTTAATCCACCCGTCTGTCTTCTGTCTCTGGTTCACTTCTCTTATAAACATCTTTAATCCACCCGTCTGTCTTCAGTCTCTGGTTCACTTCTCAGATAAACATCTCTAATCCACCCGTCTGTCTTCTGTCTCTGGTTCACTTCTCATATAAACATCTTTAATCCACCCGTCTGTCTTCTGTCTCTGGTTCACTTCTCATATAAACATCTTTAATCCACCCGTCTGTCTTCCGTCTCTGGTTCACTTCTCTTATAAACATCTTTAATCCACCCGTCTGTCTTCCGTCTCTGGTTCACTTCTCTTATAAACATCTTTAATCCACCCGTCTGTCTTCTGTCTCTGGTTCACTTCTCTTATAAACATCTTTAATCCACCCGTCTGTCTTCAGTCTCTGGTTCACTTCTCTTATAAACATCTTTAATCCACCCGTCTGTCTTCAGTCTCTGGTTCACTTCTCTTATAAACATCTTTAATCCACCCGTCTGTCTTCTGTCTCTGGTTCACTTCTCTTATAAACATCTTTAATCCACCCGTCTGTCTTCAGTCTCTGGTTCACTTCTCAGATAAACATCTCTAATCCACCCGTCTGTCTTCTGTCTCTGGTTCACTTCTCTTATAAACATCTTTAATCCACCCGTCTGTCTTCTGTCTCTGGTTCACTTCTCTTATAAACATCTCTAATCCACCCGTCTGTCCTCTGTCTCTGGTTCACTTCTCTTATAAACATCTTTAATCCACCCGTCTGTCTTCTGTCTCTGGTTCACTTCTCATATAAACATCTTTAATCCACCCGTCTGTCTTCTGTCTCTGGTTCACTTCTCTTATAAACATCTCTAATCCACCCGTCTGTCTTCTGTCTCTGGTTCACTTCTCTTATAAACATCTCTAATCCACCCGTCTGTCTTCTGTCTCTGGTTCACTTCTCTTATAAACATCTTTAATCCACCCGTCTGTCTTCTGTCTCTGGTTCACTTCTCTTATAAACATCTTTAATCCACCCGTCTGTCTTCTGTCTCTGGTTCACTTCTCAGATAAACATCTTTAATCCACCCGTCTGTCTTCTGTCTCTGGTTCACTTCTCTTATAAACATCTTTAATCCACCCGTCTGTCTTCCGTCTCTGGTTCACTTCTCTTATAAACATCTTTAATCCACCCGTCTGTCTTCCGTCTCTGGTTCACTTCTCTTATAACATCTTTAATCCACCCGTCTGTCTTCTGTCTCTGGTTCACTTCTCATATAAACATCTTTAATCCACCCGTCTGTCTTCAGTCTCTGGTTCACTTCTCAGATAAACATCTTTAATCCACCGTCTGTCTTCTGTCTCTGGTTCACTTCTCTTATAAACATCTTTAATCCACCCGTCTGTCTTCTGTCTCTGGTTCACTTCTCAGATAAACATCTTTAATCCACCCGTCTGTCTTCAGTCTCTGGTTCACTTCTCAGATAAACATCTTTAATCCACCCGTCTGTCTTCAGTCTCTGGTTCACTTCTCAGATAAACATCTTTAATCCACCCGTCTGTCTTCTGTCTCTGGTTCACTTCTCTTATAAACATCTTTAATCCACCTGTCTGTCTTCTGTCTCTGGTTCACTTCTCTTATAAACATCTTTAATCCACCCGTCTGTCTTCTGTCTCTGGTTCACTTCTCTTATAAACATCTTTAATCCACCCGTCTGTCTTCTGTCTCTGGTTCACTTCTCATATAAACATCTTTAATCCACCCGTCTGTCTTCTGTCTCTGGTTCACTTCTCTTATAAACATCTTTAATCCACCCGTCTGTCTTCTGTCTCTGGTTCACTTCTCTTATAAACATCTTTAATCCACCCGTATGTCTTCTGTCTCTGGTTCACTTCTCTTATAAACATCTTTAATCCACCCGTCTGTCTTCTGTCTCTGGTTCACTTCTCTTATAAACATCTTTAATCCACCCGTCTGTCTTCTGTCTCTGGTTCACTTCTCAGATAAACATCTTTAATCCACCCGTCTGTCTTCAGTCTCTGGTTCACTTCTCAGATAAACATCTTTAATCCACCCGTCTGTCTTCTGTCTCTGGTTCACTTCTCTTATAAACATCTTTAATCCACCTGTCTGTCTTCTGTCTCTGGTTCACTTCTCTTATAAACATCTTTAATCCACCCGTCTGTCTTCTGTCTCTGGTTCACTTCTCTTATAAACATCTTTAATCCACCCGTCTGTCTTCTGTCTCTGGTTCACTTCTCATATAAACATCTTTAATCCACCCGTCTGTCTTCTGTCTCTGGTTCACTTCTCTTATAAACATCTTTAATCCACCCGTCTGTCTTCTGTCTCTGGTTCACTTCTCTTATAAACATCTTTAATCCACCCGTCTGTCTTCTGTCTCTGGTTCACTTCTCAGATAAACATCTTTAATCCACCCGTCTGTCTTCCGTCTCTGGTTCACTTCTCAGATAAACATCTTTAATCCACCCGTCTGTCTTCTGTCTCTGGTTCACTTCTCTTATAAACATCTTTAATCCACCGTCTGTCTTCTGTCTCTGGTTCACTTCTCTTATAAACATCTTTAATCCACCGTCTGTCTTCTGTCTCTGGTTCACTTCTCTTATAAACATCTTTAATCCACCCGTCTGTCTTCTGTCTCTGGTTCACTTCTCTTATAAACATCTTTAATCCACCCGTCTGTCTTCTGTCTCTGGTTCACTTCTCTTATAAACATCTTTAATCCACCCGTCTGTCTTCTGTCTCTGGTTCACTTCTCTTATAAATAGGGATGCCCCGATCACGTTTTTTGCCACCGATACCGATCGTCTTGAGCCATATCGGCCGATACCGATCCGATATCAATCGTTTTTGATTAAAAAAATTCTTTGAATTAAAAAAAATTAATTAATATTTTTTTTAATATATATATATATATATATATATATATATATATATATATATATATATATATATTTTTTTTATCTTATGTTGTGGGACTTGTACAGCACTTTGGTAAACTTTGTTGTTTTTAAATGTGCTCTATAAATAAAGTGGATTGGATTAATGAATTAAGTAGCCCCTTTCGTGACTGTGACGCAGCCAACACGGCTGTGTGATTTAATTCAAGGTGGATCGCTGTTGTCATTTGAACAACTTCAGATTTCATGGGAACTACCAATCCCCCAAATCAAGAATGTTTAAGATGAATGAAGTAAGATTTTGATTATTTGAAATATGGCCTGTGTAGACTAAACTATGCACAGAATTATGTCAGTCTACAAGGTCCGGATTCTACATGGTCCGGCAATGTAGACCTTGTAGACTCCACTACAGACCAATTATCAGTGAATGTTCATGCATTTTTAAGAAGGGCTACTTCCACAAAAAAACAAAGAACTCACCAAAACATCTCAGTAGCACCTTATCTAAATGTTCTATTTCATATATGGAGATTCATATTTATTTATGCATTGCATGCATTTCTACATTTTATTTCCTATTTTGTTTATTCATCCCAGTATCTTTCTTTCTTATGTGTGGAATTCTACAAGGCATTTACATTCACATTTACATTTAGTCATTTAGCTGACGCTTTTATCCAAAGCGATTTACAAGTTCTGTACGACAGGTCATCAGGAAGGATACAACTCTATCAGCTGAGTAACAATATTCATCAAAGTGTTGCGTGTTACAGTGTAGATTAGTTTATTAGGACAAGTGCATGACAGTAAGGTTAGTTAGGGTTAGATTTTTTTTTATTTTATTTTTTTTATTTTATTTCAGATAATGGTTGAAGAAGTGCGTCTTTAGTCGACTGCGAAAGATTGGATGGGATTCGGCTGTCCTAACTGGGGTGGGTAGTTCATTCCACCATTGTGGGGCAAGGACTGAGAATAGGCGTGTAGGTGGTGTATGTGTTTGAGGATGATATCCTTCAAACAGGCTATAGTGATGATATAATTTGGGCAGTGCTGAGCTGGGTTCCTTTCCTCCAGTGTATTTGTCCCCTGGCCCCACCCAATGGCCCCATGCGCACACACACACACATACACACACACACAAAGTAAAAAAAAGAAAAATTGAAAAAAAAAATTGTGATTTTTTTTTTTTTTTTTACTTCGATTTTTTTTTTTATGTTCGAAGCTTGTGCCATCGAACAAAGCTTCGAAGCTTCGAAGTATTTAAGACAGCCCTAATCTGCAAACAGCTCCACTGTGTGTGTACTCGAGTAGCCTCCAGCTATGACCAGGATTCTCCGGAGCTGCAGCTGGACCCTATTGATCACATTCAACATGCCCTCAGCTTGAATACGCATCGAATCAGTTTTATAAGACATTGATATCAGGAGCCATCTGTAGCTACTGCTAGCCGGCTATATAACATTAAGACAACGCCTCAGTGAACTATTTAGTTTAATGGGACGTTTCGTTTTGAACAGTGAGCTAACGTGAGCTAACGTGAGCTATCATGCACTACTAGACTTGCTGGAGCATTTGTTGATATCAGGAGCTATCAGTAGCTAGCCGGCTAGATACCGTTAGACAATGCCTCATCATGTATTAAACTAAAAGTGAATAGTTGACTGGGTCATTTTGTAACGGTAGCTAACGTTAGCTCACGGAGGTCCCAGTGTCCCACTAGACTAGACTATACTAGTGTTTACAGTACACGGGTGCGGGAGGGGCTGGAGGAGGAGGAGGAGGAGCAGACGCCGCTGCTCTCTCCGTGTGTCTGAGACAGAACTCAGCGAGTGAGATCTCCGCTCAGAATTGGATCATGTTTTTCGATCGGTTTTGACGATCGGCGAAAATAAAGCATTATCACCGATCGCATATTTATACTGATTATCGGCCGATAACGATCGGTGGCCGATCGATCGGGGCATCCCTACTTATAAACATCTTTAATCCACCCGTCTGTCTTCTGTCTCTGGTTCACTTCTCATATAAACATCTTTAATCCACCCGTCTGTCTCCGTCTCTGGTTCACTTCTCATATAAACATCTTTAATCCACCCGTCTGTCTTCCGTCTCTGGTTCACTTCTCTTATAAACATCTTTAATCCACCCGTCTGTCTTCTGTCTCTGGTTCACTTCTCTTATAAACATCTTTAATCCACCCGTCTGTCTTCTGTCTCTGGTTCACTTCTCATATAAACATCTTTAATCCACCCGTCTGTCTTCCGTCTCTGGTTCACTTCTCATATAAACATCTTTAATCCACCCGTCTGTCTCCGTCTCTCAGGTTGGATGGCAGCGCTGCGTCCTGAGTCTCATCCTGTTGCCGCTTTCCAGTTTGACGTCTTTATCTCGGCAGGAGGAGGAAGCTTTGTCCCTGATGGTGAGACACACACACACACACACACACACACACACACACACACACACACACACACACACACACACACACAGATACAGAGATACAGACACACACATACACACACACAGAGACAGACACACACACACACACAGACACACACACACACACACAGATAGAGACAGACACACACACATATACACACACACACACATACACACAGAGACAGACACACACACACACACACACACACACACACACACACACACAGACAGAGAGACAGGCACACACACACATATACACACACATACAGAGAGACACACATACAGACAGACACATATATACACACACACACACATAATTTACATTAGAATAAAATGTATTCTCATCATACAGCACAAGTACAGTACAACCAAAACAAGTTTGACATCCAACCAGAGTGCAAATGTAACAGTAAAGTGCAACAGTAATTCTCTCTCTCTCTCTCTCTCTCTCTCTCTCTCTCTCTCTCTCTCTCTCTCTCTCTCTCTCACATAAACCTCTTCCCTTGTTGATAATATCCCCCCCCCCCCCCCCCCCCCCCCACCTCCTCCATCAGGCTTCAAACACAAGGAGCTCAGGGGGAAACTGGCCATCGGCATCACCGCTAACTTCCTGAACCGGAACAGCGCCGCCGAGGCCCAGGTAGCGGAGATCAGCGGCGTGGCCCGTATCTACAACCAGAAGTTCTTCCAGGACCTGCTCACTGAGACGGGTAGAGTTTCACAGCGACACACGGATACTTTTGCCCTAATGATAAGGATAAATCTGGGGGCAACAGTGGCTTTTGTTTTCTTTGTTTGATTGTGGATCCCCATTAGTCTACTACACCAAAGTGAGACTACTCTTCCTGGGGTCCAAACATTAAAAATACAAACGCACACAAAAAAAGTTAAAATAAAAATATAAAACCACAAACATTGAAGTACGAAATGTATGAAAACATCACAACGAACAAAACGGTGAATAAAAACTCACTCAATATTCATAAGTTAGATAATCACAATTCTCCAACCATAAAATACAAATGACATAATCAGTCCATAATAATAATAATAATAATGGATTGGATTTATATAGCGCTCTTCTCTGACTCAGAGCGCTTCACAGAGTCCATTATTCGTTCATACACAGTCATCCCGGTGGTGGTAAGCTACAATTGCAGCCAGAGCTGCCCTGAGGCAGACTCACGGAAGCGTGGCGAATAATCAACGCCTACGGCCCCTCCGACCACCACCAACATTCATTCACATGCATACACACAGTCCATAAGAACAAAACAGTTCAAAATAATTTATATGATTTTAACTCATAATATAGCATAACTTTTCTCAAGTCACCGATCACCTTTATATTTCCATACTAATTTCCATAATAAGTCAATGACCAAAATGTAACTCATTATTCATGAGCGCAATTTTAAACTTTTTTTTAAACATAAATTTGTTCCTTACCATAGTTATATTTCTGGGTATTTTATTCCAATAAGCAACTGCTATATACATTACCGTCTTTTTCAGAGCATTTGTTTTTGGTAGAGGTAAAGTAAAGCATGAATCTAATGCTTGCCTTGTCCTATGTCCATGTCTCATATTAGTTGGGTACAGTTGTGAGTGCAAACCCTCAGGTTTCCCAGTATTACAGATATTAAACAAAAAAGTTACCAGGCTACATGCCATCCTCTGTTCCACTGTCATCCAGGTCAGCGCGGCATGCATCACTCCAACACTACTCCTCACAGAGCAGCGCAGAGCGAGGCGTGCCGCCCTGTTCTGAGCTAACTGGAGTTTGTTCAGATCAAGCCTAGAGGCGTTAGACCATATATTAGGACCGTAGTCCAGGCGGGATAAGACCAAAGATTGTAGTACAAGCTCTGCTGTACCATTCGTCAACGGATTTCTACACCTTCTGATCATTGAAGTAAAGTACCACATATGCTAGTTATGAGTTATGCTAGTAAGCCTTTCTGTCAATAACTTTGCCTGTGGTTAATGTCGGATTTCCCTGATGACCATCAATAATGAAAGGTAGAATTCATCTTTCCAAGGTTTATTCAAAAGTGAATCAAGCAATAGTACAAAGGAGAACAAGAATACGTTGCAAGGGAAAAGTACATTGCAATGGGCAGAATATATAATATCCTTGTACATTCTGCAAAGAAAAGAGAATACAAGCTTCCTATATATCGTCACTAAGCCAATGAAATGGTTTCTTCAGAAAATATAATCGGAGGAACAACACTAATACAAGTCTAAATAAGGTTATAGATTTAGAATAGCAGGCTTAACCCTTTCACCGCTGCACTACCAAACGGTTAACCCTTTCACTGCTACAATGCACAGAAGGTTAACCCTTTACTATCACACTACCGACGGTAACCGTCGGTAGTGTGATGGTAAAGGGTTAACCTTCTATGGTGTGGCAGTGAAAGGGTTAAGGGATCTAGAATTACAGCGGAGTTCAACAGTTTTGTAACACAGACTCGTCTCCTGAGAACAGGTGCTGTATGAGCACAAATAGAATTGCCAGCTTTAACACAGTAAATAACCGTACATTGTAGACACTGTTTAAGTCATTTTACAATAGATAGAGTTATAGACGGATAGATAGATGGATAGATAGACAGATACGGTAGATTTGGTAGATTTATAGCTAGATAGATTTATAGATATTCTTACATGATCAAAAAACAGCCAAAGTCTTGACATTAACAAACGGTGTTAACTGAAAGTATGTTTGACAAAAAGGCAGGCTTGCTAGCCAGACATCTCATAAAAATCAATAATGTTTTTTTTATATATATATATTTTTTACATCAAGTGGCAGGTGTCGGCAGATACTGTCAAGTCGTAGCCTCAAGTACAAGTCATTGTTGTGAGTTGAATTGGAAGGGTGGGATGTGCCATACGATGAGATGAGATATTCCTTTATTGATCCCCTTGGGGAAATTCAGGCATCATAGCAGCATGGGGGAAGGGGGGGGGGGGTACAGGTATGGGAAGGGTAATAGTAGAACACATAAATACTGGCAATAAAATGATAGTACAGTAGTTAAAATAGGCAGTGTAAACAATATAATTAACTCTGAATATAAGCATCCGAGCAAGTAGGCAGTGTAATCGAAGGTGCAGATGACAGTTATATTATACATTACAATAAATATGGTTACAATAAACACTAGAATCTAAATGAGGGGGGGGGGGGGGGGGGGGGGGGGGGGGTACGAGCTGGAGCATATGTGTGTAGGTTTTTAGATAACGGGTATTAAGGGTATATCCTATATAAGACAATTAACTAAAATGTGATTTCATTGGATGTGCACTGTCAACTAATGCTTGTATATCTTATCGTGTGTTGTCATGTTTGTTTATGTGTTTGTTTAAAAAAATTATAAAAAAATAAAATACAAAAAAAGAATCTAAATGTATACTATGAGTATAGTAAAGTAAAGTATACTATAAGTGTAAGTGAAGGGATTATGCAAATCCAGGATTAATTGCCTCTCTGCATACCAACCTGCTTAATGTCAGAATACTGTAACTATATGTGTAACACAGCAGTGCAAAACAACTCCTGGTGTTTGATGCACTGATGCCAGAGCACTAGGCGGAAGGTAATGATGACGAGAGCACATCCCACCTGCTCAGCAGCTCGTTGCCTCTACCTGCAGTAGAGACGCTTCAAAACTCCTCATACTTGTTGTTCATACTTCACTGTTCATACTTTTTGCACATTACTGCTCAATTGCACAGCCCTGTAAAATATTCCATCCCACTGTATTTACCTCCTCTTTACTTCCTCTTTACCTCCCCTTTATCTCCTCTTTACCTCCTCTTTACTGTGGATTCACTCGGCCAAACCTTGTCGGCGTGCATCACAGTCACGAAAGGGGCTATCTTTACCTCCCCTTTACATCTGCTTTATCTCCCCTTTACCTCCTCTTTACCTCCCCTTTACCTCCTCTTTACCTCCTCGCACTTCACTGAACACAACCTGCAGGGCATGAAATTAAACCTTAACACACACTCTCTCTCTCTCTCTCTCTCTCTCTCTCTCTCTCTCTCTCTCTCCTCTCTCTGTGTCTCTCTCCTCTCTCTGTGTCTCTCTATCTCTTTCTCTGTCTCTATCTCTCTCTCTCTCTCTCTCTCTCTCTCTCTCTCCTCTCTGTGTCTCTCTCCTCTCTCTGTGTCTCTCTCTCTTTCTCTGTCTCTATCTCTCTCTCTCTCTCTCTCTCTCTCTCTCTCTCTCTCTCTCTGAGTCTCTCTCTCTCTCTCTCTCTCTCTCTCTCTCGGGCTGAGATCAGGAAGGAGCATGAAGGTTTGTCTGTTCTGTTGATTTCCCCTGATGCTGTGCTCTGATGAAATCAACTAATCTACTCCGTCTTGCTTTTGAAGCCGTTTCCTCTTCATTTTAATCTCGATGTTGATTTGCAACACAGTCTCGTCAGAAAAGGTAAATAAAGTACTAATCCACCACAGGAAAAAAGGAACATAATGTACGTTATGTTAAATTATGTTAAAGTGATATATTTAGTTATTGTATAAGTAATATATTTACATTTCGTGTCGGCGAAAGTCCAAAACAAATGACCGGGAGTCAAACTAACAGTGATTGTGGTCGCGGGCGAGTGCTCTGCTCTCACCACTAGACTGAGACAAACACAGCAATACTATGATGATGATGATGATGATGATTTGTTATGGTTAGGATAGAAGGAAATCATTTCCTTTGTATTTTGATCTAAAGAAATTCATTGTTTTTTCTTCCTGGAAAAAAGTACCTAATTCGTCACTTGCATCACTCTGCACTTGAGAGTAAAAAAAAAAAAAAAAAAGTCCAATTAGATTTTTAGTGCCCCACCCCTCCCCGTCTTCATCAAATGTGTAAATGCGCAGGTACTTCACGATATTAATCCCGTGGTCGGACCCACCCACCCCGAAAGGTCTGTTGCATTCGGAAATATATAAATAATGCCTTACGTGCTGTTTCTATGGATGTGTGACCCCCAGTATGATCCCTACGGTTCACTGCCGTTTGGGACGATGCAGGTTTGATAACAACGCTGTGGCAAAAGCGCTTTGGATCAAAGCACTATATAAATGCACCATTTACTCAACAGCTGAAATCATCTGAGCTGCTCAGCAAGGTGATGTTTCTTTGCGATGCAATTGATTGATTGAAAACTTTTAACAGATTGCAGAATGGGTACAATACAGTACGGCTCAATACAAACAATTGTTAAGGGGAGTACTGTTTAACACTTTGAGTGCCACTCACTCAGTGAATGGGAGAACGGATTTCTGACTCCACATTTTACTTATCACTGATGCAGCCGGGGTCTACCAGAGTTCATCCTGGAGCCTCTGAGCCGCGCGGATCATGAGTCCTACTGTATACACGTTAGATCTATACACTTATCGATTTTTTCGAATGGTGATCAGGAATTGGAATATACCATTTGGATACCATCTGATGTCAGGTAATGAATCTATGTTATCAGTGTTAGGATAATCAGACTCGTTTTCACAGAGATATAAGCTTTTTTGTGATATGTGATCTAGCTGTTTTCACTGTAAAAGCCATGAGGAAATGAGAGCAGCTATTATCAGCGCGCGGCTCGAACGTGCACATAATTATACTATCGATCATCTAGCGTTTATTTGAAAACGATTCATAAATAGGCCGACAAATATCAACGTTCTGGAATATTCCAGTAAAAGGCGATTATCATAGAATGGGTTGTTTTTCACCTGAAAACGGGTGCTTTTCAAAATGCTATCAAACGGAAATGAAGCGATAAAAAACCAATCTGCCTTGACAACATTGACTGGAAAATGATTCTTTGATAAGCGACGGGAAGATTAGACACATAAAAACAATTTAAAACATAGATTAGGCGATATTAACGTTAATATTGGCGCCGATGGTGGCATTCAAGGGACTAATACGGAATTAACCTCCGGCGCTCAAAGTGTTAAGAGAAAGAGATCATTAAAAAATATATACATTCGGGGAGCTCCAGTAGCTCACCACGTACCGCGAGTGCTATTTCAGCGCCGTGGACAACCGTGCTCGTCACGGATCTGGGGCTGAGCGAGTTCGAATCCCGGACTGCAGCCGTGCCTTTCCCAGAGTGTCTTCCCCCCCATCTGAACCCTTTCAGCCTGCTTTTGTCGGTCGATCTTGACCAAGTATAAATGCGATAAACGTATAAAAGAGCCAGGGAAATGGCCAAAGTTAAAAAAAAAAAAAAAATATATATATATACATTCGAGGGCGAAGAAACTATACATTGGAGGGGGTTGGGTGGGTGGGTTTTGGACATTTACCGGGGCCAGTTTCGAATTGCAGCTACCCGTAGGTGCTCTTTCAGAGCGGTTTTGAAGGAGGGTAGGGATTCACATTATTTTATGGCTGTGGGTAGGGCGTTCATTGTTGTGGCATAATTGCTAAATGTATTTACCGGTCCCTTGTTTGAGCCGAATCTGGGTTGAACATGATTTGTGGAGCTCCCTCTGGTGTTGTGGTCGTGGAATTCACTGACCTTTGGGAAGTACCTCGACATGTACATGGGTATCCCAGTGGCGTGATTTGTTTCCGTAGCCTCTGTTTGCGAAGACGCTCTCTGATTGGCTAGCCCGCGTACAGCGAAGACCCTCTCTGATTGGTTTAGCTCCGAAGGGCTCTGGGATAGAAATGTCCGCCTTGTACATATATATTCTCTGCTTCGAAGTGGTTATGCTTTGGCCCTCTTTCGAAGTGGGTTATGCTTAGAGTTAGGGTTAGCCCTAACTCTAAGCATAACCCACTTCGAAAGAGTGGCCAAAGCATAACCACTTCGAAGCAGAGAATATATATGTACAAGGCGGAAGAGACCCTTCGGAGCTAAACCAATCAGAGAGGGTCTTTTCTTCTTCGCTGTACGCGGGCTAGCCAATCAGAGAGCGTCTTCGCAAACAGAGGCTATGGAAAAAAATCACGCATCCCAGTGGTGTTGCTGTTAGAGTCTTCAAGGTATTCTTGTTTACCAGAGAGCAGGCACGTTGGAACTTTAAATCGGTAGGGGGTGCGGCCTTTGAGATTTTTTTAATTTTTTTTGCGCAGTGGAGAAAAACAGAATCGGGACACATTTCCTTTAGTCTAGCCTGTACCCCCCAGACATGTTGCTGGCCCCGTCAAAACAGTATCCTATCAGCCTCTCCATGGGCAGGTCGAGGCGTAAAAGAATTGTAAAAACCCCAAAAGAAGTTCTGAGCTTCCAAGTTGTCATCGGCGAACTGTATATTACACGAGAATTGTTCTTTTCCAGTGACATCAGTGGTTCCGTCAGCGCTCAAGCCAAAGAATGGGCTTTTGGATGCTTTGCCTCTAATTTGTCGCTGAATATCATGGGCAAACCGCTGTAAGATTTCGTTTTGGATGTTGTTGGACATCCAGTTGTCTCTCTTTTGGAGCCAATTCTTCAACTCGGGATCAGACTCGGTGCGCACTCTTTCCATCATCAGCTGCCATAACACCCCATCCCTATTTGCATCACCCCTCAGTGGAAGCCCCTGGCGCCCGACGGGGGGTATAGGGGAACAGACTCCGTTAACTCTTCAATGCCTGATGCTGAGGCTGAACCTGTCGTCTCTGTCTCTCTCTGATGTTTATCAGATTTAGTGGGACTGTCACTGGGACCGGCGGGACGTTTCGAAAATAAATCTGATATTTTTCTTTTCTGCGAGTGAGACATTCTGTGCTAGCAAAGTCTGACTACTAGCTAAAATCGACTGACTGCGCAAGCACTGTATCACAGTAGCTCAGTGGTTCGTGGCGAGTGGGAAGGGCGGGAGACGGGAGGTGAATACAATTAGTTGTTTCACCTGTCATTCAATCAGTCTGTGATAGTCTGTCATCACTAGAAAATCTACTCTGCTGCAATCTTGTCGGTTTTACACGTATGATTGTGTACGTACAGTAGTGTAATGAATCAATGAAAACTTTATTTAACAGATTGGAGAATGGCTACAATACAGTACGGCTCAATACACACAATATTAAAATGGTGAAGTGCTTTGAGCAGGATAAACTTATAATATACAGTTACAGTATATAATATGCCTGCCAGAGAGGAGATCCGGTACAAGAATCTTGTTCGTTGGTTGACTTTTTTGATTACATTGGTTGCCATTTTTTGTCACAGGAAAGATTAGCCTCTAGGATGGAACCCAGGTAGGTAATTTCATCTTTCCTTGTGACAATATTGTCACCCACTGTAACAGAGAAGCCGTTGGCCTGGAAGGCTGGAAGGCTCAGCAGTTTCTAGTGTGTTTGAGCGCTGGGGGGGAAGGTGAGAGCCGCGTGATTGTGTCGCAGGGCGTCGCTGAGAACAGCCCCACATTCTCAGCAACATTTTCCCTTTGTCAATAAAGGTTACAAAAACAGAAGTGGTCAACCCTCATCGCACCCTGTTTTAAACATCCTCTAGAACAGTGGTTCCCAAAGTCGGGGTCGCGACCCAAGGTGGGCCGCGAGCAGCCACAGGAGGGCCGCGAGATGATTACATTTTTTTTTTTTTTTTTTGGCCACTGAACTTAGAAGCAGGCCAGGACAGTGTTTCTAGTTGTATTCTAAAATTCTATTCTATTGTATTCTAAAATGTGACTATATGGTTTTATATTAACTTTTTTTTTTTGATCCACTTTTTCTCCCATTTTTTCTATATTTTCTCCCATCCCAATTTCGTATCATCCAATTCAACCCTCCCCTGTCACGAACGCTGTTTCTTGCCTCCCACAAGCCGGCTGCAGTGAGGACTAAGTCATACATAGCACAAGTCCCCTCCGGTACTTGAGGTAACAGCAGTCGCATCTTTTCACCTGCGCAGCTCGACCTCTCAGTGTCGAGGAGTAACGCGTGGGAGGCTCACGCTGCCCCCGACACTTCCTGATTCTACTGCGCAGGCGCACCAACCGACTTGTAGGAGTCGCTTGTTCACAACGTTCGATCCCCACCCTTCAGTTTTTCCCTCCCCGTAATACGGCCAATGTGTATTACTGCGGACGACCAGCCAAACTGAAAAACAATGTGGAGAGCTGGATTCGAACACGCGAATCCTAGCGTCTCCACACTGGTGGCGAGTGCCTTAGACCACTACACCACCTAGCCGCCCCTGGTTTTATATTAACTTAATAAATAAACAAAAACGAAAAATCTACTTATTTCAACGAACATTTCAAACTAAATAACAGATTATGCACATAAAACGCTGAAAACAACCGAAGCAACAATAGTATTTTAATGAGGCTATTATTATTATCATTATTATTTTGCAACAAGTTAGCCCTCTCATAAATAGCACATATAAATGAATAACTAACTTGAACTAACTTAATAGGATTGAAGTGATATTTGGCATAAAAAATCGGTCACCTGGCAAAAAAAAAGTAAAAAAAAAGCCTGACGATGTGCATTGGGACGCCTTATTTTCTGGGTCCCGGCCTGAAAAGTTTGGGAACCCCTGCTCTAGAAGTCCCTCTCTGCTCTGTCTCGCCTACATCACACACACGCACGCACACAAACGCACACGCACACAAACACACACGCACACACACACACTAAGCAGAATCAGACAAGTAGTGTGTGGGGGTGTTATGTACATTTTAACCTCTTTTTAGCCCGAACGGTCCACCGGCAGACCGCAGATGACATCACGTCATAAATCAATCTCTCCAGACTGTATGACATAATGTTGTGTTTTAGGCGGCTGGGTGGCGTAGCGGAGATTGCGCTCGTCACCAATGCAAGAGACTCCGGTCTCGACTCCCCGAGTCAGCGTTGCCTGCGGCTTGGGCCAGTCGTCATACTATCTCAATTGGCAGAGGTAGCGGGTGGAAAGTCGATGGGTGGGGATTGGATGTTGTGGACAGCGACTCCTACAGGTCGGTTGGGTGACACCTGTACAGCAGAGACAGGAAGTATCGGGGGCAGCGTGAGCCTCCCACGCGTCACTCCTCGCCACTGAGAGTCTGCGCTGTCTGGTGAAAAGATGCGACAGGCTGCCTCCTCGTGTACCGGAGGGGACACGTGATGCAAGCCTTCTATCCTCACTACAGCCGACCAGTGGGAGGCATAGTCTAGCAACGTTCAAGACAGGGGAGGGGAGAATTGGCGATAGGAAATTGGGATGGGAGAAAAATAGAAAAATAAGGAGAAAAAAGTGGATATAAAAAAAAACATAATGTTGTGTTTTTTTTTCAAATGTAGCCAAGAGTCCTTAGACCTTAATCCTGTCAAAACAGCAGCCATAGTGTATATTTTCAACAATACGTTTGTTTACCTATAGTCTAAAGTGTTATTAGTGAGATTTTACTAGTTTATGGAATGTCTCCTCCTACTCTCTCTCCTACTCTCTCTGCTGACTCATCCTACTCTCTCTGCTGACTCCTCCTACTCTCTCTGCTGACTCCTCCTACTCTCTCTGCTGACTCCTCCTACTCTCTCTGCTGCTCCTCCTACTCTCTCTGCTGACTCCTCCTACTCTCTCTGCTGACTCCTCCTACTCTCTCTGCTGACTCCTCCTACTCTCTCTGCTGACTCCTCCTACTCTCTCTGCTGCTCCTCCTACTCTCTCTGCTGACTCCTCCTACTCTCTCTGCTGCTCCTCCTACTCTCTCCGATACTCCTCCTACTCTCTCTGCTACTCCTCCTACTCTCTCTGCTGCTCCTCCTACTCTCTCTGCTGACTCCTCCTACTCTCTCTGCTGACTCCTCCTACTCTCTCTGCTGCTCCTCCTACTCTCTCTGCTCCTCCTCCTACTCTCTCTGCTACTCCTCCTACTCTCTCTGCTGACTCCTCCTACTCTCTCTGCTACTCCTCCTACTCTCTCTGCTGACTCCTCCTACTCTCTCTGCTGACTCCTCCTACTCTCTCTGCTGCTCCTCCTACTCTCTCTGCTCCTCCTCCTCCTACTCTCTGCTGACACCTCCTACTCTCTCTGCTGACTCCTCCTACTCTCTCTGATACTCCTCCTACTCTCTCTGCTGACACCTCCTACTCTCTCTGCTGACTCCTCCTACTCTCTCTGCTGACTCCTCCTACTCTCTCTGCTGACTCCTCCTACTCTCTCTGCTGACTCCTCCTACTCTCTCTGCTGACTCCTCCTACTCTCTCTGATACTCCTCCTACTCTCTGCTGACTCCTCCTACTCTCTCTGCTGACTCCTCCTACTCTCTCTGCTGCTCCTCCTACTCTCTCTGCTGACTCCTCCTACTCTCTCTGCTACTCCTCCTACTCTCTCTGCTCCTCCTACTCTCTCTGCTGCTCCTCCTACTCTCTCTGCTGCTCCTCCTACTCTCTCTGCTGACTCCTCCTACTCTCTCTGCTACTCCTCCTACTCTCTCTGCTGCTCCTCCTACTCTCTCTGCTGACTCCTCCTACTCTCTCTGCTGACACCTCCTACTCTCTGCTACTCCTCCTACTCTCTCTGCTACTCCTCCTACTCTCTCTGCTGACTCCTCCTACTCTCTCTGCTCCTCCTCCTACTCTCTGCTACTCCTCCTACTCTCTCTGCTACTCCTCCTACTCTCTCTGCTACTCCTCCTACTCTCTCTGCTGACTCCTCCTACTCTCTCTGCTACTCCTCCTACTCTCTCTGATACTCCTCCTACTCTCTGCTACTCCTCCTACTCTTTCTGATACTCCTCCTACTCTCTCTGCTGACTCCTCCTACTCTCTCTGCTACTCCTCCTACTCTCTCTGCTGACTCCTCCTACTCTCTCTGCTCCTCCTACTCTCTCTGCTCCTCCTCCTACTCTCTGCTGACTCCTCCTACTCTCTCTGCTGACTCCTCCTACTCTCTCTGCTGACTCCTCCTACTCTCTCTGCTACTCCTCCTACTCTCTCTGCTCCTCCTCCTACTCTCTCTGCTGACTCCTCCTACTCTCTCTGCTGCTCCTCCTACTCTCTCTGATACTCCTCCTACTCTCTCTGCTACTCCTCCTACTCTCTCTGCTGCTCCTCCTACTCTCTCTGCTGACTCCTCCTACTCTCTCTGCTGACTCCTCCTACTCTCTCTGCTACTCCTCCTACTCTCTCTGCTGCTCCTCCTACTCTCTCTGATACTCCTCCTACTCTCTCTGCTGCTCCTCCTACTCTCTCTGCTGACTCCTCCTACTCTCTCTGCTGCTCCTCCTACTCTCTCTGATACTCCTCCTACTCTCTGCTGCTCCTCCTACTCTCTCTGCTGACTCCTCCTACTCTCTCTGCTGACTCCTCCTACTCTCTCTGCTGCTCCTCCTACTCTCTCTGATACTCCTCCTACTCTCTCTGCTGACTCCTCCTACTCTCTCTGCTGACTCCTCCTACTCTCTGCTGCTCCTCCTACTCTCTCTGCTGACTCCTCCTACTCTCTCTGATACTCCTCCTACTCTCTGCTGACTCCTCCTACTCTCTGCTGACTCCTCCTACTCTGATACTCCTACTACTCTCTGCTACACCTCCTACTCTCTCTGCTGACTCCTCCTACTCTCTCTGCTACTCCTCCTACTCTCTCTGCTGACTCCTCCTACTCTCTCTGCTGACACCTCCTACTCTCTCTGCTGACTCCTCCTACTATCTCTGCTGACTCCTCCTACTCTCTCTGCTACTCTTCCTACTCTCTCTGTTACTCCTCCTACTCTCTCTGCTGCTCCTCCTACTCTCTCTGCTGACTCCTCCTACTCTCTGATACTCCTCCTACTCTCTCTGCTCCTCCTACTCTCTCTGCTGCTCCTCCTACTCTCTCTGCTGACTCCTCCTACTCTCTCTGCTGCTCCTCCTACTCTCTCTGCTGCTCCTCCTACTCTCTCTGCTGACTCCTCCTACTCTCTCTGCTGACTCCTCCTACTCTCTCTGCTACTCCTCCTACTCTCTCTGCTGACTCCTCCTACTCTCTCTGCTGACTCCTCCTACTCTCTCTGCTGACTCCTCCTACTTTCTCTGCTGACTCCTCCTACTCTCTCTGCTGACACCTCCTACTCTCTCTGCTCCTCCTACTCTCTCTGCTGACTCCTCCTACTCTCTCTGCTACTCCTCCTACTCTATCTGCTGACTCCTCCTACTCTCTCTGCTGACTCCTCCTACTCTCTCTGATACTCCTCCTACTCTCTCTGCTGACTCCTCCTACTCTCTCTGCTCCTCCTACTCTCTCTGCTGACTCCTCCTACTCTCTCTGCTACTCCTCCTACTCTCTCTGCTGACTCCTCCTACTATCTCTGCTGCTCCTCCTACTCTCTCTGCTGACACCTCCTACTCTCTCTGCTGACTCCTCCTACTCTCTCTGCTGCTCCTCCTACTCTCTCTGCTCCTCCTCCTACTCTCTCTGCTGCTCCTCCTACTCTCTCTGCTGACACCTCCTACTCTCTCTGCTGACTCCTCCTACTCTCTCTGCTGCTCCTCCTACTCTCTCTGATACTCCTCCTACTCTCTCTGCTACTCCTCCTACTCTCTCTGCTCCTCCTCCTACTCTCTCTGCTGACTCCTCCTACTCTCTCTGCTCCTCCTACTCTCTCTGCTGCTCCTCCTACTCTCTCTGCTGACTCCTCCTACTCTCTCTGCTGACTCCTCCTACTCTCTCTGCTGACTCCTCCTACTCTCTCTGCTGACTCCTCCTACTCTCTCTGCTGACTCCTCCTACTCTCTCTGCTGACTCCTCCTACTCTCTCTGCTGACTCCTCCTACTCTCTCTGCTACTCCTCCTACTCTCTCTGATACTCCTCCTACTCTCTCTGCTGCTCCTCCTACTCTCTCTGCTGCTCCTCCTACTCTCTGCTGACTCCTCCTACTCTCTCTGCTGACACCTCCTACTCTCTCTGCTACTCCTCCTACTCTCTCTGCTCCTCCTACTCTCTCTGCTGACTCCTCCTACTCTCTCTGCTGACTCCTCCTACTCTCTGCTGACACCTCCTACTCTCTCTGCTGACTCCTCCTACTCTCTCTGCTGACTCCTCCTACTCTCTCTGCTGACACCTCCTACTCTCTCTGCTGACTCCTCCTACTCTCTCTGCTGACTCCTCCTACTCTCTCTGCTGACTCCTCCTACTCTCTCTGCTGACTCCTCCTACTATCTCTGCTGACTCCTCCTACTCTCTCTGCTGACTCCTCCTACTCTCTCTGATACTCCTCCTACTCTCTCTGCTGACTCCTCCTACTCTCTCTGCTGACTCCTCCTACTCTCTCTGCTGACTCCTCCTACTCTCTCTGCTGACTCCTCCTACTATCTCTGCTGACTCCTCCTACTCTCTCTGCTGACTCCTACTCTCTCTGCTGACTCCTCCTACTCTCTCTGATACTCCTCCTACTCTCTCTGCTGACTCCTCCTACTCTCTCTGCTGACTCCTCCTACTCTCTCTGCTGCTCCTCCTACTCTCTCTGATACTCCTCCTACTCTCTCTGCTGACTCCTCCTACTCTCTTCTGACACCTCCTACTCTCTCTGATACTCCTACTCTCTCTGCTGACTCCTCCTACTCTCTTCTGACACCTCCTACTCTCTCTGATACTCCTACTCTCTCTGCTGACTCCTCCTACTCTCTCTGCTGACTCCTCCTACTCTCTCTGCTGACACCTCCTACTCTCTTGTAAGATAAGATATTTATTGATCCCTTGGGGAAATATCGGGCATCGTAGCAGCATGGGTGAGGGGGGAGGGAAGGTACAGGTATGAGCAGGGTAATAGTAAAAATACATAAATATAGGCCATAACATTTTATCTGAATATAAAGATACGAGAAAAATAAACAGTGTAAACAATATAATTACACAATATACAATTGGCAGTGTTAGCGGGTGGGAAGCCGGTGGGGGTATGTGTCCTGGTCGTTGTAAACTGAGACTCCTGCTGGTCGGTCAGGGAGGGGATCTGGGGGAAATAGCGTGAACCTCTGCACGTGTTACGTTCCCCCAGTGAAACTCCTCGCTGTCGGGTGAAAAGAAGCGGCTGGCGACTCCACATGTATCGGAGGAGGCATGTGGTAGTTCTACACCCTCCCCAGGCCGACAGTGGGGCAATGCGCGCAACGACCAGGAAGGGAATTGGCATAACGACTAAATTGGGATGGGTGAAAAATACAGAAAGCACAAAAATAAATAGAATAAAACAATTTGAGAAACAAATTGTAAAGCACTTTGGATAAAAGCTCTATATAAATGCACCATTTACCTTTTATTTACCATTTCTCTGATCTCCATCTCTCTCTCTCTCTCTCTCTCTCTCATCTTCCGCTCCAGGTATCGACCTGGAGAACATCGTCTACTATAAAGACGACACCCACTACTTCGTCATGACGGCCAAGAAGAAGAGTCTCCTGAAGACCGGGGTCATTAAGCAGGTGAAGGTCATTAAGCAGGTCATTAAGCAGGTGAAGGTCATTAAGCAGGTGCAGGTCATTAACACATTGGTCGCCAAAAACGACTTACGCCGTTTTCGCCCGCCATGCGTTGAACGCCAACAACGGCGTAAATAATTTTGATCAATATTTCATTTTTTCGCCATGGCATTCATAATTCATCCAGCCTCCCTCCGGACTGCAGCGGCACCCTGTATGAGATTGCAACGCCTCAATACCGCCGCCTGGTGGATGGTCGGGCGAGTTACACTCTCGCCAAAACCGGAAGTGGCGATCGGTGCGTCGAGAAAATCCCTCCGGCAGTCATATCTTGTTACGTGGATCCAGACAAACACTATAGTACATTTGGATCGCTTTCGAAACGCAATAATCGATATGATTTCGGCGTTTATTGCGCCATACAAACCGGAAATGGATCTAGGAGATCGGCGTCAAATAATTGGGATATTTTTCCTCCAGTCTCATCGGCGAACGGTAAGAGGACACTAACGTTATTTTCAGCCCGATTGTTTATTCATTTCACTGCAAACCATCTGCTCAACATATCAACCCATACTAAATAAAGCCGTTACTGATGATCAAGGAATTATAAATGACCCCCCCCCCCTTTCCTTCACGCATGATGAAGCATAATGTATACCGATCATATACATTTGAATTTTTTAATATAGCGTGTATAGGAAAGAAACGCCAATCGATAATCTATCATATGCGTCAGGGCCTATAACACTCGTTTTTGGAATTACAGCAGAAAAGCTTAAAACATACTTATATTCTAGACTGTATTAACACAACAATGTATGAATGAAAAAATATAACGTTCCCACATCCGGAACGATAGATAATCGATGTTGAATGGGCCATAGTAATGTCGATATAGCAATACAATTTAAAAAGTTATAGCCCTGCAAAGAAGGTAAACATCTCCATAGACTTACAGTGCTGGCAGAGAATGGTATAAGATGATCAAAGTCTGTGGCAGTTAATGTGTTAAGGTGAGTGTGTGCACGTGGATGTAGAATGGATGGGATAGTGTTTTACTGACACTTACCAGCTGCAGCTCTGACGGACGGCACAGTAGAAACAGTCGAGACGGGATGGAGAGGAAGAGGTCTGCAATTACCGCAGTCTGCAGAACCGCGGTCCGTCGTGTAACATCATCCGGGGTCGTAAATAATGGTCCCTCGATCACCCGTCTCCTCTTCTGCGCCTGTGGAGCTTACCGAGCAGAAAATAGACTATCGATGCTCTGACGCCAACACTGGTGTTGGATACCGGTGACCTAATGTCGCTGTGATCTGACGACATTTACATTTTTTACACGATACTTTATTTTTATTTTTCAAAGTTATAACAGTCATGTATGACACACAAACCGCCTCTTTTAACTAAAATAAAAGACAAAAAGTCAGTGCATAGAGTGAGACACTACTATTTGGAATTTACTTAAAGATTAACCTCACTACAGAAGGTTAACCCTTTCACTACCACACTACAGAAGGTTAACCCTTCCACTACCACACAACAGAAGGTTAACCCTTTCACTACCACACTACAGAAGGTTAACCCTTTCGCCACCACACTACAGAAGGTTAACCCTTTCACCACCACATTACAGAAGGTTAACCCTTTCGCCGCCACACTACAGAAGGTTAACCCTTTCACCATCACATTACAGAAGGTTAACCCTTTCATCACCACACTACAGAAGGTTAACCCTTCCACTACCACACTACAGAAGGTTAACCCTTTCACTACCACACTACAGAAGGTTAACCCTTTCACTATCACACTACAGAAGGTTAACCCTTTCGCCGCCACACTACAGAAGGTTAACCCTTTCACTACCACACTACAGAAGGTTAACCCTTTCACCACCACATTACAGAAGGTTAACCCTTTCATCACCACACTACAGAAGGTTAACCCTTCCATAGGCCTGCCACGATAACAAATTTTGCTGGGCGATTAATTGCCCCCGAAAATATCGCGATAAGCGATATTATTGCGACCGGTTAAAAAAAAAAATTGAGAAATTTATTTCCCAAAACTTTTATTTTGAAGCCCACCGCTCCGTCTTTTCCGGTTTAAGACTTTTATTTTGAAGCCCACCGACCGGACCGGAAGTATTGTTGCGATTATCCTAGCCGACAACTTGTCTCGTCTGGTTGTGTTTTTTAGTTTTAACGTTAGCTACTAACGTTAGATGCAGCTACTACAGGCAATCAACGATGAGGAGGACGCGTCAAAGCCGTATATAATAGAATAGCTGTGGTGCGTAGGCACTGCAGCACGACTCGAAAACGACCCGTTATAATAAATTAATTCATGTTTAACTTGTCCCCGTCTCCAGTGCTTTGACTAGCCCCACCCGTTCATTGTAAACAATGATGCATGTAATTGTATTAACGTTATTCTGTGTTATTCTAACGTTACACTACAAATAACGCTACTTGGTTAAAAGGAGCAACACTATTGAGAAATGTAGGTAAGCTAAATATGTGGCGTTGCTACTGCCCCACGGAGCAGTAGCAATATGAATTGCTACTGAATTGAAAATGGGGGACCCTGATGGAAACAAGACAAACGTCTTTCTCAGGTCTGCATCCCCTTAACAATTGTATGTATTGAGCCGTACTGTATTGTACCCATTCTGCAATCTGTTAAATAAAGTTTTCATTCATTCATTCATTCATTCCCGTGCTGTGCTCTGTAGTAACGCCAGCGGCCAACCCACACGGAGAGTGACTGACAAGGGGCACTGGTTCCGCCTCATTAAAACAAACGCGCAAATAGCAATTAATCGCGCCCGTCAAAATCATTGCATTCATTTTAATTATCGCGGCAATTAATCGATTTATTGCTTATCGCGGCAGGCCTACCCTTCCACTACACTACAGAATGTTAACCCTTTCACTGCCACACTACAAAGGGTTAACGCTTTCACTCCCACACTACAAAGGGTTAACATTTCACTACCACACTACAATGGGTTAAAGATTTACCGACATTCGTGAAGTTCCTCAACAAGCAAAGCTCAGGATCTAAGGGGAAGGTAACTCCTGTGATCTTGGTCTCAGACAGAAGTCCCAACGTAAGGGACTCACTCGTGTACAAAGCCAGGTTCAGTGCAGGAAGGAGCCTCTATATCACATATGAAGCACATTTCTGACAGTTTGATTCATGGATTTTCTGTGGGGTGAGGTACAGTTGATGGAGGAGATTATAATGAACCGTACTAATGTTTGTACCGGGCATTGATGGCAGCTGTACTGTCCTGGCGTCTGAATCTGACCAAAGCTGTTCATCTATTATTATCAGGGTATCTGCAGGTTGTATGGTCGTGAAATACGTAGATTTAGCTTATTTAGTGGTATTAAAAACATCTTTAAAAAGTCTTACATTTAAACCTGCAGCTATCCTGATTATTATTCAGATGTGATTCCCATCTCTGGGATGGGACCTGGTTTCTCACACCTGGTTTTTTCGGGGGCCTTCATTCATGACTCTTCCTAATATACGAACAAGTCTCTACTACTCTGCACTCAACACTGCAGCGCCCAAGTTTCAACACCGTTCGATGAACTTGAACAGGAAGGAGGGCCGCAGCGTCTTTGTGGTGTGAATCCAGTGTTTCTTTGAAGGTGCTCTTGGATGAGGGGAGCCAGTTGAAAAAAATAAGGAAGTCCCAGGCACTCTTCATGTATATAAAAAAGCTTTAATAAATCGCTCAGTTCATTTATAGAACCATTAAAAAACACCAACATGTTTCGGCCTCTCTATCGGCCTTCTTCAGGGCATACAAATGTTCATCTTTGTATGCCCTGAAGAAGGCCGATGGAGAGGCCGAAAAACATGTTGGTGTTTTTTAATGGTTCTATAATGAACTAAGCCATTTATTAAAGCTTTTTTATATACAGTACATGAAGAGTGCCTGGAACTTCCTTATTTTTTTCAACACTTTGATGAACATTGTTGCTCAGCTGATAGAGTTGTACCCTTCCTGCTGACTCGTCGTACAGAACCTGTAAGCCGCTTTGGATAAAAGCGTTCAGCTAAATGACTAAATGTATTAAAGGACACATCTCCTGAATAAAACGTGACGGCGTTTCCTCCTCCTCCCGCCCCGCGCGCCGCAGGACCGCAGCGACGCAGAGCAGCTCCTGGCCCGGGACAACGTGGACGAGGAGGCCCTGCGCCGCTACGCCCACGCCGCCGCCCTCTTCTCCACCGGCGGCATGCTGCCCGACCTGGAGTTCTGCCGTAACCCCCGGGGGCAGCCGGACGTGGCCATGTTCGACTTCACCTGCATGCACCGCGCCGAGAACGCCTCGCTGGTGAGGGAGAGGCGGGGCAAGAAGCTGCTGATGGGCCTGGTGGGGGACTGCTTGGTGGAGGTAACCATTTTAAATTTTTTGTTTTCCGGCTGCGACCAGCGGCTCTATTCGGTTGTTAACCCTTTCACTGCCACACGACAGCCGGTTAACCCTTTCACTGTGACAATACAGAAGGTTAGCCCTTTACTACTATCACACAACCGACGGCGATGCTCCATCATTAGCTCCGCTAATGATGCTAATGATGGAGCATCGCCGTCGGTTGTGTGATAGTAGTAAAGGGCTAACCTTCTGTCGTGTGGCAGTGAAAGGGTTAAAGGAACACGCCAACATTTTGGGGTAATTAGCTTACCGTCTTCTCCAGAGAGAGAGACGAGATGGATAGATACCAGTTTCCTCTCTGTGCGTTCAGTAGAAAGCCATCTGGCTGCACGTTAGCCTAGCTTAGCACAATGAATGGAAGCGGACATGGCCGTTTAGCCTTCAGGAGAGGTGTTAGTTGGACAATGCCTAGGCTAACCGGCCATGTCCGCTTCCATTCATTGTGCTAAGCTAGGCTAACGTGCAGCCAGATAGTTTTCTACTGAACGCACACAGAGAGGAAACTGGTCTCTATCTTCTTGTCTCTCTCTGGAGAAGACGGTAAACTAATTACCCCAAAATGTTGGCGTGTTCCTTTAAGTCGTGACGTATTTAGGGCGACAGTGGCTCGACAGCGTGTCGACGTGTCCTTGAGCAAGACACTTATTAACCCCTAATTGCTCCCGATGAGCAGGTCGGCACCTTGCATGGTCGTCTCCGCCGTCGGTGTGTGAATGTGTGAGTGAACGGGTCAAATTGTAAAACATTTACCATTTACGTATCGACCTTCCAATAAACGGTTTCCTGGGGCCAAGCGTCCTGCGTTGGCTGAGGCTCTGGTCCTTTCAACACGCCTCAGTGCTGCGTGCCCCTCGTTGTGTTGGTAGATCCGAGTCATAAATAAACTGTTCCTGGTGCTCCTAGTATCTCCTGTGTGGCTCGGGAGGTAGAGCGGTCGTCTGGTAATCGGAAGGTTCCCGGTTCGATTCCCGCTCCTCTTGGCAGCGTGTCGAAGTGTCCTGCTCCCTTGTGAGCAGGTCGGCACCTTCCACGGTGGCCTCTGCCGTCGGCGGGTGAACGTGTTGAGTGAACGGGTGAATGTGAGGAACAAAATTGTAAAGCACTTTGGATAAAAGCTGCTATATAACTGAATACTGGGAAAGGCCATTTATTATATAGTACCCCTTTAATTTTAAAAGGTTGTACTCTGTTTTCTTTTTTGTCTTTATAATTTGTTATTTCTGTATTATTATTGTTTCTGTTATTTCCCTGTGAAGTTCTGTGTATTGTTATTGTGGTTATTGTGTTGTCTTGTTTTCATGTAAATAATAATAAAAAAAAATTGATAAAAAAAAAAAAAAAAAGCTGTTATATAAATGCACCATTTACATTGTTTGTGTTTATCTGTGTGCTCTTGTGTGATTTGAGGAAAAATAAATGTTGGGTGGATGTATTTTTCACCTCGGGTGCTTTTTAAAGTATTGTCCTTCTCAGACCAGTATCCATTCTCTATGCAAAACGTTGGACCATAATATCTGTCACTTGAGGTTTTTTTCGTTTTTTTTTTTTAACTTGTTGACATTTGTGTTTCTACAGCCTTTCTGGCCCCTGGGAACCGGCATCGCCCGAGGGTTCCTGGCGTCCTTCGACACGGCGTGGATGGTGAGGAGCTGGGGCCTGGGGCTCCCACACCTCAAGATCCTGGCAGAGAGGTGAACTAGCATCATAGAAGTCGTTGTGTTTTGTTGCGGCTCGGTAGAGACTCTAGGTTTGAATCCAAATCAAATCAAATCTAATTTATTTGTAAAGCCCGCAATCACAGGTTAATGTCCCCATGGGCTGAAAAAGTCTTCTTTAAACAAGTCAAGAAGAAACATCACAATAAATCAAGAACAAAATACCCATCATGAAATCCAAAACAACACTCTCAGACATACCCCAGTGAAGGTAAGGAAAAACTCACTAAAAACCTAGCAATAGGAAAAAAGCACCACAGGCGGAGTGGAGGAGAGAAACCTTAGAAGGGCCGGTCAAGGGGGCATCCCCCTTCGTGGATGTCGATGATGGTAGTGTTGCTATGGATGATCGGTGGGTGGAGAATAAAACAGGCGAAATAGTTGGTATGTATGAACATATACATGTAATAAAACACAAATATGTGTACATGCAATAGCAAACTGGGGTACCCGTACTTTTCGGACTATAAGCCGCGGCTTTTTCCCCCATTTTTCGACCCTGCGGCTTATATAACGGTGCGGCTTATATGTGGACCAAACCCGAAAATATTGCTTTTTTTACTGCATTGAAATGTTATTTATCTGTTCCCTTATTTGCTAAACTTAATACAACTTGTAAATGAGTTAATTCTTGTTATTTGTCCGACAGTATTGTGACAATCCCCTCTGTGCACGAACCCTTACATATGGTAATTAAACATTAAAACGCCTGCGGCTTATAGTCCAGTGCGGCTTATATATGTACACATCATTCAATTTAGCTGCTGCGGCTTATAGTCAGGTGCGGCTTATAGTGCGAAAAGTACGGTACATACGAACATTTTTGAAAGATTTTAATAGAATAGAGCTAAGAACAGCAACAACAAGAGAGAAACCATAGGGAGACGAGCGCTAGTGTGATAATAGGATTAAGGCTAAAAATGTCAAGGCTTGGAGCTAAAAATATCAGTCATATTCGGCTTTCACATGAGTATATATTCCGTTCGGATCCATTTGACGTATGGGGGGCGGCGATGTAGAGAGGATCAGCTTGGCCATCGCCACGGGGCATCCAAAAAAATAAGTCTTTGTGCTCTCTATCCACACACTCACGGTTATTATTGAGCATCGGCTGGTGACAACAGAATTTCCACGGCTGGGATAAATAACGTTGACATCTTTATTTGTTAACTGGGCGGCATTTATATAACGGCTCTTATCCAAAGTGCTTTACAACTTATTCACTCGCATTCACCCGTTCACTGAAGACATTCTCACACGATTGGAGGTGGCGACGCAAGGTGCTGACCTGCTCATCGGGAGCAATTAGGGGGTTAAGTGTCTTGCTCAAGGACACGTCGACTCGACACGCTGCCTGGAGGGGAGGAGCCGGAATCGGACCAGGAACCTTTTTACGACATTTCTACCTCCTGAGAAGCCCTTATCTTATATTCTCTTATCTTATCTACGTATATTATAATAACCATCCTTTATTTACAGAAGCCGAGACCCTGACACTGGTAACGTCGAACCGTCCGACTACATGCCAGCTGGACCGGCTACCCTCCCCACTCCTCCAGACCATAGCACCAGACATCCTCCCATTCCTAACTGCAACCATCAACTCCTCACTCAACTCGGGGGTGGTCCCCACCTCCCTAAAACAAGCCAGAGTCACGCCCCTCATAAAAAAAACATCCCTAAACCCTACCGTCATAGGCAACTATCGTCCTGTCTCTCTTCTCTCCTTCCTTTCTAAAACACTTGAACGTGCTGTATCCAACCAACTTACTGCTTATCTCTTACAGAATGACCTCCTAGACCAGGGGTCAGCAACCTTTTTGACATGGAGTGCCTATTTGAAATATAGTTGTAACTAGTGTGCCTCAACAATATTCCATGCATCGTATTTTTTTTTCTCTCATAATCAGGTCTTTTTAATGATAATTCTTACATTATTACATCATTATTGTTATTGTTATTATTAACAATATTATTATGATGGTTGTATCAACCCTAAATCTGAGTTGGGGAGGGGGGGGGGGGTGCAATGCAGACAAACAGCTGCATACAGTGCGACCATTTCACTCACATTTGCCCATTAATTTTTGGACACAGCACACACCATAGCTCCACCTACAGGCCTAATGGAGAACTGTACAAAAATAAATAATAATAAGTTACCCAAACTTAAAAATATTGAGTTCAGTTACTGTGCTCAGTTTTCAATCCATAATAAGTTAACAGAAAAATAAGTACACAACCACATTATTTCAACCTAATAAAACTATGTTTATTGTCATTGTTTTAAGAACACAAGTTGACTTGGTAATACTCACATTTTGAGTAAGAAAAATGGCTTTTAACATGTTCAATGAAATAATAGAAAAATAAATAATAAAATGTGTTGATTAAGCACTGGTCACAATGGTGACCGTAATAATGTTTTTGTTATAAGGCTCTGCAAATGTTACTGAATGATGTAGCAATGTATTTCCAGCTAAATTGAAATAATAAACAAATAAAGGGTTTCAATTAAATATGTGTACTATTGTCACATGACACAGCTCAGAAGCTCAGAACACCTCAGAACACAGCTTCATCTAACGAGGCGTCGCAAGGTTTAAGTTTAACTGAGGCTAACGTTAACATGATGGCACACACAGTGCACACGCAAAGCACACTGTGCTCCACGAGAGAGAGAGAGAGAGAGAGAGAGAGAGAGAGAGAGAGAGAGAGAGAGAGAGAGGTTCAGCACCACATGCACAGTGGACAGCTCCCCTACACATACACATGCCGCGTAATAATAATAATAATAATAATATATGCGCGATTGTGCGTATGATCTATTATGCGTAGAGCCCTGCATATGCACGTTCAAGTTCAAGTTAACATGCAAACCGATGTACAGGAAAATAAACAGCAGCCTACCTGTCGCGTCAGTGTTTTGCCTGGCTGAGCTCCGGTTATTTGGGGGGTGTAATTAGTCACTTTAAGCTGGACACATGCTTCGGAGTGGTCGGTTGTCAATCGACTCCGGGAGGGGTTGAGCACGTACTTCATGTGCGAAAAGATCTGCTCACAGAGGTATGTTGACCCGAAGACCGTCAGCAAAGCCATTGCAACGTTCCGTTGACATGGTGGGGATATCTTTTATCCTTGCTTTTATTGTCTCTTTATTTGGCAAGCCTTCAAACAAAACATATGAGGTACAGATAAAAGCCTATATACGTCGCCATCCGTGAATGGCTTTCCACGTTTTGCAATGCAATGAGCAATGCGATAGCAATTGCTTCAGTTGCGTGTTTTTGAGCGCGCGTGAACACTTTGAGGGTGCTGGCTTGCTTCCCATACCTGGCGACGGCACGTTTAATGGATTCTGCCTTATCCGCCTGATCCTTGAAACTTGTTTTATGCTTAGTCTCGAAATGGCGTTTCACAGATGATGTTTGGCAAACTACATTTTCCAAACAGAAAGAACACATAGCACGGTCCTTCTGACGGTCCACAAACCCGTAATCGTCTGTCCACGAGGGCTGGAATGTGCGAATTTGCTTTGATTTCTTAGCGGGGGTTGATCATGACACTGCACAGAATGCAACCTCAGCACTGTGTGTTACCTGGCGCGACTGCTGCGGGAGGCCGGCGGGAGGCCGGCTACAGCGGAGCACATGGGAACAGCTGATTGCTGTCATAATATAGGGGTGTGCAGAACAGTCGACTTACAAAAAAGAACCTGTGGGAGGATTTCAACAAGAGATATGCGACAACAGTGCAAAACATTTCACAATAATATTTCAAAGCGAAGTAAAAAAAAAAATAATAATAATAATAATAATAATAATAATTTTTTTTTTTTTTTTATGCTGCCCCCCCCCCCCCGCGTGCCTATGGAAATGGTCCCGCGTGCCTAAGCAGGCATGCGTGCCTAGGGTTGCCGACCCCTGTCCTAGACCCTAATCAGTCAGGCTTCAGGACTGGTCACTCCACAGAGACAGCCCTCATTGCGGTCACAGAGGCACTTCACTTAGCAAAAGCGAAAGGCCTCTCCTCTGTCCTGATTCTCCTAGATCTATCTGCAGCCTTCGACACAGTCAACCACCAGATCCTCCTCGCGGCCCTCGCAGGAATGGGAGTGGCTGGCTCTGCGCTGACATGGCTGTCATCATACCTCAATGACCGCTCCTACCAAGTGTCATGGAGAGGGACCCTGTCGGCCACCCGCCCCCTGCGGACGGGTGTCCCCCAGGGCTCGGTTTTAGGACCCCTTCTCTTCTCCCTCTACACTAAATCACTGGGTAACATTATCACGTCTCATGGCTTCTCCTACCATTGTTATGCCGACGATACTCAACTCTTCCTCTCCTTCCCTCCCTCAGATATCCACGTCTCTGAGCGGATCTCGGCCTGTCTGTCCGACATCTCCGCCTGGATGACGACCAACCACCTCAAACTGAACCTAAGCAAAACAGAATTGCTCCACCTGCCGGCCAAATCCTCCCCCCTGACTGACCTTTCCATCACAGTCGAGAATGCAGCTGTGACCGCGTCCCCGACCGCCAAGAACCTTGGTGTTGTCCTCGACGACCAGTTGAACTTCTCTGCTCACATCGCAGCGACAACCAGAACCTGCCGATTCCTCCTGAGCAACGTCAGAAGGATCCGCCCCTTCCTGACAAAAGAAGCCACCCAACTCCTCGTCCAATCAACAGGCATCTCCCGCCTCGACTACTGCAACGCACTGCTCGCTGGCCTCCCGGCCACTGCCACTAAGCCTCTTCAACTCATTCAGAACGCAGCGGCCCGCCTGATCTCAAACCTACCGAAGTCGGCCCATGTCACCCCACTTCTTAGGGAACTGCACTGGCTCCCCATTGCTGCACGAATCCGCTTCAAGGCCCTCGACCTAGCATACCGTGCGGCAAAGGGAACCGCTCCCGCCTACCTCCGGTCAATGGTCTCTAACTACACACCCTCAAGACCCCTACGCTCTGCATCTTCTGGCCGCCTCAGACCTACTCCTATCCAAGCTCCGGGAGGGTCATCAAAGAGAAGTCGCCTATTCTCAGTCCTTGCCCCACAATGGTGGAATGAACTACCCACCCCAGTTAGGACAGCCGAATCCCGTCCAATCTTTCGCCGTCGACTAAAGACTCACTTCTTCAACCATTATCTGAAAAAAAAATAAAAAAAAAATCTAACCCTAACTAACCATACTGTCATGCACTTGTCCTAATAAAGTCAAGTCAAGTCAAGTCAAGAGTTTTAATTGTCACGGCATACAGGTATACAATGAAATGCGGCTGGTCTTGCCTACACCTAACCTACACTGTAACACGCAACACTTTGATGAACATTGTTACTCAGCTGATAGAGTTGTGCCCTTCCTGATGGCTTGTCGTACAGAACTTGTAAGTCGCTTTGGATAAAAGCGTCAGCTAAATGACTAAATGTAAATGTAAATGTAAATTATCACTGACTCGCACAGACTGGCTTGCAATACAAACATACAAGTTTACAAGAAGTCGTAACAATATCTAGTTTTGTTTGCTCCCAGATCTGTCTGTTTTTATAACACTCTCTCTTTCTCCTCGTGATCTACAGGGAGAGCACCTACCAGCTGCTGTCCCAGACCACCCCGGAGAACACCAGTAAGAACTACACGGGCTACAGCATCGACCCGGCCACACGCTACCAGCACATCAACTTCTCATCCATAAAGACCACCCAGGTCAGTCTGCATCCTTTATTTACTCTACTAGAGATTAGCTGCACTAATCTGTCTGAATATACCTGCATGTAATCCTTCTATATACCTACTTATACACCTGCATATAACCCTGTATGATAGCATGTACAATAATGCTGTATATGGTATATATATATATATCCACACTTGTCTGTACATACCTGCATATAATAATCCTTTTTACATATCTGTAGATACTATATTTATATCTGTTAGGGGTGTAACGGTACACAAAATCCACGGTTCGGTACGTACCTCGGTTTTGAAGTCACGGTTCGGTATTATTTTCGGTACAGTGGGGGGTGGGGGGGGAGGAGATACAAAAAAAATCGCTTTTCATTTATCTATTTATTTAACTGTATTAAACAATATAAAACGAATTGGCCATAATTGACTGAGCAAACTAATGCTTACTGCTGTAACCTACTAATAACACTTAAGTAAATCTGAAGATTCGGTGCACAGCGCGTACTGTACCGGAGGACCACATTGAGGCGGTACAGTACGTATCCGCGTACCGTTACACCCCTAATATCTGTACATATCTCTTACCTACTCTTACGGTAGTTACTCTGCTGGCCAGTATGACTCACTACCATAGTGTCTTTAAACCTGTTGTCACTGTACATATTAATACTACTCTGTACATACATCTGATTAGTACCATTACTCGGTAGTGCTCATTTATATATATTATTGTTTAATCACCTGTACATTTGTATACTACTAGCTCCCAGATGTGAATGTATGCAACAGTGAAGCAGGGTGTTGCTGAAAAAGAGCGTCTGTGCTCAGAGAACCCACTCTGGTTAAATAATGGTTAAAAAAAAAAGAATAATAATAATAATAATAATAATAATAATAATAATATTTTGGAAATTTTTCAGTTCAGAGTTTTTATTTGCCACATGGAATCAATACAGTCATAGTTTCTTCATTACACAATCATAAATATCATTCCATGGACAAAAGGAGCAGGAAGAAGAATACATCTTATAGTTACCTGCCCCTTATTCCTAAACTAAACACACAATCCACAGTTAAACAAGAAAAAAATTTAATAATAATAATAAAGAATAAAAGAAAGAAAATATCTCACTATTCAGATCACATTTGATTTTCATACTGACTAAATTTTTTAAACCTTTTTTTATTGATAAACACTATTACATCCCTTAAGCTCGCTATGGAGAGAATTCCACATCTTTACACCAATAACTGAAGGACACATCTGTTTAAGTGTAGGTACGTGCAAACTGATGTTTAAAATTGTATTTCCTCCTACTAAATGACCCGATACCAGTACCCTGTTTTTACCTGAAGTCAGACGGATATGTGATACCAGTGTCTGTATCGGTGCGTCCCCAGTTCATGGTTTCTGAACTGGATTGTGTTCTGGTCCCGGCAGGTACAACACTTGTATGACGTCACAGATCACAATCACTCCGGTCAACCAAGCAAGAAACAGAAGATCAGGTCGTCTTACCTGCGCCAAGGTCAGTAGTTAAGTCATCCTTATATGGGCACGGACTTTGCATGTATTATTGTAAGGTACTCGGAAGGAGCAATACTGTAAACAGTACTGTATGTTATCGGTATAATACAACACTCTACCAGGGTATCTGCGGGTTATTGTGGGGCGGCGTGGCTCAGGGGTAGAGCGGGTTGTCCAATGATCGAAGGGTTGGTGGTTCGAATCCCGCTCAAGCCCATGTCCATCCCACTGCCGTTGTGTCCTTGGGCAAGACACTTAACCTACTTGCCTCGTATGAGTGTGTATGCATGTGAATGAATGTTGGTGGTGGTCGGAGGGGCTGTAGGCGATGATTATTCTCCTCGCTTCCGTGAGTCTGCCTCAGGGCAGCGCTGGCTGCAATTGTAGCTTACCACCACCGGGATGACTGTGTATGAACGAATAATGGACTGTGAAGCGCTCTGGAGTCTCTGGGGTGTCATGAAGAGCGCTATATAAATCCAATCCATTATTATTAAAAAGTCTTAAAGTATTGGATTCATAATTCTCAATTTAAGGCCTTAAAAGGTATTAAAAAGTCTTAAATAAAATTTGCACAGGTATTAAATGGTAAATGGGGCATTTTTATACAACAGGGAGTTCCGACCACACATTGTGATTGGTCGAGAGCGTTCTAAACGGTGAGTATATTCATGATATGCTCAGGGTTAAATCACCATGAATATACCACTGCGCTGCCTTTAGTTTCAACTGCCATTCATCAAACGGAAACTGTGTCAACATGACCTACTCCGCGGACAACGTTGCGTTTGATTTAACGTACCCGTTAACCATAAACAAGTGGATAGATAAAGAGGACGGCCCAACTCCCAGAACTGTCCAACGTGCTGATCCCCCAAGGTGCTGATGACTTTCTCTGACTTTCACTTAATTAGTTTGCGTTGCCAAGCCTGCTGATAGCCTGCTCCATTTGAAATTCCATAGCAACGTGACATCTTTAGGAACTATTTTTCGACGCCAAGTTCACTGAAATCGATATAAAAGACCCTAGAATTGTCTGTATTCATCCTATATTTTTCCCGACTGTGCAATCTGTTGTATAAAAGCAATAATACTTTACTTACTTTTTTTTTACTGTATGAAGCACACACTCGGGGGCTCATACAGAAACAAGCATTTCATCATAAAGTATTCTGTATTTTATTATGACGAATAATAAACAAACTTGAAACTTAATACATGAGAAGCCGTGGGATGTCATGAATATTGCCACGGCTGTGACGTGACTCGAGCTTCGCTCTCGTGCCCTGCGGGCGCATCACAGCCGTGGCAATATTCATGACATCCCACGGCTTCTCAAATATAGTGTTTTTATCCAAAGCGCTTTACAATTCTTTCCTCACATTTGAACCATTCACTCGCACATCCACACACCAATGGCGGAGGTACCAACCTGCTCATCGACGACTGCTCTACCTCCCGAGCCACTGTTGCCCCTGTTATTATAAAATAACTGTCGGGAGATGAAATAATATTAAATATATGAAATGTTTCTGTATTCAAGTGGTTGTTTTTTGCGGGGCTACCGGGAGCTTGGTGCGTCTGGCGAGAGCTTGTATGGAACGCGCTGGAATTTAAATTGGCTCACTACAGCCGCCAGTTCAGTGTTGCCATGTGTGTTTATTTATTTTTGCTAGTATAATCGTGAAATTGGTATTAAATTTTGCTCTAAGTCTTAAAGTGGTCTTAAAAAGTCTTAAATGTAACTTGTTGAAACCTGCATATACCTAAACACACACAATTCACACTCGAATGAAGTTTCAAGTTTGTTTTTATTTGTCACATATACAGTAAGGTACATTACAGTGACATGCTTGGTTCTGTATGAGCCTCCTGAGATTGTGCTTCATACAGTAGAAAAAAGGTTTAAAGAATAAAGACCAAACACTATACAAAATACAGTACAAAATGCAAAAATGAGCTAGCGATGTAGTGCAAATGAAAATGATGCGTCGACTAAAACCACTGAAGAACGTCTCCCTGCTCTGCCCTGGTAGGTTCTGTGGGCTTCGAGGAGCTGCTGCGCTGGTGCCAGAAGCACACAGCTGGGTACGACCGGGTGAAGGTGAAGGATCTGACCCAGTCCTGGAGGTCCGGTCTGGCTCTGTGTGCCCTCATCCACCACTTCAGACCCCAGCTCATGTGAGTCCGTCACTGGCCTGCTCCCAGCTTAACCACGGTGGAGGCGGATAGATGGAGATGTAGATAGACAGGTCTTTATTGCCATGGAACTTGACTTGCGCACACACACACACGCACGCACACACACGCACACGCACACGCACACACACACACACACGTGCACACACACACATACACAATACAGGTTGGTGAAAGTGACAGGGCAGCTACTGCTGGAGCTTAAATGGTTAAGTGCCTTGCTCAGGGCCACCACAGTGGTGCATGCCAGTTCTCTAGTGGCTAAGTCCTAAGTTTGAGGCGAAGTATGAGCCTCCTCTAGTTAAGGCTAGGTTCTGGTCTGAGCCTCCTCTAGTTAAGGCTAGGTTCTGGTCTGAGCCTCCTCTAGTAGTTAAGGCTAGGTTCTGGTCTGAGCCTCCTCTAGTTAAGGCTAGGTTCTGGTCTGAGCCTCCTCTAGTTAAGGCTAGGTTCTGGTCTGAGCCTCCTCTAGTTAAGGCTAGGTTCTGGTCTGAGCCTCCTCTAGTTAAGGCTAGGTTCTGGTCTGAGCCTCCTCTAGTTAAGGCTAGGTTCTGGTCTGAGCCTCCTCTAGTTAAGGCTAGGTTCTGGTCTGAGCCTCCTCTAGTTAAGGCTAGGTTCTGGTCTGAGCTTCCTCTAGTTAAGGCTAGGTTCTGGTCTGAGCCTCCTCTAGTTAAGGCTAGGTTCTGGTCTGAGCCTCCTCTAGTTAAGGCTAGGTTCTGGTCTGAGCCTCCTCTAGTTAAGGCTAGGTTCTGGTCTGAGCCTCCTCTAGTTAAGGCTAGGTTCTGGTCTGAGCCTCCTCTAGTTAAGGCTAGGTTCTGGTCTGAGCCTCCTCTAGTTAAGGCTAGGTTCTGGTCTGAGCCTCCTCTAGTTAAGGCTAGGTTCTGGTCTGAGCCTCCTCTAGTTAAGGCTAGGTTCTGGTCTGAGCCTCCTCTAGTTAAGGCTAGGTTCTGGTCTGAGCCTCCTCTAGTTAAGGCTAGGTTCTGGTCTGAGCCTCCTCTAGTTAAGGCTAGGTTCTGGTCTGAGCCTCCTCTAGTTAAGGCTAGGTTCTGGTCTGAGCCTCCTCTAGTTAAGGCTAGGTTCTGGTCTGAGCCTCCTCTAGTTAAGGCTAGGTTCTGGTATGAGCCCGTCTGAGAGTTCAGAAGACGCACTTCCAGCTGGATGGTGCTGGTTGTGGTTTTCGCCAGTAGACTTTCATCCAGTGTAAATAAGTTCCTAATGAGGCCTCGTGCTACTGTACTGTACTGTACTGTACTGCTTGATGAGGAGATAATACTGTTGTTTTGACCCAGTTTATGGAGGCAATTACTTAACTGTTGAGATGTTTACATTGAACCATCTGAACATAAATATCTTTACATAAGATGTTTACATTTTATGGGGCTTGGCTATGGATCGTGAAACGGACCGAAATGGCAAAATACAAATAGTTAAATAGCTGGACAGATGTATGTACAGAGATGCAGACATTGTGAATATTTTACTGACTTAATTCTGATGTATCGGTATATTAGGTGAACGTATTCCTTCAGTGCACATAGGCTGTTTTTAATTTCCTGCCCCTTTTTAATTCAACTGAATGTACAGCAACCAATCAGACAAACGGTACACACATGTTGACAGACAAACATTGTTACCCAGGTAAATGTGATGATATACTAGCCTTACCCAGGTAAATGTGATTATATACTAGCCTTACCGAGGTAAATGTGATTATATACTAGCCTTACCGAGGTAAATGTGATTATATACTAGCCTTACTGAGGTAAATGTGATTATATACTAGGTCATGCCGCTCCAGCCCTAGCCCATATTATACAGTACATACGTCTCCTACCTTCAGTTCAACTCTATATAGATGGTGTTGCTGGAATTCCGTTGCTAGGGGAACCGTTTGGAACCCCAGTGTAATTTCCTGCCGGGCTAAATTGCACGAGCAAACATCGCGACAGGAAGTAGACTGGCGGGTCCATTAATTTCAGAATGTTTACGTTGTGGAGCTGAAACCGTCGTCTGTATTCACCCCGGGACTCTTCCCCCCCCCCCCCCCTTCCTGTGTCGCCGTAGAGACATGTCCTCGCTGGACGAATCCAACGCCGTCCACAACAACCAGCTGGCCTTCGGTGTCCTGGAGAGAGAGCTGGGTATCTCGCCCGTCATGTCCGCCAGTGACATGGTGAGCCGCCGTCAGATTGACAAGCTGTCCATGGTGCTCTACCTCACCCAGGTGCACGACGCCTTCTCCACACCTACCAAAGGCCCGGTCACAGGTAGCGGCACACAGTACTGTATTATTATTAGATTAGATCAAGTTCAAGTTTTGTTTTACATGTACATAAAAAAAAAATAGATGTAGTGCAAATCCTTTAGTAATAGATCAAATATGGTGTAGTGTCTAAAGTGAAGATTAGAGTAGATTCAAATGTATTGTCATCATGCGGCACAAGTACAGTACAACGAAAAGAGCTTTGGCCTCCAACCAGAGTGCAAATGTAACAGTAAAGTGCAACAGTAATATACAATGTACAGGTGATTAAATTGTGTATAGAATATATAAATTAGTAATAGTGTTAATCAGATGTATGTACAGTTGTACTATTAATATGTACAGAGCAGGGCTGAACAGTGCGAGATATATGTTGCACGTGCTACAGCAACATCGGTCTGTGCGATGAATGGATTTACTTCAGTAGCACTGGTGCGATAGGCATTCGGTTCATATCGATACTTTTTGAAAATCCTGTGGCAGGTCTCATTTCCGCCCAAGCGCAGCTCCAGCCATAATATATAGCTCCGGCAGCTAGCAACGTTCGGTTCATATCGATACTCTTATTTTGAAAATCCCGTGGAGTCGTATCCGCTCGGCTCCACAGCCAGACTTTAAAAGTCTGGAAGAGGTAAAAAAAATATTCTAATTATATTTTCATTACCTTTTTGGTAAAAAAAATATTCTAATTATATTTTCATTACCTTTTTTGAGTTGATCTAAATGTTACTGATTGTGTTAAATGGGCTTATGATATCGTCTCATATCGATTGCAGGCACCTGCATCGTATCGTGGCAGATATCGGCAAATATCGTATCGTTGTCCAAAGAATCTATATCGTATCGTAATGAAACTGGTGATTCCCACCCCTAGTAGAGTCCATACATCCAACACCAAATCCCATAATACCTTACACGTAACGTGTCTGGCTGTGTGACGTCAACTTGTCAGCATGAAAATGACAGCCAAACATGGCACTGCAACTAAATAACACAAATACAATAGGCACATTTGTCACTGTTACAAATATAACACGTTTTATACTTGTGCTACAAGATTTTGGCCTGTGCTACAAAACTATCAACCTCTGTAGCACCAGTGCTATGTGCAAATAAAGTTAACGTACAGCGCTGCAGTGATACAGGTGTAAAGACACTATGGTAGTAAGTCATACTGGCCAGCAGTGTAACTAGTAAGAGTAGGTAAGGGATATGTATAGATACAGATGTAAAAAGGATTATATGCAGGTATGTACAGGCATATATATATATATATATATATATAAACTAAAAGGAGAAAAACCTTCAAAGGAAAGAAGGGACCGCACACTCCACAGGACTCGTTTTTGCTTATTTATTGTTTGCACAACGCGTTTCGCTGTCGCTTCCTCAGGTGAAGCGACAGCGAAACGCGTTGTGCAAACAATAAATAAGCAAAAACGAGTCCTGTGGAGTGTGCGGTCCCTTCTTTCCTTTGAAGGTTTTTCTCCTTTTAGTTTATTTATCTCTCTTGCGCTGACCTGCACCTCCAGTCGGGGTCCAACCAGATGTGCACGAGTCCTATCTAGTTTAATATATATATATATATATATATATATATATATATATATATATATATATATATATATATATATATATATAGCATTATTGTACATGCTATCATACAGGGTTATATGCAGGTGTATAAGTAGGTATATAGACGGATTATATGTAGGTATATCCAGACAGATAGAGATAAATAAATATAAATATATAATTGTATATATACGGTATGTACAGTATTATTGTAATTTGTACATGCTATCATACAAAGTTATTTGGGTAGACTATAGTATGAGGTAGGTAGTTATTATGTTATTATGATTACAGTGTAGGGCAGTTGTAGACCGTGAAAGCTGCATGTAGGTATTAGGGCTGACCCCTATTAGTCGATTAGTCGACTGATCGGTCGAAAGGAGCCGTAGTCGACTGGCCAACCTCTTAGTCGAATATATATTAAAAAAAATTACAAAAAATTTGTAATATATATATATAATTTTTTTATCATTATTTCCAAAAGAAAAGAGGCCTAGAAGCGTGGCTAACGCCTAATAGCACGCATACCAGAGGCTAACTGCCTACGAAACAGGCACAGAGGCACTGAAAGAGGATTTCACCGTCTAATGAACACACTAGACTAGACAAATATCAAGATGTATCCATCAGTGGACCAATTGCATGCTTTTGCAGAGGACAAGAAGCCTTCAGTCGACTCCTTCAGACATTAAGCACCCCCCACAGCCCAAATGGAATGATACATTTAAAAAAAAAATTAATAATAAAAAATAAAAAATACTATACTTATTTTTATTTTTTTATTTTTGGCAAATTTTGGCCAATCCTAGTCGACCATCCAAATCCTTAGTCGGTGACAGCCCTAGTAGGTATAGATGAGTTTAGGCAACAGAGTTCAAAGTGTTGAACCCGTCGATCTCCAGCACAGCGTGTTGAAAGGTTCCATCCACATCCTGCACACAGGTGTTTTTTTTCTTTTATTTATTTATTTATGTTTTATATTTATTTCAATTGTTTGTGTTTGTAATAATGCATTTAAAGGTGCACTGTGCAATTTTGGGAAAGAGATTTGAAACTCGGAAGTAAAAAAAAAAAACGATAGTGTATATTTTCAGATTGAAGAAACAAAGCGTCCCAGTTAGACTTGTGTCGGCGGAACCGCTTTGGAGGCAAGAAATCCACCTGGGAAATTGCTGTTTCACTGTTGTGGTTTAAACTGGCAGGATCCACAATTTGATTTACACATTCTAGGCTTATGTTTGGCTCAACGTGCCCCAAAATCATTTTGTTTTGACTTAGGATGACATCAAATATAATAATTTTTAGAATAATTACATGTATAAGTAAATAATATTTCTAAACAAATAGCTGGCCCCTCCCAAAAACTGCATAGTGCACCTTTAATTTTTGTTTTGTGTGTGTGTGTGTTACGGTAACGGCCATGCTCAGTGTTACGCGTGTGTTTATAGTAATAGTCATGCTCCGTGTTGTGTGCAATGTGTGTGTGTTTGTGTGTTTATAGTAATAGTCATGCTCCGTGTTGTGTGCAATGTGTGTGTTTATAGTAATATTCATGCTCAGTGTTGTGTGCAATGTGTGTGTTTATAGTAATATTCATGCTCAGTGTTGTGTGTGTGTGTGTGTGTGTGTTTATAGTAGGGCTGACCTTCGGAAAAAAGAATCTTCGATAAAAAAAAAAGCCGTCATTTGAGGCTTTATAAAAGCAGCATAATGAACACAAATCTGTCGGTGCCGAGTCCGACCTCGTCTTAAATAACAAACAGCATTGCTTGTTGTAGTTAACAAAGAGAGGCAGAGTTGATTTTGCACAACAACAAAAAATAAGGAATAAAAAAAGAAAATACATACCGGTGTGTATATATATATTATTTTTTATATACCGGTATTCGAATTTTATTTTCATATTCGAATCCCATGCCCATCAAACAAAGCTTCGAAGTATTTAAGACAGCCCTAGTTTATAGTAATAGTCATGCTCTGTGTTGTGTATGTGTGTGTGTGTGTGTGTGTGTTTATAGTAACAGTCATACTCAGTGTTGTGTATGTATGTATGTATGTATGTATGTATGTATGTGTGTGTGTGTGTGTGTGTTTATAGTAACAGTCATACTCAGTGTTGTGTATGTATGTGTGTGTGTGTGTGTGTGTGTTTATAGTAACAGTCATACTCAGTGTTGTGTATGTATGTGTGTGTGTGTGTGTTGTGTGTGTGTGTGTTTATAGTAACAGTCATACTCAGTGTTGTGTATGTATGTGTGTGTGTGTGTGTGTGTGTGTGTGTGTTTATAGTAACAGTCATACTCAGTGTTGTGTGTATGTGTGCACACACATGTAGTCGATCCGAAGAGGCGACGCAAGACGTTACATAAGTTAACCCGGTCGCGTTAGCGTTAGAGCCAACGCAGCACAATCGCCACCATCACCTATTATTATTCCGAACCGGGTCGGGCGGGTTTGTCCTCTTCTCCCCCCTTCTCTGTGAAACGTGCTCGGTGTTGATCTGCAACACATTATAGCGTCGTCGCCGTCCCTTTAAGAGCCACGCTTACCCACCCCCCCCCCCCCCCGCCCGCCCCGCTGGCTCTGCCTGCACCCCCCCCCCCCTGCACCGAGCAGCAGCAGTCTGGAGCGACACGGCGGCCGCGAGGACATGGCTCGTCAGCAGCGGCAGCGGCAGCAGCAGGAGGCTCGGCTCGCTGGGACCACAGTGTCCTCCTCCTCCTCCGCTAGGAAGCAGCGCCTCCTCCTCCTCCCTGAAGAGGCTGCTCGTTTTGTCGCAGAAGGTAGTCGTTATAGTCTGTGGGTGTGTGTGCCCTGGAGGAGGACCGCGTGCCTCTGCAGCGTCTGTGTGTGTGTGTGTGGACTGTGGATACTATGTGAGTCGAGGTGGGGGTGTGACATTACGCGCTCCTGTTCTGTGTGTGTGTGCGCGCGCGCGTGTGATGCTGCATGGGATCCATCCACACACACACTGAGGGATGAGCAGGCGAGTCATGGTCCGTCCTCTCTCCTCTCGGCCCGAAGCAGCAGCAGCAGCAGCAGCAGCAGCGGCGGTAAGAAAGACTCGAGCGTCGCGGCGGTTTGCGGACCGATACGTTTCCGATGCCGAGGAGAGTTTATTATGCGGTGCCTCGTGGCTGCAGACACTCCTCTCTCTCTCTCTCTCTCTCTCCCCTCTCTCTGTCTCTCTCTCTCTCCCTCTGTCTCTCTCTGTCTGTCTGTCTCTCTCTCTCTGTCTCTCTCTGTCTGTCTGTCTCTCTCTCTCTCTCTGTCTCTCTCTGTCTGTCTGTCTCCCTCTCTCTCTCTGTCTCCCTCTCTCTCTCTCTGTCTCCCTCTCTCCCTCCCTCCCTCTCTTTCTCTCTCTGTCTCCCTCTCTCCCTCCCTCCTCCTCTCCCTCCCTCCCTCTCTCTCTCTGTCTCTCTGTCTCTCTCTCTCTCTCTCTCTCTCTCTCTCTGTCTGTCTGTCTGTCTGTCTGTCTGTCTGTCTCTCTCTCTGTCTCTCTCTGTCTGTCTGTCTCCCTCTCTCTCTCTGTCTCCTCTCTCTCTCTGTCTCCCCTCTCTCTCTCTCTCTCTCTCTCTCTCTCTCTCTCTCTCTCTCTCTCTCTCTCTCTCTCTCTCTCTCTCTCCTCTCTGTCTCTCTCTCAGCTCTCTCTCTCTCTCCCTCTCTGTCTCTCTCTCAGCTCTCTCTCTCATCTCTCTCTCTCTGTCTCCCTCTCTGTCTCTCTCTCAGCTCTCTCTCATCTCTCTCTCTCTCTCTCTCTCTCTGTCTCCCTCTCTGTCTCTCTCTCAGCTCTCTCTCTCTCTCTGTCTCCCTCTCTCTCTCTCTCTCTCTCTCTCTCTCTCTCTCTCTCTCTAGGGAAGGACACGGATTGAAAAAGGCAGCTCTTTGGGTTGTAACCTTATCTGAGTGCTGCTGAGAGAGAGAGGAGGGGGGGGCGCTGACAGCTGACAGCTCAGGAGTTTTCCTGGAGATTGACAAGTTGGATGGAATCGTCGCAGAGCTGCCGAGGCTAAGAGGAGGAGAAGGTTGTGCTTTCTAGGGTATCGATCGACTGATAATAATAAGAGATGTAGTCGGGGAGGGAGGGAGAGAGAGAGCGGCAGGGGGTGAAACGATGAGCACCTGGGGTAAAGCCGCCTTCTTTCACGTGTTTGCTGCGGCTGTGCGGAGATCGGGACGTCACTGTGTTAATTAGTGGTTGTGTGTGTGTGTGTGGTGTGTTAAGAGGACGTTTTAATGTCGCCGTGTGTTGGTGTGATGCATTGTTATCGTGCTTATATCCGCTTAATTAGCTCCAGTGCCTCGTTGGAACTACGGAAGGTCTCTTATTAATGTATGACTGCATTTTACAATGTTCATAATATCCCTCGCCTGTTTTTGTTGATGCATGTGGACATGAATAAATTATTTGTGTGTGTGGGTGTGTGTGTGTGTGTGTGCGTGTGCGTGCTACAGAACCTGCGAGGGAGCTGGTTCTGACCACCAAGCCTCTGTCTTTATCCCGGACCCAGTCGACCGTCTTCTTCCTCAGCAACTTGAAGCACAACTCCCTGCAGAGACGCAAGGTGAGGCCAGATGGGCCCGCATGGTTCTGGGGGTCAGGTCCAGTGGTGCTGGGGGGTCAGGTCAGTGGTGCCTGGGGGGGTCAGGTCCAGTGGTTCTGGGGGTCTGGTCCAATGGTTATGGGGGGTCAGGTCCAGTGGTGCCTGGGGGGGTCAGGTCCAGTGGTGCTGGGGGTCAGGTCCAGTGGTGCCTGGGGGGGTCTGGTCCAGTGGTGCCTGGGGGGGTCTGGTCCAGTGGTGCTGGGGGGTCAGGTCCAGTGGTGCCTGGGGGGGTCAGGTCCAGTGGTGCTGGGGGGTCAGGTCCAGTGGTTCTGGGGGGGTCAGGTCCAGTGGTGCTGGGGGGTCAGGTCAGTGGTGCTGGGGGGTCAGGTCAGTGGTGCTGGGGGGTCAGGTCCAGTGGTGCCTGGGGGGGTCAGGTCCAGTGGTTCTGGGGGTCTGGTCCAATGGTTATGGGGGGGTCAGGTCCAGTGGTGCCTGGGGGGTCAGGTCCAGTGGTGCTGGGGGGTCAGGTCCAGTGGTTCTGGGGGTCAGGTCCAGTGGTGCTGGGGGGTCAGGTCAGTGGTGCTGGGGGGTCAGGTCAGTGGTGCTGGGGGGTCAGGTCCAGTGGTGCCTGGGGGGGTCAGGTCCAGTGGTGCCTGGGGGGGTCAGGTCCAGTGGTGCTGGGGGGTCAGGTCCAGTGGTGCCTGGGGGGGTCAGGTCCAGTGGTGCCTGGGGGGGTCAGGTCCAGTGGTGCTGGGGGGTCAGGTCCAGTGGTGCTGGGGGGGTCAGGTCCAGTGGTGCCTGGGGGGGTCAGGTCAGTGGTGCTCGGGGGGTCAGGTCCAGTGGTGCCTGGGGGGGTCTGGTCCAGTGGTGCTGGGGGGTCAGGTCCAGTGGTGCCTGGGGGGGTCTGGTCCAGTGGTGCCTGGGGGGGTCAGGTCCAGTGGTGCCTGGGGGGGTCAGGTCCAGTGGTGCCTGGGGGGGTCAGGTCAGTGGTGCCTGGGGGGGTCAGGTCCAGTGGTGCCTGGGGGGGTCAGGTCCAGTGGTGCTGGGGGGGTCAGGTCCAGTGGTGCCTGGGGGGGTCAGGTCAGTGGTGCTGGGGGGTCAGGTCCAGTGGTGCCTGGGGGGGTCTGGTCCAGTGGTGCTGGGGGGGTCTGGTCCAGTGGTGCCTGGGGGGGTCTGGTCCAATGGTGCCTGGGGGGGTCAGGTCAGTGGTGCTGGGGGGTCAGGTCCAGTGGTGCCTGGGGGGGTCAGGTCCAGTGGTGCTGGGGGGTCAGGTCCAGTGGTGCTGGGGGGTCAGGTCCAAGTTCTCCTGATAAAGACGTCTGCTAACCCCCCCCCCCCCCCCCCCCCCCGCCCGGTTTTTAATATTTTTAATCCGATGGCCGCTTTCATCCAGAGCACCTTGTGGCTTTTTGACTGTGCGCTGCTGTCGGGACAAAACCTCATAACTCCATTTTTTGAATTTTTGTATTATTATATAAATCAACTCCGTAGATCATCCTCCATATGTGTGTGTGGGTTTTACAAAGTTTAAACAATGGGAAAGCATTAAACCGATCATCTGTCTAAACCTCCTAACTCTATTCACCCTCAAATCTGTGTTAGTTTTTTTCATCTGCTGAAAAGTTGGGTTTTTGGAGTTATGAGGTTTTGTCCCGACAGCAGCGCTGTGTCAAGTTCAAGTTTTGTTTTATTTGTCACATATATAAGGTACATGTACATTACAGTGAAAAGCTTGGTTCTGTATGAGCCTCCGGAGATTGTGCTTCATACAGTAAAAAGAATAAAGACCAAACACGATACAAAATATACAATACACAAAACTAAAGTACAACATGCAACGAAATGCTAAAAGGAGGTTATGTTAGGGCGGCTGGGTGGCGCAAGTGGGCAAGGCGCTCGCCACCAACGCAGGAGATACTGGTATCGAGCCCGGCTCTCGCCGTTGCTTCCGGCTTGGCCGGCCGTCGTACTAACACAATTGGCCAAGTGTTAAGAGGGTGGGAAAGCCGGTGGGTGGGTCCTGGTCGTTGTAAACAGCGACTCCTACAGTTCGGTCGGGGCGCCTGCTCAGCGAGGAAAGGATCTAAGGGGGTAGTGTGATCCTTCCACACGTTACACCCTCTCAGTGAGAGTCCGCGCTGCCAGGTGAAAAGAAGCGGTTGATTGGCTAGACGTGTGTCGGAGGAAGCACGTGGTAGCCTCCACTCTCCCAGACCGACTGTGGGGGGTAAGTGCGCAGCGACCAGGAAGGGGATTGGGAATTGGCATAACGACTAACATTGGTATGGGAGAAAAACGGAGGAAAAAGGAGGGGGGAAAAGATAAAAAATTTAAATAAAAAATGAGGTTATGTTGAATGAGTTGACGCTGTGCCCAGTTAGCTGCAGGAACACACTTAGTTAATTTATCTCCATCTCACAGTGTAGATAATGGTGTTTTAGTTTTAATTTAGTGGTAAAAGGTTTTACTTTATCATTATGATGTTTTTTTTCCCCAGTCGTACCATAACATTGAACATCTCTCTGTTCTGTCATTCTGTCAGCGTCTGATATTCTGTCGTCGCATTACGTAACCCGTGTTGCAAGAAGCGGGTCACGTGACCAATAATTCGTTTTTGTTTTTTTTTTCTATAAAGGAGAAGCTGGCAGCCAACCGAGAGGCAAAAGCAAGAGATCCGACGATGGGAGACGAGGCCAACGTGAGTCTACTTACATTCTACTCCACTTAATTCTGCTTTGGTAGAATATCTACGGTATTTCATTAGTATTGACTTGCTCAGCTCTGATATATAGGGCTGCAGCGATCATTTCAAACCTTTATTTCAACTCGAAAGGCAAGTGAGGTTTCCCTCATTTACAATCACGTCACGAGTGTACATACATAGATAGTTAAGCAAAACATACAGAGTTAAGCAAAAGAAAAGGCATATAAAATCACACGGCATATACAATCATAACACTTAGACTAGTAAGGATGACAATCAATTAAAACATGTACAACTTGATTGACAAAGGTTGGGGATCAAGGTTTTAAACTCTGCAACAGAGGGGAGGGAGTTCATTCCATGAGCTAGAGGGGCATCATAGCAAAATGCAGATTTACCCTGTTCAGAGCTACTGTCGATTACTTTAGTATACTACCCGTTATTCCATCGATTTATCGAGTAATCGGATATGAAATAACTTTTGCTTTTCTATTGTTATTTTTTCGAGCAACTTAGATAACTTGGATATCTTAACATAATAAATGGTAAATGGCTGCATTTATATAGCGCTTTTATCCAAAGCGCTTTACAATTTGTTCCTCACATTTTACCCATTCACTCACTGATGGCGGAGTTGACCATGCAAGGTGCCAACCTGCACATCAGGAGCAATTAGGGGTTCAGTGTCTTGCTCAAGGACACTTCGACAAGCTGCCCGGGAGGAGCGGGAATCGAACCGGGAACCTCCAGATTACCAGACGACTGCTCTACCTACCGAGCCACTGTCGCCACCTATATATATAATAACTAGCCACCATATTGATTTATGTTCTTAACCAGCCATTACATGTGGCCATAATTAACATCAACGTACATTCTTTACTAGCCATAATTTCAACTGGCAATGACAACATTATATATTTAAGTTAAATGCTAATGACGACGTTACCTTTGTGTCGGCTCCGCTCTGTGGACTGGATCAATCAATCAATCAATCAATCAATCAGATTTATTTATATAGCACATTTAACATGACACGGGTCAACCAAAGTGCTGTACAGAGGGTAGATACACATAGATACATATAGACAACAATCACGTTTTATGGGAGGACACACAGGTAAGCACACAGGAAAACGGGGCACGAGTCAGTGAACGGGAAAGGCTAGTAGGTAGAAGTGGGTTTAGAGCCTAGATTTGAAGGCATCTATCGAGGGGGCGAGAAGCCTAGTGGAGGCGGGGATGCTGTTCCACAGTTCAGGGGGCAAGGAGCCTAGTGGAGGTGGGATGCTGTTCCACAGTTCAGGGGCTGCGACAGCAAAGGCACGGCCCCCCCCCCTGAGCTTGAGGTTAGACCTCCGGACTGTCAGGAGCCTCTGATCGGCTGACCTGAGGCACCTGGTGTTGGAATAGGGGAATAGGAGGTCTGAGATGTAGGAGGGGGGGGTGACCATTAAGGGCTTTAAAAACAAATAGGAGAACCTTAAAATCTATCCTGTAGCGTACTGGAAGCCAATGAAGGGAGGCAAGGACAGGGGTGATGTGGTCTCTCTTGTGGGCTCCGGTCAACCGTCTGGCAGCGGCGTTTTGTACCAGTTGTAAGCGGGACAGGGAAGACTGGTTGATGCCTATATAGAGGGAGTTGCAGTAGTCTAATCTAGATGAAATGAAAGCGTGGATGACTCTCTGAAGGTCTGCAGGGGAGAGAAGGGCTTTGAGTTTGGCAATGGTGCGTAGTTGGAAAAAACATGCCTTTACCACTGAGTTCACTTGTCTGTCGAATTTAAATTGTGGATCAAAAATGACACCTAGGTTCTTGACGTACGGCTTGACCAGGGAGGACAGGTTGCCAAGGCTGTTGGTAAGGGTGGTGACAGCGTCTGGGGGGCCGAAGAGGATTATTGCGCATTTGTTTTGATTTAGTTGTAGAATGTTTTGTGCCATCCAACATTTAACGTCATCCAGGCAGGACATGAGGAGACTGTTAAGTAGAGACTGGTTGTTAGGTTTCAGGGAAACGTAAAGCTGTGTGTCGTCAGCATAACAGTGAAAAGAGATGTTGTGCTTCTGAATGATTGGATGCTTTCTGCTGAGATGCTGAAGCGTTGACGAAGTGCTATTGTGGTGCTAGTTCAGTTTTACAACAGACGCACTGCGCAGAGTTTTCCTTTTCTTTCAGCTTGAAATTATCCCAAACCTTTGACAACTTCTGGCGTTTTCTCTAGGTTCTGTCTCTCTTTGCTCATCGCTATTTAGTATTTTCTCTATCTTCTATTTTGCAAACCGCGCCCTGAAATCTCTTCACGTTCACTTTCCACAGCGGAAGTGCGTTGTGCAACAGTGATTACTGTCCTTGTGCAACACAGTGCGCTGGGGGTTAAATCGGGCCTTGAGGGGAAATTATTTGATTCAATGATTTTTTAGTAATCTAGTAACTCTAGTTACTCTAATCGTTTCACCTCTACTCTGATAAAAAAAATCTAAGCTAATCTAAAATCTAGGGGGCGACAGCGTCTCAGGAGGTAGCGCGGTCGTCTTGTAGTCAGAAAGTTCCTGGTTCGATTCCCGCCCCTCCCGGGCAGCGTGTCGATGTGTCCTTGAGCAAAGACACTTAACCCCCTAACTGCTCCCGATGAGCAGGTCGGCACCTTGCATGGTCGCCTCCGCCTTCGGTGTGTGAGTGAATGGGTGAAATGTGAGGAACGAAATTGTAAAGCGCTTTGGATAAAAGCTGCTATATAAATGCACCATTTACCATTTAAGCGATTACAGAGAGGAAATGTAATTCATATCTCAACTTTTTATTCTTCAGCTTATTAATTATTCTCTCCCTCTCCCAGTCGGTAGCTCCTCTCGTAGCCCCAGAGGTGAGGCCCGAGCCTGTCGCCGAGGAGGGTGCTGACCCCGACCTGGACCCGCTCCAAGGTACTCATTAGAGGCAGAACGTACCGACGGCATCTTGCTATCCACCGCACGTAGCCCACAATCCTTTGCAATTATGCAGATAATGGGATGGTGGTTTTGGAAAATGATATACGTCGACACAGGAAGAATGTCGACGTGTGAAACATCAGCTGGCTGGTGGAACGAGCAGCGTTTTCACCAGCGTTGCTCAACTGTTCTGCCAGCTACTCCTGAGAACATCGTTTTGCAAGATACTGTACCGATTACCTCACACTAGAGGAAGTTGAAGCACAGCAAAGCTACCCTTGGTTAAACTAACTTTTGTTTAAAAGAATAAATAAATACAAATAATAATAATAATAAACCAAAGGAAAACATCTGCAATGCGATATGAAATGATAACGGAGAGAAGTTAAAGTTCTTTATTTGTCAAATACACAACAATACAGGGGCATTGCAGGTAATGACATGTTTGTGTTTCGAGCTCAGACTCAACCGTGCACAATTAAGAAACATCAATGAATACAAGAATGGTAACAATAAGTAGTAGTAGTAACGTCAAATAAAATATAAAATTAGGTAAGATCAAATAGTCAATTATTTACAGAAAGTGTAGAAGAACATGAACCCATTTAGACCTAAAATGCCTGCTAAGAATGCATTATATAGCCTGCATATACACACAAATGTGTTTCAACGGGTTAAGAGACACGACTACAAACAACACCACTCAGTTGACCTATCTCAAGCTCCGCCTATCTCAAGCTCCGCCTATCTCAAGCTCCACCTATCTCGAGCTCCACATATCTCCAGCGCAGCGGTTGTGATTGGAGGATCAAGAAAAGAGGGCGGGGTTTGAGATCCGGTCAATTGAAAGTGGAAGAATACGTACACGGAGTACTCCTCACTTTAATAGCCGTAAATAACCGTATCTGGGTTATTTTTCTGTGCCAGGCTGTTCTGGCTGTGTATGGTTCTTCCACACGCTACTGAGGCTTCTGACTGTTTGTTAAATTAATTAATTGTAAAATTGCCAATATGTCTTGTTTCTTCCTTGTTACTGATAGACTTCAATCATCCAATCCACCAAACAGGAGTCAATAGCAACTGCAGAATAAGCTGTTTGAATAAGATTTGGCACATTTTTCATGGGCGCAATCCACACACTTAGATGTGCTGCTCATCCCGCAAATGCATGTTCCTTACAAATGGGGCACCATTTAAAAGGGAAATAAACAGGCTTTCCAACGGTATAAAATATATTGCCAAGAAGCATCGTTACAAAAGAGAAATAATCTACCAAACACAAATCTCCAAACTTTTTGTTCCATGTTTATATTACTACCTACTATACTAATATGTCTCTACTAGGGATGTCCGATATTATCGGCCGATATTGGCATTAAAATGTGATATCGGAAAATATCTGTATCGGTTTTACATTTCTATAACCTTTATTTACCCAGGCAAGCAAGTAAGAACAAATTCTTATTGTATTTATTGTCAAAAGTATGCATAATGTTGTGTTCATTCCACAACAAGAGATATGTAATGTTAATTACCTGAAATTATTCCGTTTTTGGGTGGGGGGGGGAACCCTGCATATATCGGTATTGGTTGATATCGGTTGATATCGGTATCGGAAATTAAGAGTTGGACAATATCGGTATATCGGTATCGGTAAAAAAGCCCAATATCGAGCATCCCTAGTCTCTACTACTATGCACTCAACACTGCAGCACCCAAGTTTCAACACTGTTTGATGAACATTGTTACTCAGCTGATAGAGTTGTACCCTTCCTGCTGAACTCGTCGTACAGAACCTGTAGGTCGCTTTGGATAAAAGCGTTCAGCTGAATGACTAAATGTAATCTAGACAACATACAAATATACGGTACAATAATCTACAGTAAGTGAACGGTTGGAGCTGACGGGACACGCCACCAGCCGCACTGTCGCTGTTGGTTCTGCAAACGCACGTTACGTTGAGCTAGGGTCCAAATGAAGAACGGACGGACGGACGGACGGCGGTATCTTCCATCTGTTCTAGTGGCCGCCGCTCCCCGACAAATCCCTCTGCTCCCGTGATAATAGGGCTGCAACTAATGACCATTTTGGTCGACTAATCGAAAAACAATTATATAAAAAAATTAAATAAAATAAAACATATATATATATCTACCTATCTTTGTGAAAGTGGCTTCTCAGCTCTGGTCCAGCTGAAGACAGAGCAGAGGAACAGATTGGACATTGAGCATGACCTCAGAGTTGCTTTGAGACTCTTGTCAGGACCAAACAACATCCCCAGTTATCCCATTAGTTCCCCCAAACTTACTGTCGGTCTGTTATGTTAAGCTCAGAAGTCTTCAGCTGGCTGGACCAGAGCTGAGAAGCCACTTTCACAAAGATAGGTAGTAAAAAAAGAAAAAAGAAAAAAAATTATAATATTTTTTTTTAATGACTAATCGACGCAACAATTCCTCGTCAACGATTTTTTTTATAATCGACGTCGTCTATTATGTCGATTAATCGTTGCAGCCCTACGTGATAATAACCCGTTTGTGTTTGTCCCGCTGACGCCAGGCCTGCTGCCGGCGGGGAGCAGTGAGGAGTGTCACGTCTGCAGGCAGAGGGTCTACGTCCTGGAGCGCTTCAGCGCAGACGGCAAGTTCTTCCACCGCAGCTGCTTCACCTGCCACCGCTGTGGCATCACGCTCCGACTGGGAGGATACACCTGCCACCAGAGCACAGGTGAGACGCAGAGCCAGGGCGCTGCGCTATAACTCATGTGCTCCAATACAATTTAGGAGCACACAAAGAAATTTAGGAGCACAGTGAAAAATGTTCAAGTAACACAGAGCATATCGGTTGTCCAGCTGGAGGGAGGGAGGGAGGGAGGGAGGGAGGGAGGGGGAGAGAGAGAGAGAGAGAGGGAGAGGGAGGGAGAGAGAGAGAGAGAGGGAGAGAGAGAGAGAGAGAGACTCTCTTACCACGAGGTGGGCATAAAAATAATTTCTAATCTCACTCTGAGGCCAGCTTTTCATTGTGAGGTTGTTTGTAGAGCTAAATCTATATTTTATATTATTGCTATGTGTCCATTGTCAATGTCAATTGACAGTATAAACCTTCCCTTCAATATGCCATAAAGAAATAATTTCTTCATCAATACATTCCCATTTTATAGCGTCGTGAATATGAACTATATACTGCAATGATCTGGGGTAATTCCTGCAAAGCTAGTTATAGGGCGCTAAGCTAATAACGTTGAATCGATTGGCGTTTCGGCCCTACACAAGCTAGAGTTAAAAATCCAAATGCATATGATCGGTATCATGGTCCACCATGAATGCATGAAAGGGGGGGGGGGGAGTCATTTCTGATTATTGATTACCAATAACGGCATTCGTTATTGCAACATCATACGCTGACAGGGTGGATGGCTATGAGAACAAGGCCCGATCAGGCTGAAATTGACGTCAAATCGCTCTTACCTGTGGCCGGTTGGATTCCAAAAAGAAATTCCCAGTTATTTGATCGCCATCTGGTAGATCGATATGTCCATTGTCTGACGCTATATTCCTTTACTGCATACTGAATTCGGCGTCGCAATAAGTATTCCAGGCGATCGGTTGAAGCCCTCGCTTCAGGCTAACAGAAAAGCTAACCCGGAGTGAAAAAAAGGTGACACCCCGTCTGCAACAAGGGAAACTGCATTATCGAGACAGCGCCAATACCAGGATCTGGCCGGTACTGCACTTTCGGAGTCCCGATATGCCGTTTCCAGCCACCATACAGCTCCGTGACATTGAGTAGGATATTAAAATGGAATAAAAGCAAAAACGAGTGGTAATACGTATATATACACGTGGTTGGCCGTTTAAGGATGGCGCCCAATAACGTATATATATACGTGGTTGGCCAGGAATGTGTTAAGAGTGGGCAATTAAATATATTGAGCTTTGATAGCTAAGAATTTGAGCCTGAAGTCTTAGAATGGTGAACTGACCAAGTGACCAGGCTGACAGACGGATCCTTTATCGATGTTTAGAGTTACTTCCATGTTAAAACGCATTCAAAGTGATGTTGGTCTTTCAGTGGAATGGAACTGGTTTTCTGTGACGTCGCTGTGTTTCCGTCCCTGATCAGTGTTCTAGTACGTCTGGTTCTACGTCCCTGATCAGTGTTCTAGTACGTCTAGTTCTACGTCCCTGATCAGTGTTTTCTAGTACGTCTGGTTCTACGTCCCTGATCAGTGTTCTAGTACGTCTAGTTCTACGTCCCTGATCAGTGTTTTCTAGTACGTCTGGTTCTACGTCCCTGATCAGTGTTCTAGTACATCTGGTTCTACGTCCCTGATCAGTGTTCTAGTACGTCTAGTTCTACGTCCCTGCCTCTGCTTCTCAACAGCTGTCCTGTACCTGATCAGTGTTCTAGTACGTCTAGTTCTACGTCCCTGCCTCTGCTTCTCAACAGCTGTCGTACCTGATCAGTGTTCTAGTACGTCTGGTTCTACGTCCCTGATCAGTGTTCTAGTACGTCTGGTTCTACGTCCCTGATCAGTGTTCTAGTACGTCTGGTTCTACGTCCCTGATCAGTGTTCTAGTACGTCTGGTTCTACGTCCCTGATCAGTGTTCTAGTACGTCTAGTTCTACGTCCCTGGCTCTGCTTCTCAACAGCTGTCCTGTACCTGATCAGTGTTCTAGTACGTCTAGTTCTACGTCCCTGGCTCTGTTCTCAACAGCTGTCATCCCTGATCAGTGTTCTAGTATGTCTAGTTCTACGTCCCTGATCAGTGTTCTAGTACGTCTAGTTCTACGTCCCTGATCAGTGTTCTAGTACGTCTAGTTCTACGTCCCTGATCAGTGTTCTAGTACATCTAGTTCTACGTCCCTGATCAGTGTTCTAGTATGTCTAGTTCTACGTCCCTGATCAGTGTTCTAGTACGTCTAGTTCTACGTCCCTGATCAGTGTTCTAGTACGTCTAGTTCTACGTCCCTGATCAGTGTTCTAGTACGTCTGGTTCTACGTCCCTGATCAGTGTTCTAGTATGTCTAGTTCTACGTCCCTGATCAGTGTTCTAGTATGTCTAGTTCTACGTCCCTGATCAGTGTTCTAGTACGTCTGGTTCTACGTCCCTGATCAGTGTTCTAGTATGTCTAGTTCTACGTCCCTGATCAGTGTTCTAGTATGTCTAGTTCTACGTCCCTGATCAGTGTTCTAGTATGTCTAGTTCTACGTCCCTGATCAGTGTTCTAGTATGTCTAGTTCTACGTCCCTGCCTCTGTTCTCAACAGCTGTCGTACCTGATCAGTGTTTTCTAGTACGTCTAGTCAGGGTACAAATTAGTCACACGCCCACCGCCACAGGCTTGTAGATTTAATGTTTGGCCGTCATAAATTAAGGCCTGGGCGCCATCTGGCGGCCAACAAAATCCACTGCATGCGTCGGCTAGAGCTGCCGCGATCGCTGTTGCATCACGCTCACCGCAGAGTTGGGCTGAATACCGCGTCACCGCTGTTTTTTATCATAATAATAAAGTTGGCTTGCGGCTCTGCAGATATACCCTACTCGGTTCCAAGCGACCCTATTGGTCCAGCCTGGCTCTGCGGCTCTGCAGATACCCCCTACTCGACGCGTCACATTTTGTAGCCTCTGTCTGAACGAAAACAGAACGCCGCGCCGCCATCTTTACTGCCTCGCTAAGGATGCATTTCATTCAGGATTTGTTTGCGACAGAACCAAGTGCAATAAACAAAAAAGAATGGATTCACTGTGTATTCTGCCTTATTTATTGATGAAACAACCGACATCAACCCAATTTACCACCGAGCGGAGAGTTTAGTGTCACAACAAGATCGCTGATGTGTTAAGTTTGTTGTTGTTATTAGCCTAATACTACAGTCAGCCGATATAGAGAGGTAACGTTAAACCCGGGTTTGCTTGGTAGAATACACAATGAGAGGTAACGTTAGCGTTGGCAGAACACATTTTACACTGTACATTGGAATATTGACAAAGCCTTACTTGGTCATTTACCCATTCCCCACACGGAGACAAACGGAGTAGTAGTACCTGGCTGCAGTGGAAAAGGAACGAAGTACCAGGTGCCTAAAGCGGGTCGAGTCGAGTAGGTACTATGCAGTGGAAAAGCACCATTAGACTAGAGGCAGGCTATAAGAGTAGACTACTAAAAAAAAAAAAATGCATTCAAACTTTATTTTTTTTTTTGTGCGCACTGTGCGGTAATTAGAGTATTATATAGTAATAATAACACATGGCGATATACTAAAAAGCTATTTATAATTTTTGGCTGGTAAAACATCTGGATGGCTGGTAGTTTTTAAAATCTACCAGCCAAATGGCTGGTAAGTCAAAAAGTTAAGTTTGTTCCCTGCGTCTAGTTCTACGTCCCTGATCAGTGTTCTAGTACGTCTGGTTCTACGTCCCTGATCAGTGTTCTAGTATGTCTAGTTCTATGTCCCTGGCTCTGTTCTCAACAGCTGTCCTGTACCTGATCAGTGTTCTAGTACGTCTCAGGGCTGTACGCTAAGCTTTTTCACTAGGGGCACACTTGCCCGTAAATGAGACATTTAGGGGCAAAAAATATTTTTTAGGGGCAAATTTTTAAATAACAATTTTACCATTATTAAAAAAATATGTTCCTCCTGCCTCATTACTGTGGTCCTTTTATTTAACATTTAAGTGCGTTTGTTTTCAGGTTTGTATCTTTTATAATGAACCAACCGAGAAAGTGTGTAAATCACTAATAGAACAAAAACAACAAACTGTGTGTGTGTGTGTGTGTGTGCGCGCACTTGTGTAGTGCTCCTTGAATGAGATCACCACAACACACACACACCATTGCATTAATCAGGAGGACAAGAAACTCTGCATACATTTGTTTCACAATGAAAAGTGCTTTAGAAATCAAATGAATTATTATTGTAAATAACCCCATGAAAGGTTTATTATTTGTATGGGTAATTACCTGCTTCATATTTGTGATGTTACTGGTTTCAGTGTGTGCCTAAAGTGATCAATGTGTTGGGCCGTTTATAGAGATCTATGCCAATTAATGTTTATGTATATCCGGGACTTTTTTTAGTAAGAATTGAGAGGTATTTGTATATGTGACCTTTATTTTGAAAACCGTGTTGCGACGCAACCTTATTTACATTTGCGCTTTTGACAGTGAAATGTTCAGTCCAACTTAGCTCGAAGGAAAGACTAATCAAAAAGGTTTAATTGACCCGTATGAGGCTCTTACGGTAGGACTTTGATTGTTTATAGAAGTGGAATGTAATATGCTAAACGAGAAATAAACAGTTTGTGACAGCCAGTAAAGTTGCAAGCCACTTTCATTTCATATACGGGGACACCGTGACAATTATTAGTATTATCTTATTTGCATATTGTCTCATTATTAGATAGATAGATAGGTTGATATTTTATAAATTTAAGTAGACAGTATTTCACGTCCTAATAGTGGGCTACTACTACTCACCTAATGCATGGCTGAACCTGAACGTTAGAAGTGTCCGTGTCCCCGTCAATCAATCATCACATCACGTTGATTGATTGATTGATTGAAAACTTTATTAACAGATTGCAGAATGGGTACAATACAGTACAGCTCAATACACACAATTGTTAAGGGGATGCAGACCAGAGAAAGACTTTCGTCTTGTTTACATCAGGGTCCCCCATTTTCAATTCATCAGGACATATATGACATACATGACATACAGATAGTCAGTACTGCTACATCTATACATTTATGACATACCAGATTTGCAAATACAGTACTGTTTGTGATACAGAAGGAGTCAAGAAAAGGGAGTATATACATTTGACGTAGAAACTGTACATTGGAGGAGGTTGGGTGGGGGGGGTTGGGTACACTGGGATATTGACAACCATACTGGGTAATTTACATTGGAGGTGGTTGGGGGGGGGGGGGCACACTGTATAAACAAGCAAAACTGTACATTGAGGGGGGGGGGAGACTCTGTACAAACAAACAAAATTGTACATTGGACTATTGACAAAACCATACTAGGTAAATGACTGTACATTGGAGGGGGTTGGGTTAGGATATTTACAGGGGCCAGTGTTGAATTGCAGTCTCCCGTAGGTGTCTCTTGAGAGAGGTTTTGAAAGTGGGTAGTGATCCACATTCCTTTACAGCTTTGGGTAGGGCGTTCCACATTGATGTGGCATAATTGCGAAACGTGTTTAGTCCCTTATTTGAGCCGAATCTGGGTTTAACATGATTTGTGGAGCTCCCTCTGGTGTTGTGATCGTGGTATTCACTGACCTTTGGGAAGTATTTTGCCATGTACATGGGTACCTTGGTCGTGTAGTGTATCTTGTAGACCAGGCCCATTGCAAGTTGCTGTACTCTGTCATCTACTCTAAGCCATCCTAGGTTGTCAAAGTGGGCAGGGGTGAGGTGGGTTCTAGGAGTAAGGTCAAGCAGTAGTCTGACCAGTTTGTTTTGAGATGTTTGTAATTTTGTTTTTAGCGCCTTTGAGGTGCTTTGGTACCATGAGGTGCAAGCATAGTCGTAGTACCCCTGAATGAGTGCTCCTGCCAGAGTCTTCAGGGTATTCTTGTTTACCAGAGAGGAGATCCGGTACGTCAATCATCATCATCTTATCATCTCTCCACATCGGACGTGGTTGTCATAAGATGGACTGATATCCACTCCGTTGTTCTTGCAGAGCAAAATTTGTATCTTAAATGTATTGAAATGAGGTGCTTCTTTGGCGATGCAATAGCCCATATTGAAAGGAAGAGAGGCCACATTCAGTTTCGTTTTGCTAGGAATTATGGGATTTGGTGTTGGATGTATAGACTACGCAGATAGGGACATGGTCTTTAATCGCACGATAGACTACAAGTACCAAGTATATAGCGTGACCTAGATTCACTCCACACGCAAATCTTTTTTTTCACTCAGGCTATCGGTGATCGCAGTAAGTTCATTCATTGCCGACAGATTCTTTCATAGCACCACGACATTGTGTCGCACTGACAGCTCGCGTGAGTGGCGTCATCACACGCCTTGGATAATTTAGGAGTGAAATGCGAATGCAAGGCTTGAAAGCACTACTCGCAAGCCCGCCCCCAGATAATATTTACCAATCGCAACGGCCAATTAAAGGGGCAATTCGCGATCATATCATCGCAGTGTACAGGCCTGCGTCTGGTTCTACGTCCCTGATCAGTGTTCTAGTACGTCTAGTTCTACATCCCTGATCAGTGTTCTAGTACGTCTGGTTCTACGTCCCTGATCAGTGTTCTAGTACGTCTGGTTCTACGTCCCTGGCTCTGCGTCTCAACAGCTGTCGTACCTGATCAGTGTTCTAGTACGTCTAGTTCTACGTCCCTGATCAGTGTTTTCTAGTACGTCTAGTTCTACGTCCCTGGCTCTGCGTCTCAACAGCTGTCGTACCTGTGGTGGAGTGTTCTCCAGTCTCTACAAGGAGGCCACGCGTTTACCAGGAATAAATAGGCCACAGCTTCTCTTATTTATCAGGGCTCATGAATAATTTGACACGAGAGCCTTTTTTAACGGTGCTGTAGTTCAGGTTAGAAGATAGAAATAGGGTTGGGGGAGAGGGGGAGGGCGGGAGAGAGAGAGAGAGAGAGAGGGAGGGAGGGAGGGAGGGAGGGAGAAAGAGGGAGAGGGACTTTCTTCTGCACTACTACATGAGTCTGGTCTCAGGCCTCTGTTGTTGTTGTTGTTGTTGTTGTTGTTGTTGTGTCTCCCAGGGTGGTTTTACTGTGAGCTGCACTCAGAGGACCTGGACATGGGAGATGGGACGTTCACCAACAAGGTAGGTCACTTCACTTCAAGGGAGTAACGATCTTGGTACAGAATCTAAAGAAATGTACATTCATTATTACAGTGTAATTGAAATTTAAAAATGTATTTTGCACACATTAATTTAGTTTCGACCAGGGGTGTAACGGCACACAAAAAACACGGTACGGTACGTACCTCGGTTTTGAAGTCACGGTTCGGTACGGGTTTTCGGTACAGTGGGGGAAAGTTTGGCTTCCCATGTTCCACTCAGGGGTGATGTAGTGTGCAGTAACTAATTGTACTTGTAGGGCTGTCGACGGATATTCTATATTGAAATTAATAATCGACTTGTAATTTATTTTTTTAATAATAATAATTATATTAGATTGTAAACAAAACAGCCCCCGGTGGGCGGTCGTTAGTGGTTAACATATACCGTTGTATTCGTTCGGTACACTACACAGCCGTTCGGTACGGTACGTACACACTGAAACGGTTCGGTACGGATACGTGTACCTTTACACCCCTAGTTTCGACAGTTATTGAGAGTAAATGAGAATATGGTGATGTCATCAGAGACATATAATCCTTGTGTTAATTACAGCACCATGAAATTATGTAGATGAAAAAATAGCAATACCGGTGGTATGGTATGACTACTGCTATTAGCATAATGTTTAAGACCTCAGTTTAACTGGTGTTGTGGTATAGACCACTACACTTCCGCGTTACATTGAAATCGGGGAGGAGAGAGCGGGGGGGGGGGGCAAATGAATGAATGTGGATGAGAGCCCTGATGCAAGTGGTTGCAGATACGGCTGTGGGGGTGCTGGAGACATGATCGAATAGTCTTGTATGCGCCTGAATCTCCTGAACACGGCGCAAGCCATTCCTAATCGATCAGAACTAAATCGGCAGCGAAAAGCCCGTTTTTAAGCAGCTAATCCCCATGCACATGCGCAGATTGCCCACGGATTGTGACGCAACGCACACGCGCCCTGGACTGTTCCTTCAGAGGCGGGAGCTTCGTGGCCAGTGTCCTTTCAGCCGAACAGGATAATGAAACAATGATCCCACTAAATGAGATTATGGCGACATCTACAATTACCTCATTGAGTCTCCAGGTAGACTAATGTTTATATTTAAGTGCAGTGGTCTGTAGCCACTCACACTGGCCACGAAGCAACCCCCTCTGATGGAACAGTCCAGGGCGCGTGTGCGTTGCGTCACAATCCGTGGGCAATCTGCGCATGTGCATGGGGATTAGCTGCTTAAAAACGGGCTTTTCGCTGCCGATTTAGTTCTGACCGATTAGGAATGGCTTGCGCCGTATTGGATCATGTCTGCAGCACCCCCACAGCCGTATCTGCAACCACTTACATCAGGGCTCTCATCCACATTCATTCATTTGCCCCCCCCCCCCCCACTCTCTCCTCCTCGATTTCAGAATCCCGGAAGTGTTGCGGTGGTGTATGACTACTGCTATTATCATAATGTTTAACTGGTGTTATGGTATGACTACTGCTATTATCATAATGTTTAACTGGTGTTATGGTATGACTACTGCTATTATCATAATGTTTAACTGGTGTTATCGTATGACTACTGCTATTATAATGTTTAACTGGTGTTATCGTATGACTACTGCTATTAGCATAATGTTTAACTGGTGTTATGGTATGACTACTGCTATTAGCATAATGTTTAACTGGTGTTATGGTATGACTACTGCTATTAGCATAATGTTTAACTGGTGTTATCGTATGACTACTGCTATTAGCATAATGTTTAACTGGTGTTATCGTATGACTACTGCTATTAGCATAATGTTTAACTGGTGTTATGGTATGGCTACTGCTATTATAATGTTTAACTGGTAGTATGACTACTGCTATTATCATAATGTTTAACTGGTAGTAGGACTACTGCTATTATCATAATGTTTAACTGGTAGTATGACTACTGCTATTATCATAATGTTTAACTGGTGGTATGACTACTGCTATTAGCATGATGTTTAACAGTAGGTTATGATATGACTACTGCTATTAGCATAATGTTCAGGCACATTTTCTATTTTATATATCATAAAACATCTCTCTATGAGAGAGAGAGAAAGTAGAACACATTTCAACACACATTGAATCGAGTCACGACCTCAAAATCTAGATCTGTGTTGAATGTGAGAAGCGTTGCATGGTTATATCACCGTCGCTGAACAAACATCAACACCAACTGATGCACGACCCGGGGCTGTTCCGGGCCGACACGCATCGCTTTACGCTACAACACCTCCGTTCACGACCCAGTGACGTTGCGTTACACAATCCTCTGTCCGCATGAAGTAATACCCCTCTGGGTGGCTGTGAGGCTGACTCGCCTGGGGCAGTTTAGGGTACGTTTAGGACGTGCCTGGAGCAGTTTAGGGTAAGTTTAGGACATGCCTGGGGCAGTTTAGGGTAAGTTTAGGACAGTTTAGGGTAAGTTTAGGACATGCCTGGAGCAGTTTAGGGTACGTTTAGGACATGCCTGGAGCAGTTTAGGGTACGTTTAGGATGTGCCTGGAGCAGTTTAGGGTACGTTTAGGATGTGCCTGGGGCAGTTTAGGGTACGTTTAGGACATGCCTGGAGCAGTTTAGGGTACGTTTAGGACATGCCTGGAGCAGTTTAGGGTACGTTTAGGACATGCCTGGAGCAGTTTAAGGTAAGTTTAGGACATGCCTGGGGCAGTTTAGGGTAAGTTTAGGACATGCCTGGGGCAGTTTAGGGTAAGTTTAGGATGTGCCCGGGGCAGTTTAGGGGCAGTTAGGACATGTACCTGGGGCAGTTTAGGGTAAGTTTAGGACAGTTTAGGGTAAGTTTAGGACATGCCTGGGGCAGTTTAGGGTAAGTTTAGGATGTGCCCGGGGCAGTTTAGGGGCAGTTAGGACATGTACCTGGGGCAGTTGGGCCACCCAGTGGGAATATCGTTTGTTCTAGGTCAATTCATCAGGGCTGCAGGGTAAGGTTGCCGCGGTGATGTGCAATTTCCCATGACTAATAAACTGACATGACATTACCGGTGACCCCGGACATTTTACAAAATGACGATCGATATGCTGTATGTAGATCGCTTACTTTGATCTTTAACGTTATGCGGCTTCATTGATCCACTGTGTCTCTCCGTCTACGTCTGTTTTAAATTCAATTCAATGTCTCGTATACGTTTGTTGGACAGAGTTGACGTTTGGGTCTAATTGAAAAATAAAACAACAGACCGTAATACCTTCTGTCACTTTTCTATCTGTTCGTTGACGGACGGATCAATGTAGCGCATTGATCACATGCTGCACAAACATGCTGTTGCTGGTCTGGACTGGTCCTCTGAGCTCCTCTCCAGTCAAACATACTGCTGCTGGTCTGGACTGGTCCTCTGAGCTCCTCTCCAGTCAAACATACTGCTGCTGGTCTGGACTGGTCCTCTGAGCTCCTCTCCAGTCAAACACACTGCTGCTGGTCTGGACTGGTCCTCTGAGCTCCTCTCCAGTCAAACATACTGCTGCTGGTCTGGACTGGTCCTCTGAGCTCCTCTCCAGTCAAACATACTGCTGCTGGTCTGGACTGGTCCTCTGAGCTCCTCTCCAGTCAAACATACTGCTGCTGGTCTGGACTGGTCCTCTGAGCTCCTCTCCAGTCAAACATACTGCTGCTGGTCTGGACTGGTCCTCTGAGCTCCTCTCCAGTCAAACATACTGTTGCTGGTCTGGACTGGTCCTCTGAGCTCCTCTCCAGTCAAACATACTGTTGCTGGTTTGGACTGGTCCTCTGAGCTCCTCTCCAGTCAAACATACTGCTGCTGGTCTGGACTGGTCCTCTGAGCTCCTCTCCAGTCAAACATACTGTTGCTGGTCTGGACTGGTCCTCTGAGCTCCTCTCCAGTCGAGCTTTCACTGCTGTGGGGTTTAATCCAAAATATTTCCAAATCCTCCACTATCGTTGTGTAACGGATTGCATCGAGCTTCTTTCTCTCCTTCACGTGAAGTTAAAACTAAGTGAAAGTGAAACCTAAAAATAGCTGCTGTCCGCCTAGACACGTTCAGTCTATAATGTTGTCTGACTTACATGCTTGATAACACGCTTTATATTTGACAAATTTGTGTTTTTTTCTTTTTTTTGAATGTGGGCACTGATATGCGAAAATGAACTAAATGGGTTTTATTTCTATTAAAATATATATATATATAAACACAATGCTGGCAAGTAATGTACCTGAACACCATGTAACACCTGTATCTCCGACTGCCGCGGCCGGCAAGCCTACTGCAGAGTCGTCCATATGAAACAGGGTTTACTTTGTACGTATACATTTTACATTTACATTTAGTCATTTAGCTGACGCTTTTATCCAAAGCGACTTACAAGTTCTGTACGACAAGTCATCAAGAAGGATACAACTCTATCAGCTGAGTAACAATATTCATCAAAGTGTTGAGTGCTACAGTGTAGGTTAGTTTATTAGGGCAAGTGCATGACAGTAAGGTTAGTTAGGGTTAGATTTTTTTATTTTTTTTAAATTTTTATTTCAGATAATGGTTGAAGAAGTGCGTCTTTAGTCGACGGCGAAAGATTGGACGGGATTCGGCTGTCCTAACTGGGGTGGGTAGTTCATTCCACCATTGTGGGGCAAGGACTGAGAAGAGGCGACTTCTCTTTGATGACCCTCCCGGAGCTCGGATAGGAGTAGGTCTGAGGCGGCCAGAAGATGCAGAGCGTAGGGGTCTTGAGGGTGTGTAGTTGGAGACCATTGACCGGAGGTAGGCGGGAGCGGTTCCCTTTGCGTATAGAAGTAATATAATAATACACTTTATTTGTATAGCACCTTTCATGCAAGAATTGCAGCTCAAAGTGCTTCACACCAGCAAAAAAAAGACAGGCGTACAAAATTGGCATAAGATTTGCACAGAGTTTACAAAAAAGTGCTGACCTAAAATAAGTATAAAATATACAGCAGCAAAACCGGCAAAGGCGAGGCACAGAACATCAAATCACACCGTTTTTTTCACATTAGAATCTAACATCCAAATAGGCCTCTTTGTTTTTACGGTTTGATCATCACTGAGCTACAGTACATCCGTAGCTCAAAACCACCCGCGCATATTTAAATAAACCTTTTAAAATACGTGTTTCTAGGCGGTCAGGTGGCGTAGCGGAGATTGCGCTCGTCACCAATGCAAGAGGCTGCGGTCTCGAGTCAGCATTGCCTTGGCTCGGGCTGATCGCTATACTAACCCGTTTGGCTGGGTTAGGGGGAGGGAAGCCGTGGGTGGGAAACTGCCGTTGTGGACAGCGACGCCTACAGGTCAGGTCTCGGGGCGCCTGCTCAGCGAAAGGCAGGACTTGAGGAAGGCAGCGTGACCTCCCACGCGTTACACTTCACCAATGAGAGCCCTCGCTGCCAGGTGAGAAGAGAGCCACTGGCTGTCGCCGCACGTGTCGGAGGAAGCGTGCGGATGACTTCAGGGTTCCCTTGTACCGACCAGTAGGAGAACATGCTCACAACAACCAGGTAGGGGAGGGGGGGGGGGGGGGGGGGGGGGGGGCGGAATTGGCACAACGACTAAATTGGGATGGGGAGAAAACAGAGAAAAAATCTGAGAAAGAGAGATAACGGAACGTAACCCAAATGCGTCCACATTTTTATAGGATTCTATCACATTTTCATAACAATAGCACCCTGCGCCGTTTTCATTGAGGTTTCTTACAAATTAACGATGCTCTATGTTGTCCTTTATATGCCGATTATCATTAGAATCTCAAATTGTACCATATGTCCCCCTTTAGACAACATATGTAACGCTAACAGCACACTTTTGGTAAGATAATTAGTTGACCATTCGCGGTCGCTATACCGAGGTCGCAGTAATAGTTTACCGCTGTTCAGATCACGTCGGAGAATATAGACACATCCCAGTGACCTGCGACCTGTGCTAACGCTCTTGGGAAATGCAGTGTTGTAGTTTTCAACATTTTCACCTTTTAATTTTAAACCAATGCTGCCATCTACTGACAACAGAAAGTGTTGTCTATCGTCACCTTGAGAGCCACTTCCGTATTCAGCGTCGCCCCAAACCCATTCTAGAGATTCCCACTTTTTACTGGGAGTGGGGCGTGGCCGTATTTGGTCCCAGACAATAAGAGTGACTGCAATTGGTCACTGTGACGTTAATTATTATTATTTTCTTTAAAGACGTGTTTCTTTCCCTCCTCTCGTCAGGACGGCACCAGAAGTCGGGAGGAGAACGGTCTCGCCGGCGACGAGGAGGACGACACGGCGTGTCCCTTGGAGGACGGGGGGTACGAACACACTCTGGACCGCGGCCCCCGCGGAGACGCCCGGCCGGCGGGGAGGGAGGAGCACCACGGTGCGCGGCGTCCAGGTGAAGAAGAAGAAGAAGAAGACTTCGCAGAAGACTCCTCTGGAAGCGGAGCGGTGGTGGCGCCCCGTCCCGTCCCCAAGCCCCGGTACTCTCGGCAGGCCACGCCCAGCCCCCAGGCCACGCCCCCCAGCCCCCAGGCCACTACCCCTGTGGCCAAACCTCGCAGGGTCTACCTCACAGGGCCCGCCCTGCGGGAGGAGGAGGAGGAGGAGGAGGAGGAGAAGGGGGGCGCCGGGGGGGGGGTCACGGACTCGCGGCCCAAGCAGTCGCTGCGGAAGCTGCAGCTGACCCCCGAGGAGAAGAGCCAGCTGGTCAACCTCCAGTCCCTGAGCATCGACTCCGACTCCGAGACCCCCGGGGGCTCGTCCTCCTCCTGCTCCTCCTCCTCGGCCGCGGCGGGGGGCGGGGGGGGGGGGCCCGGCCCTCTCATCAAGCCCGCGGCGGGGGGGGGCTCGGAGGGACAGGAGGAGGAGGGGTACTGGAGCGGCAGCACCGGCGGGCCGGGGGGGGGCCACGTCCGGGAGAAGAGGAACCGGCGCTGCTTCCGGAGGAAAGAGGAGCCGGGGGGCGGGGGGGCCAAGGTGCGCTCCAAGTTCTCCCCCTGGAACCTGTCGTCCCCCCGGCTCAGCCGAGACCACCGGCTCAGTGTCCACAACCACCACCCGGGGAGAGTGGGTGAGTAGTCACCTCACTTCCTGCTCCGTGACCTCACTTCCTGCTCCCGTCAGTCATAGTGTTTAACCCACTACCCAGGGAGAGTGGGTGAGTAGTAGGGCTGTCTTAAATACTTCGAAGCTTCGAAACTTCGTTCGATGGGCAGGGGATTGAAATATGAAAATAAATTTTGATTATTAAAAAAATATATATATATATATATACTTTTTTTTTTTTTTTTTTTTTTTTGCAAAATCAACTCTGCCTCTCTTTGTTAACACTTTGGGTGCCATGGGTTAAATTCATTATATACCATAGGTTGCCGGCTCTATTTGTCTATGGAGAAGTACCCCTTCTTTGCATGGCTATAACTTTTTAAATTCCATTGCTACATTGCCATTATTAGGGCCCATTCAAAGTCCTATATGTATTGTTCATTATGTAGCAACGTTAAACTTTTTCATTCACATATTCATAGTAAAGTATGGTCTAATGTATAAGTATGTTTTCATCTCTTTCTGCAGCTTTCTCCAGAACGTGATATATAGCCCCAAATGCATTATATTGATGATGAAATACAGTTTGATGGCAATCGGGGCGATATAAAAAATGTCAATTGGACGTACTTCTAGAATGATCTACGTATGATCTGATGATGACCGGATGGGCGGGGGATCGTTTATAATTCCGTGGGCAGCGTTATATCATTCATCTAGTGTGGGTGATATGTTCATCATAACAGTTTATATGGAATACGATCAAAAATAACGCTGAATCTTACCGTATCCTCCTCGCGCCGTTGGGCGATGAGCGTGGAACAGTCATTTACCTATTATGGTATGTAGAAATATCGGGTCCATTTCCAGCTTGTATAATAGTATATATGTCCAAATCATGTTGTTTATCGAGTTATTGGCAATCGATCGCTATGTATTGTGTCGAGATCGAGTCCCGTGAGCCAAACAGAGTGCCCGGAAGTAATATGGTCGACCAGCACAACCTCCATAGCACTTCCTGTTTGGCGATTGCGCCGGTCGGCCACCAGATGGCGCTCCTGAACCGCCAGAGAGCTCAGTGGGTCCTCCTGGTGGATCTCAGGCCAGCGGAGGGGAAATATGAATCCGATCGCAGATTTTTGAAATATTGATATAAGGACGCTGTACAGCGTCCTCCGGCAACTTGAGCATGGCCGGGAATGACGCTCTAAAGCGTTTTCCGGCAGTCAAAGTGTTAACTACAACAAGCAATGCTGTTTGTTATTTAAGATGAGGTCGGACTCGGCACTGACAGATTTGTGTTCATTGTGCTGCTTTTATAAAGCCTCAAATGACGGCTTACAATATTTCATGTTTTGTTTGTCTAAGATTTAAAAAGGTTTAAACTTTACTGCACTGACAAAGTTGCATAAGGTGCTGTACAAGTCCCACAACATTAAAAAGAAAGATTTAAAAAAAAATTATTCATTTTTATTTTATTTCGAAGCTTCAAATTAAAACCGAATCTCGGCCCGAAGCTTCGAATTCCAAAAAAGAATCGAAGGTCAGCCCTAGTGAGTAGTAGTGACCTCACTTCCTGCTCCAGTCAGTCATACGTTTAACCCACCACCCGGGGGTTAAACGTAAATCTATAGAATAAATCTATTCTATATATATATGCTAGGAATAAAAAAAGAATATATATATATATACTAGGGGTGCACCGATGTATCGGTCGGGTATCGGTATCGGCCGATAAGTGCCTTGTTGACTGCAATCGGCCTGTCGGCCGATAAGCTCGAATGTGCCGATAGCAGTCGCCGATAAATATCCATCAATTTGTGTAGCGTCAAAAGACAAAAAAAAGTTCACTTGCGACCTGCACAACGCCGTCCCCAGTCCCCCACACACACACACACACACAAGCTACTGCATCAAAGTTACTACTTATGATTAACAAGGCATTCGTTTTGTGGCATTAACGTTATATAGTTAGTGTTACACGTTCAATAACATCAGCATATTATTTACCCGAACGTAGCAAGCATTACACGTTCATACTAGCTCAGTTCCTTCCGTTGCTCATAGAGCCCTGAGTTTTACCCATTCTGCAATCTGTTAATAAAGTTTTCAATCAGACACATGTATAGAAAGGCTTTGTTTTATTATAACATTCGTTGCAGTAAAATCATTATGCCTCGTTTAAGTCATCCTGCGGAGCTAAAAGCTAAACGTCGGCCGCGCCGCCGTTGTTGTAGTTTGACCAACACCTTCGTCAAAATCAATGGCGGACAAAAGCGGAAGTAAAAAATGTATACGCGCTTGCCGATTGGTGGTAACAGCAGAGGCGGGTGCAAGCGGTGTGACGTAATTGGCAGAATCGACTGTCAATCAAAATTTCATTGGTTGAGAGCTCTGGTTGAGACAATAGTATCCAGCTGCAGCCCAGCCGGTAGACCATACTGGGAGAACTAGTATCTAGCTGCAGCCCTGCAGAACATACTGGGAGAGAGATAGTGCTATTTCTTGATGTTTCCTTTTTTTAAGTAAGTAAAGAGGCCTATTTTCATATCGGTGAGCACAATTTGTAACACAAATATACAGTAGTTTCATAAAAAAAGAAAAAAAATATTACAAAAAAAAACATTACCAAAAAATATATATATATATTAAAAATAATTTTTTTGCCACAAATATCGGTATCGGCCGATTGTGTTAGTTGAATATATACTGTACATAATATACATAATTTCCTAATTCATCGTTTGTGTTTGACTGCAGAGACGACCTTCAGGCACGGCCATAGCACGTCAGAAGATGGTGCCGATGGAGACGACGATGACGACGATGAAGATGATATGTTCGTGAGAGATGACCTTGATTTATACAACGACAAGGTAAGGCGGGACACAGCTAGAGTTCATCGTAGGTACGGCGTGTGGCCGAATAGGTTTTTATGCGGAAATACACTAACTCATCCATTCTACATTCACTGCACACACATCCACATGCACACACTCACTTTAAACACTCACCTTTAACATTAACTTTAAACACTTTTTACACTACACCATATTTGATCTATTTATTACTAAAATATTTGCACACCATCCCTACCTCATTTTAGCATTTGTTGCATTTTGTACTTTAGTTTTGTATATTGTTTATTTTGTAAAGTGTTTAGTCTTTATTCTTTTAACTTTTTTTACTGTATGAAGCACATTCTCAGGAGGCTCGTACAGATCCAAGCATTAATAAAGTTATTATTATTATTTCACTGTAATGTACATGTACTTTATGTGTGACAAATATGACACAACTTGAAACGCTGCCGTCCCTGTAGTTCCAGCACGTGCCGTCTGATCCCGTCGAGGCCGAGAAGTTTGAGCTGATGAAGATGAGGACACTGGAGCGACGGGCCAAGATGAGCGAACTGCAACGCTTCCGCAAAGCCCAGGTCAGAGCCCCGCCCTCAGAGCACTGCCCTTCCAATCACAGGCCCAGGTCAGAGCCCCGCCCTCAGAGCACTGCCCTTCCAATCACAGGCCCAGGTCAGAGCCCCGCCCTCAGAGCACTGCTCCTCCTATCACAGGCCCAGGTCAGAGCCCCGCCCTCAGAGCACTGCTCCTCCTATCACAGGCCCAGGTCAGAGCCCCGCCCTCAGAGCACTGCTCCTCCAATCACAGGCCCAGGTCAGAGCCCCGCCCTCAGAGCACTGCTCCTCCTATCACAGGCCCAGGTCAGAGCCCCGCCCTCAGTGCACTGCTCTTCCAATCACAGGCCCAGGTCAGAGCCCCGCCCTCAGAGCACTGCTCCTCCTATCACAGGCCCAGGTCAGAGCCCCGCCCTCAGAGCACTGCTCTTCCAATCACAGGCCCAGATCAGAGCCTCGCCCTCACCGCTTTTCCAATCGCAGGCCCAGATCAGAGCCCCGCCCTCAGAGCATCGCTCCTCCAATCACAGGCCCATATTTAATCTTAATCCTACTATACCTGCATATAACTCTGTATGATAGCATGTACAATAATGCTGTATATACCATATATATATATATTTATTCTTACTGTATATATATATATCTACATCCGTCTGTACATACCTGCATATAATCCTTTTTATATATCTGTAGATACTATAATAATAATTTGAAAACCGATACCGATCATTTCCGATATTACATTTTAATATCGGAGATCCCTACTTACTACCATAGTGTCTTTATACCTGTATCACTGTACATGTTAATACTACAACTCTGTACATACATCTGATTAGCACTATTACTCGGTAGGTACTCTTTTATTTATATATACCCAGTTTAATCACCTGTAAACATTGTATTACTTGCAATCTACTGTTACATTTTCACTCTGGTTGGATGCCAAACCTCTTTTCGTTGTACTGTACAATCTGGTCTCAGGTCAGCTCTCCTACTTTTAAGAATGCTTGATACTGACCGGTGGTCTTTAGCTACCGGCAGTGAACCGCTCACCAACCGCTCACCAGCACCACGTGGCCACAACATTTAAATGCCACAGTCTTAATAATTAATTGTTTTAATTATTATTATTATTTTTTTATTATCTTTTTACTCCTTCTTTTTCCAATTTTCTCTCATCCCAATGTTAGTCGTTATGCCAATTCCCAATCCCCTTCCTGTTCGTTGCGCACTCTCTACCCCCTACTGTCGGTCTGGGAGGGTGGAGACTTATCACATGCTTCTTCCGACACATGTGTACCCAGCCCACCGCTTCTTTTCACCTGGCAGCGCGGACTCTCACACTGGGAGAGTGTAACGTGTGGAAGGTCACACTATACCTCTCCTAGATCCTTCCCTCGCTGTGCAGGCGCCCCGACCGAACTGTAGGAGTCGCTGTTTACAACGACCAGAACCCACCCTCGCCTCGGTTTCCCACCCGCTAACACTGTCAATTGTGTCAGTGTGGACGGTCGGCCAAGCCGGAGGCACCACAGCCGGATTCGATCCCACTGTCTATGTGGTGGTAGACAGACGCTTAGTCCGCTGCGCTACCCGGCCGCCAATTGTTTTAATTATTAATAGGTGTTTTTAAAGATACCCTCCAGATATATTTTGCACCCTTAAAATGTCCTACATTGAATAACAATAATAATAATAAACTTTATTTGTGTAGCACCTTTCTTACAGGAATTGCAGCTCAAAGTGCTTCACAGTAGCAAAAACCGACGGGCATAAAATGAGCACAAAATTGGCAGATCAAGAGCAATGCATAAAGTGCAGACATAAAATAAGTATAATCAGACATAAAATAAGTATAATCAGACATAAAATAAGTATAATCAGACATAAAATAAGTATAATCAGACATAAAATAAGTATAATCAGACACAAAATAAGTATAATCGGACATAAAATAAGTATAAAAACGAGCATCAAAATAGAACATTAAATTACATAGTGCTTCACATTAGGACCTAACCTTCCAATAGGCCTCTTTGTTTACGGTTTTATCAATTTAAAAATAGACGGTAATAAAAGAGCAAAATAGAGTAGACAGAGTAAAATAGTGCAATAGTGCAATAAAATAGAATAGACGGAGTAAAATAATACAGTAGTGCAGTGTAATAAAATAGTTAGTAACATAGAATAGACGGAGTAAAATAATACAATAGTGCGGTGTAATAAAATAGTTAGTAACATAGAATAGACGGAGTAAAATAATACAATAGTGCAGTGTAATAAAATAGTTAGTAACATAGAATAGACGGAGTAAAATAATACAATAGTGCGGTGTAATAAAATAGTTAGTAAAATAGAATAGACGGAGTAAAATAATACAGTAGTGCAGTGTAATAAAATAGTTAGTAACATAGAATAGACGGAGTAAAATAATACAGTAGTGCAGTGTAATAAAATAGTTAGTAACATAGAATAGACGGAGTAAAATAATACAATAGTGCGGTGTAATAAAATAGTTAGTAACATAGAATAGACGGAGTAAAATAATACAATAGTGCGGTGTAATAAAATAGTTAGTAACATAGAATAGACGGAGTAAAATAATACAATAGTGCAGTGTAATAAAATAGTTAGTAACATAGAATAGACGGAGTAAAATAATACAGTAGTGCAGTGTAATAAAATAGTTAGTAACATAGAATAGACGGAGTAAAATAATACAGTAGTGCGGTGTAATAAAATAGTTAGTAACATAGAATAGACGGAGTAAAATAATACAGTAGTGCAGTGTAATAAAATAGTTAGTAACATAGAATAGACGGAGTAAAATAATACAGTAGTGCAGTGTAATAAAATAGTTAGTAACATAGAATAGACGGAGTAAAATAATACAGTAGTGCGGTGTAATAAAATAGTTAGTAACATAGAATAGACGGAGTAAAATAATACAGTAGTGCAGTGTAATAAAATAGTTAGTAACATAGAATAGACGGAGTAAAATAATACAATAGTGCGGTGTAATAAAATAGTTAGTAACATAGAATAGACGGAGTAAAATAATACAATAGTGCGGTGTAATAAAATAGTTAGTAACATAGAATAGACGGAGTAAAATAATACAATAGTGCGGTGTAATAAAATAGTTAGTAACATAGAATAGACGGAGTAAAATAATACAGTAGTGCAGTGTAATAAAATAGTTAGTAACATAGAATAGACGGAGTAAAATAATACAATAGTGCGGTGTAATAAAATAGTTAGTAACATAGAATAGACGGAGTAAAATAATACAATAGTGCAGTGTAATAAAATAGTTATTACTGGTGGCACGTTCTGCACAAGCAACAATCTGTATAGTCAAAGGCCTCCATGAGGAGTTGGTCGTTAAAAAAAAATTGTTTTTGAGTGGAAGGGATCTTTAACGGACGTATCCGTTGAAAGCCTCTCCATGAAACGGACCTGCCAGCCGGTGGGCGGGTGGGAGACCGTGAGCTGTTAACACGTCCAGAGATAAGCACCTGCCTAGCAAAGGTCTGTCTATCCTCTCCCTCTGTTCAGGGATCAGTTTAGGGATGGGCAAAGCTCACAACATTACTATTCAATTGTCACAGGAAATATTGAAATATATATATTTGTTTTTAAATAATAATAATATCTATTTCGTTTTTAATATATAATAATAATGACTACTAATCTTTGTACTGTTTTTACTAGTATGCACTTTGCTACCAAGTAATCTACCTTGCCTACAGTATATCACTACCTACTATGCTATATGTCTATACTACTACCTACTATGCTAATATGTCTATACTACTACCTACTATGCTAATATGTCTATACTACTACCTACTATGCTGTTATGTCTATACTACTACCTACTATGCTAATATGTCTATACTACTACCTACTATGCTATATGTCTATACTACTACCTACTATGCTATATGTCTATACTACTACCTACTATGCTATATGTCTATACTACTATCTACTATGCTATATGTCTATATTACTACCTACTATGCTACTATGTCTATACTACTACCTACTATGCTATATGTCTATACTACTACCTACTATGCTACTATGTCTATACTACTATCTACTATGCTATATGTCTATATTACTACCTACTATGCTATATGTCTATACTACTACCTACTATGCTTGTCTATGCTACTATCTAGGCTACTATGCTAATATGTATACTACTACCTACTATGCTAATGTCTATACTACTATAGTATCTACTATTCTAATATGTCTATACAGCTACTATACACACTATGTATTTACTACTATACACTCAAGACTATAGCAGTGTAGCACTCAAGTTAGTTCAACACAGTTTGACAATCTTACTGACCCTTAGCTGCCAGAGCTGTAACCCTTCCTGCTGACTTGTTGTACAGAACTTGTACGTGGCTTTGGATAAAAGCGTTCAGCTGAATGACTAAATGTAAACCTGTCCCTGTTGGTCCCCAGTCCATCCAGAGGCGCCTGGAGGAGATCGAGGTGACCTTCAAGGACCTGGAGGACAAAGGGGTGGTTCTGGAGAGGGTTCTGAGAGGAGAGGCTG
>NC_140181.1:11082797-11267797 GCF_963971535.1 Notolepis coatsorum | reverse complement strand
TGACCTCATGGTGGCGTGAGTATCACTCCAGATCTGTCCAGGAGTCTGGCTCTTAGACGGGTCTCCTGTCCTAATCCTGGTCAGAACAACGGGGCTACAATATATTAGTATTTGTTGGCCATGCTGGCTAGATATGTCGTTTTCATTTTAAAACAGGGAAAAGGGGGAGTGTCATGGTTTCTCCATAGAGCTCCATTATACTTTTAGTCAGGGGAGTCAGTGTCATGGTTTCTCCATAGAGCTCCATTATACTTTTAGTCAGGGTAGTGTCATGGTTTCTCCATAGAGCTCCATTATACTTTTAGTCAGGGGAGTGTCATGGTTTCTCCATAGAGCTCCATTATACTTTTAGTCAGGGGAGTGTCATGGTTTCTCCATAGAGCTCCATTATACTTTTAGTCAGGGGAGTGTCATGGTTTCTCCATAGAGCTCCATTATACTTTTAGTCAGGGGAGTGTCATGGTTTCTCCATAGAGCTCCATTATACTTTGTCAGGGGAGTGTCATGGTTTCTCCATAGAGCTCCATTATACTTTTAGTCAGGGGAGTGTCATGGTTTCTCCATAGAGCTCCATTATACTTTGTCAGGGGAGTGTCATGGTTTCTCCATAGAGCTCCATTATACTTTTAGTCAGGGGAGTGTCATGGTTTCTCCATAGAGCTCCATTATACTTTTAGTCAGGGGAGTGTCATGGTTTCTCCATAGAGCTCCATTATACTTTTAGTCAGGGGAGTGTCATGGTTTCTCCATAGAGCTCCATTATACTTTTAGTCAGGGGAGTGTCATGGTTTCTCCATAGAGCTCCATTATACTTTTAGTCAGGGGAGTGTCATGGTTTCTCCATAGAGCTCCATTATACTTTTAGTCAGGGGAGTGTCATGGTTTCTCCATAGAGCTCCATTATACTTTTAGTCGGGAGTGTCATGGTTTCTCCATGTACTTTCTTATCACCGCAGCTCAGCGCAGGTAGGGGGCAACTCGGTCACATGATTCAGCGGGTGTTGCCGATTGGTTTTTCTGCCACTTGTTTACAAGAAATCTTTGTTTATACATCTCCCCCATATCGGCACATAGCAACCAAAGCAGTGAAAAACTGGCTTTCCAAACATTGCGTGCAAAGCCTCTATCTGGCTATTTACACACGCACACACACACACGCACACGCACACACACACACACACACGCACACACACACACACACACACACACACACACACACACACACGTAACAGAAATGCAGCCCGCTGCTGGGAAATCATCACTCTCTGAATACAGTGCAGCTTCTATGCAGGGTCTAATGACGCAGAACAGCAGGCCTCCCAATCAACACTGCAGCCTCTGTTCTGTCTCCACGGTGGTGGCAGTTCTCTCTGCTCTCACTCGCACCCCGGGCCTCACCATATGACCCCGGGCCTGACCATATGACCCCAGGGCGAGATGCAGCTATTAGCCAGGCGGTGTTGATGTGGTTCATTCAGTGAGGGAGTCGGAACCACTAGCCAGGCGGTGTTGATGTGGTTCATTCAGTGAGGGAGTCGGAACCACTAGCCAGGCGGTGTTGATGTGGTTCATTCAGTGAGGGAGTCGGAACCACTAGCCAGGCGGTGAGGGAGTCGGAACCACTAGCCAGGCCGTGTTGATGTGGTTCATTCACGTGAGAGAGTCCGTTCAGAACCACTAGCCAGGCGGTGTTGATGTGGTTCATTCAGTGAGGGAGTCAGAACCACTAGCCAGGCCGTGTTGATGTGGTTCATTCAGTGAGGGAGTCGGAACCACTAGCCAGGCGGTGTTGATGTGGTTCATTCACGTGAGGGAGTCCGTTCAGAACCACTAGCCAGGCGGTGTTGATGTGGTTCATTCACGTGAGAGAGTCCGTTCAGAACCACTAGCCAGGCGGTGTTGATGTGGTTCATTCAGTGAGAGAGTCCGTTCAGAACCACTAGCCAGGCGGTGAGGGAGTCAGAACCACTAGCCAGGCGGTGTTGATGTGGTTCATTCAGTGAGGGAGTCAGAACCACTAGCCAGGCGGTGTTGATGTGGTTCATTCACGTGAGGGAGTCCGTTCAGAACCACTAGCCAGGCGGTGTTGATGTGGTTCATTCAGTGAGGGAGTCCGTTCAGAACCACTAGCCAGGCGGTGTTGATGTGGTTCATTCACGTGAGAGAGTCCGTTCAGAACCACTAGCCCTGTTTCTCATTCCTCTGAGTCGCTGAAGTCCTGAGTCTTTCCTCGGCACAGAGTCATGCCGTTGGTTATACGTGTGTGTGCTCATCAATAGTTATACGTGTGTGTGCTCATCAATAGTTATACGTGTGTGACTGTGTGCTCATCAATAGTTATACGTGTGTGACTGTGTGCTCATCAATAGTTGGCTACAAAACCCAACGGAAGGTCCACGTAAAAAACAACCCTTTCTCATTGATTTGATTTGATAGTTTATTTGGTAGGGACAACACATGTCAATGAACATCAAGTACAAAATACAAAATGTAGACATGCAGGGTTGTAGCAAGAGCTAATTTACACCCGTAGTCCCTAAACAGGAGACATAAGAAACTCTTTCAATAAATAAATAGCCTGCTTAAGGTAAAAAGCATTGTGACAATCAATGATAAAAACAACAATAAAAACAAGAAACAAGTTACATAACTAAATTAGATAAAAAAAATGATCACAGTTCTGGTTTGCCTTGAGATGCAGTTTAAGATGGGTCTTGAACATGGAGTATGTGGGGCTAATCTAATTGCAACTGGTAGGCTATTCCAGTAGTTACCACCTTTAACACTTTGAGAGCCACGCCGTGTTTTCCTTTTTACCCCCTTGCTGCCACCATCCACGCCAATGTTAACGTTAATATCGCCTAATCTATGTTTTAAATTATGGCTATGTGTCTAATCTGCCCGTCGCTTATCAAAGAATCATTTTCCAGTCAACATTGTCAAGGCAGATTGTTTTTTTATCGCTTCATTTCCGTTTGATAGCATTTTGAAAATCACCCGTTTTCGCGGAAAAAACCACACATGCCTATGATAATCGCCTTTTACTGGAATATTCCAGAACGTTGTCATTTGTCGGCCTATTTATGAATCGTTTTCAAATAAACGCTAGATGATCGATAGTATATGTGTGCGCACGCACGCTCATGCCGCGCGCTGATAATCGCTGGTCTTATTTCCTCATGGCTTTTACAGTCAAAACACCCATATCACATAAACGCTTATATCTCTGTGAAAACGAGTCTGATTATCCTAACACTGATAACATAGATTCCTTACCTGACATCAGATGGTATCCAAATGGTATATTCCAATTCCTGATCACCATTCGAAAAAATCGATAAGTGTATTGATCCAACGTGTATACAGTAGAACACATGATCCGCGTGGCTCAGAGGCTCCAGAATGAACTCTGGTAGACCCCGGCTGCATCAGTGATAAGTAAAATGTGGAGTCAGGGGCGGCTAGGTGGTGTAGTGGGCAAGGCACTCGCCACCAGTGTGGAGACGCTAGGATTCGCGTGTTCGAATCCAGCTCTCCACATTGTTTTCAGTTTAGCTGGTCGTCCGCAGTAATACACATTGGCCGTATTACGGGGAGGGAAACTGAAGGGTGGGGATCGGGCGTTGTGGACAGCGACTCCTACAGGTCGGTTGGTGCGCCTGCGCAGTAGAATCAGGAAGTGTCGGGGGCAGCGTGAGCCTCCCACGCGTTACTCCTCGCCACTGAGAGATCGAGCTGCGCAGGTGAAAAGATGCGACTGCTGTTACCTCAAGTACCGGAGGGGACTTGTGCTATGTATGACTTAGTCCACATTGCAGCCGGCTTGTGGGAGGCAAGAAACAGCGTTCGTGACAGGGGAGGGTTGAATTGGATGATACGAAATTGGGATGGGAGAAAAATATAGAAAAATGGGAGAAAAAGTGGATAAAAAAAAAAAAAGGTAAAATGTGGAGTCAGAAATCCGTTCTCCCATTCACTTTCATTGAGTCCATTCCAAAAGGGTGATTTACCATCTGGGAGACGATAGGGGGCGCTTTTTTCAGATCTGAGCGGCGGTGGTCCCTGGATCTCCAATGGTAGGCTCACGTGATGCAATATGATTTCAGATCGCTAATAAAAAAATATAAAAATAATTTAAACGAGAATATTCGTGACCATGGCATTCAACGGTTGGGGCGTAAACCCGAGAAAAGCCGTGAGTGGCATACAAAGTGTTAACAGAGAACACAGTTTTTGCAAAGGTAGTATACCGAAAAGGCACCTTACAGTCCCCTCATACTGGACGGTGTACCCAAAGCCAGCTTAATCCAGTGTCAATTTCAATTACGATTTTTACTTCCCACTATCATGAAAACAAGAAGATCAAAACGGTTATTTAGTTGCTTGCAGTAGGTTGTGGTATTTATTAGGGCTGTCTTAAATACATCGAAGCTTCGTTCGATGGGCATGGGATTAGAATATGAAAATAAAATTAGATTATAAAAAAAAATATATATATATATATATACCGGTATATCTTTTTTTTGTTGTTGTGCAAAATCAACTCTGCCTCTCTTTGTTAATTACAACAAGCAATGCTGTTTGTTATTTAAGATGAGCTCGGACTCGGCACGGACAGATTTGTGTTCATTGTGCTGCTTTTATAAAGCCTCAAATGACTGCTTACAATATTTCATGAAAGCAAAGTGTTTTGTTTGTCTAAGATTTAAAAAGGTTTAAACTTTACAGCACTGACAAAGTTGAACAAAGTGCTGTACAAGTCTCACAACATAAACATATTTTTTTTTCTTTTTTTTTAGAAATGATAATATATATATTTTTTTTAATCTCGAAGCTTCGAATTCCAAAAATATTTCTAAGGTCAGCCCTAGTATTTATCTTATCTATTGTTTTTATATATTATTACCGGTATTTGTTTTATTTATTTATATATTGTTTCACTTGTTTCATTAACAATCATGGTTTTGATATCAATCTAAATAATGGTGCCATCATGGAGCGGCCCTCTGCCCAAACCACGCCGCTTTGCTTTCCGGGTGCATTGAGGAGCAGACTTCATGGACAAGTGGCCTCATCATTACTTTACATTAGTTTTGCAGCAGACTTTGCCCGCAGTCACAGGTTCACATCCAGTATGAAGAACGGCGTCCATTGTGCTGAGAAATGGCTCCCACGGCGTAGTAAACACGGCGTAGTAAACATGGCGTAGTAAACACGGCGTAGTAAACACGGCGTCTCCTCTTCCTGCCGAGCTGGACGGAGGCCAGGGGGGAGTTGCCCGACGACAACGACATGATTTATCTGCTGTTGATTCGTCCCCTGTGTCTCTGAACCTCTCAGGTCTCGACAGCTGGAGCTGGAAGACAAACAGAGCTCCCTGGAGCTGGAGATCAGGAAGCACATGGAGCTGAGCGGTGGGTACACTCACTACCTGGTGTGTGTGTGTGTGTGTGTCTCTGTGTGTCTGTGTTTATGTAATATCATTTGTGGAACCAAATAAAGTATTCAAATGTGTGAGCGTGGGGCGGCTGAGTGGCGCAGTGGGCAAGGTGCTCGCCACTAACGCAGGAGATGCTGGTATCGAGCCCAGCTCTCGGCGTTGCTACCGGCTGGCCGGTCGTTCATACTAACTCAATTGGCAGAGTTAGCGGGTGGAAGTCAATGGGTGGTAATCTGGACGTTGTGGACAGCGACTCCTACAGGTCGGTTGTGGGGGATGCCTGCACAGCAGAGACAGGAAATGGCGGGGGGTAGTGTGAGCCTCCCACACGTTACACCTCGCCACTGAGAGTCCGCGCTGGCAGGTGAAAAGATGTGACCGGCTGCCTCCTCGTGTATCGGAGGGGACACGTGATGCAAGGCTTCTATCCTCCCTACAACCGGCCAGTGGGGGGGCATATGCGAGCAACGTTCAAGACAGGGGAGGGGAGAATTGGCACAGTGGAATTGGGATGGGATAAAAATATAAAAAGAGGAGAAAAAGTGTATATAAAAAAAAAAAAAAAAATTGAGCATGTTCTTGCATGTTTGTGGCCCGTCTCTATCAGGCTTGTTGGTTAAAGGTAGAAGCTGTAATGCCGTTGAACAGCGTGACCTCTAAGGCAGAAGAGCCCTGCTTGGTATCGCGCTTCGATTGCATTTTCTCTTGTTTTAGTCTGATGTGTTGCCTGGAGTTGAGTGAGGACAGGGGGAGGGGTTTGCTATTAGAAGCCAGGTCTACATTCATATTTATCTGGTCGCCATTGACGTCTTTTATTTCTTTTTTTATTGTTTTACTTTCATTCAAACCCATCACATTTGCTGATCTCCATGGCGACACAGAGGAGAAAGTATGACCTGAAATGCAAGATGGTAGAAGGGCCAGACTGTGTGGTGGAGGGAGGAAGCTTGTTACACGTTAGACTTCGTTGCGGGGTCATAATGTTTTGGGAAGATGATTCAGCACCTGGACAGCGCCCCACACACACACTCAGCAGCTCGGAGTTAGACCTTCAGCACTGGACAGCACCCCACACACACACTCAGCAGCTCGGAGTTTGACCTTCAGCACTGGACAGCGCCCCACACACACTCAGCAGCTCAGAGTTAGACCTTCAGCACTGGACAGCGCCCCACACACACTCAGCAGCTCAGAGTTAGACCTTCAGCACTGGACAGCGCCCCACACACACTCAGCAGCTCAGAGTTAGACCTTCAGCACTGGACAGCGCCCCACACACACACTCAGCAGCTCAGAGTTAGACCTTCAGCACTGGACAGCGCCCCACACACACACAGCAGCTCGGAGTTACACCTTCAGCACCGGACAGCGCCCCACACACACACACACACACACTCAGCAGCGTGCTGTGCAGAGCCAGAAGAAGCCAGTGTTGCTGCTGACATGTGGACTGAGATGGACGAGCAAACTCAGGAATAATTTTCCCCAGACATTATGACCCTGCAATGTAGCTTCCTCCTCCACCACTCAGTCTGGCCCTTGAATTTCAGGTCTGCACCTTTTCAAACATGCTCCCAGGTAGCCCACCTATATATTTATTCTAATAATTTATTATATATTTATTATTTCTTGCAAATGGACTGCACCATGCTTCCTTTTCATTTTTATTTCATTTAAATGTTCTTGTTACTATATATATATATATTCTAGTGATGCACGATATATCGGCCGCCGATATAATATTGGCCGATATGGCTGTTTTTTTACACATCGGTATCGGTCCGATATCAAGATAGGGCCTATATATAAAAAAAATATATATTTTTTTTATTTTTTTTACATGTTTTGGCCTTAAATAGTTTCAAAATATCAGTCATTTCTGAAAATAAGTTACAAAAGTTTTAAAAATTGCGTTTTGGAAAATAGCTCTTTATTTGATTATCATAAAAAAGTGTTTTCTATACAGAGATATCGACATCGGTAAATATCGGTATCGGCCAGAACAGCAATATTAATATCGGTTATCGGTATCGGCCACAATTTTCACATCGGTGCATCACTAATATATTCATATTTTTAGCGTATCTTTTTATATACCGGTAGTTTATCTCGACTCTCCTTATATGTAAAGTGTCCTTGAGTCTGAGAAAGGCGCTTCTCTCTTTAAATCAAATGTATTATTATTATTATTATTATTATTATTAGGTCATACTTTTTGACCTCATGGCGATCAGCCAATGTGACTGATGTTTGGCTCCAGGAAGTCTGTGGGACGGTCCTGGATGAAGCCACTCGCTGGGTCACCTTCGTCCAGTCACGTGCTTTTGTCCATAATGTCCCTGGAGGTTGGTCCCCATGGAAGGACAGCGGAGTGCAGTAATAGTAGTAACCAGGGTGTGTGAGGATGAGGACATTAAAACAGCAAAGATCCTGACCCAGCGCTAATGCGCACTGCAGCAGTCAGAGGATGATGATGATGACAGTGTAGACGCCACTGAACCATGTGCTTATTTCACATTTTGAGAGAAATTAGGAATCGAGAACTCTTAGGAATGTCTGACCACCAAGTGTGTCTGACTCTTAACCACCAAAATCTGCACGGACTACAACGTATGACGTATATCGTGCCAGTTAGGGCACCTTGTGTCTACTGCACCTTGTGTATACTGTTTACTTTTACTCTTACTCAGATTCAAATTCTTTATTGCCTATATTTATTGTAATGCATAATTTGACCAATGGGGCATACTGACCCTCATCTGCATCTTTGTTTATGCTATTTATTTTTCTTATATTTTTATATTCAGATCTAATTTGATTGCCTACTGTATATGTATGTCTTTCTTCTATTACCCTGCCCATACCTCCCCTCCCCCCCATGCTGCTATGACACCCAATGTTCCCCAAGGGGATCAATAAAGGAACATCTTATCTTATCTTAATTCAAGTTCAGTGACGTGTGCACAGTTTTAATTCTGAAGCACAGTAATGACCAAACAGGGTCTCTACAATGTCATGCATTTTAATTGTGTCTGTCTGTCTGTCTGCCTGTCTGTGTGTGTGTGTCTCTGTGTGTGTGTCTCTGTGTGTGCATCTCTGTCTGTGTGTGTGTCTCTGTGTGTGCATCTCTGTCTGTGTGTGTGTCTCTGTCTGTGTGTGTGTGTCTGTCTGTGTTTCTGTCTATGTCTGTGTGTCTTTTTGTCTGTCTGTGTGTGTGTCTCTGTGTCTCTGTGTGTGTCTGTGTCTCTGTCTGTGTGTGTGTATCTGTGTGTGTCTCTGTCTGTGTGTGTCTCTGTCTGTGTGTGTCTGTGCCTCTGTCTGTGTCTCTGTGTGTCTGTCTGTGTGTGTCTTTCTGTGTCTGTGCCTCTGTTTGTGTCTGTCTGTCTGTCTGTGTGTCTGTGTCTCTGTCTGTGTGTCTGTCTGTCTGTGCCTCTGTCTGTGTCTGTCTGTGTGTCTGTCTGTCTGTGTGTGTCTGTGTGTCTGTCTGTGTCTCTGTCTGTCTGTCTGTCTGTCTGTCTGTGTGTGCCTCTCTGTCTGTCTGTCTGTGTGTGCCTCTGTGTGTGTCTGTCTGTGTGTCTGTCTCTGTCTGTGCCTCTGTCTGTGTCTCTGTCTGTTTGTGTGTCTTTGTGTGTCTGTCTCGGTCTGTGTGTCTGTGTGTGTCTGTGTGTGTGTCTGTCTGTGTGTGTGTCTGTCTGTGTGTGTGTCTGTGTGTGTGTCTTTGTGTGTCTGTCTCTCTGTCTGTGTCTCTGTCTGTCTGTCTGTGTGTGTGTCTGTGTGTGTGTCTGTGTGTGTGTCTGTGTGTGTCTGTCTCGGTCTGTGTGTCTGTGTGTGTCTGTGTGTCTGTGTGTGTCTGTGTGTGTGTCTGTGTGTGTGTCTGTGTGTGTGTGTCTGTGTGTCTGTCTCGGTCTGTGCCTCAGAGTCCGAGAAGACGACGGAGCAGCAGGCGGAGGAGGAGCGCGTCCTCCAGCAGATGATGGAGGTGGTGGACATGAGGGACTCGCTGGTGTCCTTCCTGGAGGAGAAGCGGCTGAAGGAGATGAGCGAGGAGCAGGAGGCCTTCTGCATCATGGAGGCCAAGAGGCACTCGGCGGCCGGAGCTCAGGTCCACTGGGCGTGAGACTCACACACACACACTCAGACAACCATGGATACACACACACACGCACACACGCAAACATGCACAAGTACATATGAGCGTGTGCAGAGACACTGTGCTCACACACACACGCTGTGAGGCTCTGCTGCTTTCATGCTTTGAACCTAAAGAGTTGTACGACTGCGAAGCCAAAGATAAGAGGCGGCCTCCTCCTTGGACCAGGCGGGGGGGGGGGGGGGGCCGCTGGAGGAGGATTAGTCCCCGTCTCATGCAGAGGGACTGAGAGAGGACGTGTCCACAGCAGCAGGCTGGGGGTCCCTCAGCTGGGGGTCCCCCGCTCCTGTGCTGCACTTCCAAAACCCTGCTGCTGATGATGATGATGATGATGATGATGATGGCCCAGCCGGGGGGTTGGACTGTGATTGGACGGTCACACGGCAACGTAACGGACTCAAGCGGACCCTTTCTTCCAAGGCGTAAAAAAAAAAGAGCCCAGACTTGACTACAAAGGAAACCGAGGAGGCCGTGTGGAACCGGTGACTTTGGAACCGTAGAACTTAAAGTTTGGGGGGGTTCTCTTGAGTTCTAGGTTCTCTTGAGTTCGACAGTGTTTTGGGGGAAAATATGTCTCATGTTCTTCTGATTTGACTGTTTACTTCCCGGCGCTACTGTACGCACAACACGATGTACTGTACATAACGCAATCCTCCGATTTGATATTTGTATATTGAATAAGTTCCAGAACGGAGAAAAATAAATATTGAGAGGGCTGTAAAAAAAAAAGAAAATGTTACAGAGGTGAATATGAACATTAGTTAAATGAAATGGTTATTATTGAGGGTTTAAAGTTTTACTACTATAACTATTATTCTGTATATCATTACGTCACGGTACCTCCTTCACCGTGTGCTTTTTGTAACCGGTTGCATGTTTGATGGTTGATCTCAGGGGTGTCCGCTCGCTCCTCTCTGATTCGCACTTAGACTCGTCACTGGCGGCCCTCGACGACGGGGCTGCTCTTTTGCCCAAGTATGCGTGACGCACACAGGAACGCCTGGCTTCATGACGCACACAGGAACGCCTGGCTTCATGACGCACACAGGAACGCCTGGCTTCATGACGCACACAGGAACGCCTGGCTTCATGACGCACACAGGAACGCCTGGCTTCATGACGCACACAGGAACGCCTGGCTTCATGACGCACACAGGAACGCCTGGCTTCATGACGCACACAGGAACGCCTGGCTTCATGACGCACACAGGAACGCCTGGCTTCATGACGCACACAGGAACGCCTGGCTTCATGACGCACACAGGAACGCCTGGCTTCATAATGCGTCGTGTGGGAAGACGCCCCCTGAAGGGATTTAAAGGTTCATTTCACATATCGAAAGCCATTTTCATCTTTTGATTTGCTGCAGAATAGCCACGTTTTGGAGATTTCGAGACCGGTTTGGTTGTGTTTGAGTGAAAATGAGCCTGACGTCTTCATTCATTGTTTATTAATGCTGCCATCTTGTCCCTCCAGGACAGAACTTCACAGTATTTCAAATAAAGACCACACACTTTGATCTTCTTGTTTTTGTCCTTGCATAATAACACTTTATTTGTGTAGCACAGATCCAGCAGCAAAGACACAGATAATAATACACTTTATTTGCGTAGCACCTTTCATACATGAATTGCAGCTCAAAGTGCTTCACAGCAGTACAAAAAGAAATTTAAAGACGGACATAAAATGTAGCACACAATTGGCAGATCAAGAGCAATGTATAAAATGCAGACATAAACTGAGCATAAAATAGACACAACAAATCACAGTTCTTTACATTATGATCTAACATCTTAATAGGCCTCTTTGTTTAGCGTTGATTGTCACTGATGCACATAAATCATGAAATTGGCAGATACACAAAATAGACATATCAACCTAGTATTTTAGATGTTTACACAATACGGTTGATAAGAAAGGGGGTAAAAAAGAAACTGCAGTATTTTAGATGTTTAGTGTCGGAGCCATAGGTCTTTCTCATATATTCCGCCTTTTCCTCCGTTCTAAGGTACATTATAGAACAACGCGATTATATAATCTTCCGTAGGAAAACTCATACGCATTAGTCTTTTCAAATCTAGTAGCCATTCTAGTATTTCAAGGATGTTGTTACATTGTGTCTTTTGTTACATGCGGGTCCTTGTGACACATAGCCACAACCTTGGACTTATGCAACGGTATCAGTTCCCCCTGCTGTTCCACACACGAGCCTCTAGGGTGTGCACTTGGTCCTCTTAGATTATGCAGTGAGATCTGTCATGGACCAAATAAATAAGTCTACACTGTGTGCTCCATTTTAAATTTAGGATCACCGCTGGGATATGTCGGCGTTATTAATTGATTAGCGTCGCAACTCTGCAGTCTTCATTACAAATTCATCCGAGTAGGTTTAGTTAAGTTTGTATGCCGCACCGTTTTCGGTCCCAGTTGATGCTGCTGCTGGAGACTACTCGACTACATCATCCAAACCCAGGAGGGTCTAGCGATGTGTATAAGAATATCACTCTGGAAAGTATTTTTAAACAACATAGTGTACATTTGAAAGAGCGGAGTTTAGATAGAATCTGTGTAGCAGCAGGCTGCCAGAGATTAACGTGTCAAAGGCTCACCATCACCACGCCAACCATGTGAGCACCAGGTCTTACTGTACCACAAGAAGGTATCATGGTAGTTTTATGGTGTTTTCAGCGTTGCCATGGTACCGGCCTTTGTATAAATAACTGACCACGATACTGCCAGGGAAAAGGTCACGCCATAAAGTGCAGACATAAAATGAGCATAAAATAGACAAAGTCAGACATAGCACATTAAATCACATCATTATAAGGCTCTGGTTCAGACTAATCCTCCAAGTAATTATATTCTTTGCTCAAGTATGTCATCCGAATGGAAGGACTTGACGTGACTCGATCAGGTGCAACTATAGGGTGCCGTCACACAACGGCTTGATTTAATCAAATCGGTTCCCGCTACAAAACCTGCAGTCAACGCCGTTATGTTAATTCACGCATGAAACGAATGACACACGCAGGATATCCAAACAAAACGGATATTATATAAAGCAGTTGGCAAGGAGCTGTTAACCTTTGATTTTATTTTATTGATGGATTAAAAACACACAAGGATCCAAAGGATAACATGAGAGAGTAAAACCCTTATTTCCGTCATTTAACGTTTTCTCTGTGAAACAACAGTGTTACATGCGGTTAATGTGTTAAAGCTCAGGTAGGCAGTGCAGCTGTTATCTAATTAGTAGCCTTTACAACCCATTTATGAAAACGGAGAAAGGGCAGTCGGCCCCCATCTGCTTCCTCCGTGAGATCAAAAGGTCTTGAAAATATTCACAAATAATCAACAAACACGGGCTTGTGAAACACAGGCCATTTCTGTGAAATACTGAAGTAATGACGCTTGTTTTGCAATTATTTGTTCCCTTACGCAAAGGTATCATGTCATATGAGTCTCATATGTTATTCACTACATATATATATTCACTATGAATTGAAAATGGGGGACCCTGATGTAAACGAGACAAAACGTCTTTCTTTGGTTAACAATTATCCCCTTAACAATTGTGTATTGAGCCGTACTGTATTGTACCCATTCTGCAATCTGTTAAATAAAGTTTTCATTCATTCATTCATATATGAGGTAATTATATTGTTTACACTATGTGACTACTTTTACTTTTCTACTGTACTATTTTCTTGCCTGCATTTATGTCTTTCTACCATTACCATGCCCATACCTGTACCTCCCTTCCCCTCTCCCCCATGCTGCTATGATGCCTGGATTTCCCCCAAAATATCAATAAAGTAATACCTTATCTTATGGTAGTTTGATAGTAATCTCAGTTTTACCGGTCATTGTATGAATAATATAACATGGTAAAAGGACTGCCTTGGTAAAGGTAATGTATCATGTGGTACCAGCACATTTGCAGTGGTGGAAAGTAACTAAGTATTTGTATCCAAGGTACTTGTACTTTACTTCCATTTTAGAGAATTTTGTACTTTTACTCCACCACATTTCAAAGGTAATATTGTACTTTTACTCCACTACATTCATCTGAACCAATCAGTTACTAGTTACTGAAGAAAAATATGTTGCATAGAAAACATGGCAGAAATTGATGAAGTTGATGTACTTTTAAATTGGACAACTTCAAGAGGACGTAATCAATGCAGCATAACTGGACCACATACCACTTTAACATAACCTTTAATCAGAGCAGCATAACTGAACCACACACCACTTTAACATAACCTTTAATCAGAGCAGCATAACTGGACCACACCACTTTAACATAACCTTTAATCAGAGCAGCATAACTGGACCACACACCACTTTAACATAACCTTTAATCAGAGCAGCATAACTGAACCACACATGCACACCACTTTAAAATAACCTTTAATCAGAGCAGCATAACTGGACCACATACCACTTTAACATAACCTTTAATCAGAGCAGCATAACTGGACCACACACCACTTTAACATCACCTTTAATCAGAGCAGCATAACATGGTCACACACCACTTTAACATAACCTTTAATCAGAGCAGCATAACTGGACCACATACCACTTTAACATAACCTTTAATCAGAGCAGCATAACTGAACCACACACCACTTTAACATAACCTTTAATCAGAGCAGCATAACTGGACCACATACCACTTTAACATAACCTTTAATCAGAGCAGCATAACTGGACCACATACCACTTTAACATAACCTTTAATCAGAGCAGCATAACTGGACCACACACCATATATTAAAGGTTATGTTAAAGTGGTATGTGGTCCAGTTATGCTGCATTGATTACGTCCTTTTGAAGTTGGCAGGTTTAAAATTTGATCAATCAATCTTTTCCAATGTTTTTTACGCAAAATCGTTTTCTCCAAAGTCACTAGTAGTAACTGATTCAGTTCAGATAAATGTAGTGGAGTAAAAAAAAAAATCCTTTTAGAAGTAGTGGAGTAAAAGTACAAAGTTCCCTAAAATAATGTAATACTCGACTAAAGTATAAACGCCCCGAAATTGTACTTAAGTACGTACAGCACTAGAGTGGAAATACTTTCCACCACTGTGTAGTAGAATACAAGTCTCAGTAAGTCAACATGATAGAATAGAATAGACTTTTAATTGTCATTGCACACAAGTACAACGAAATTTCAGGGGAGCTCCCACAGACCGTAGTACAATATATACATACATGAAACACATAACACTGTACATATAACAGAATATTTTAAATAATAAAGTGCATGATGAGCGGTAACATAGTGGTTATCAAGTCCAGGTAAGTGCATGGTGCATGTGAGGGGACAGTCAATGAGAGTTTAACAGTCTGACTGCTTGGGGGAAAAAGCTGTTCATAAGTCTTGAACTCTTCGCATGTATGAGCCGGTATCTCCTCCCTGAGGGAGGGAGCTGAAAGAGGTGATGTGCTGCTGGGTGAGACTGGTCCTTGATGATACACTTGGAGCGGTGGAGGCAGCGGGAGGTGAAGACGGAGGTGATGTTTGGTAGAGGAGTCCCGACGATCCTGCCTGCCGCCTTCACCACCCTCTGTAGAGCCTCTTGCTCTGCCTTTGTGCAGCTGGAGAACCACACAGACACACCGTAGGTCAGCACACTCTCAACCGCACAATGATAAAAGTTGTCAAGGAGATTTCGTGGCAGGCCAGCCTGTTTCAGCTTCCTTAGGTAGTATACAAGTAACATGATGTAATGGATACTAGGCTGCATGACAGCAGTAAGTCCGGAGGTCTGAGTGGTTCGGTCGTTACCGAACACCTGGCAGCCAGCAGGCCAGGACACCCCTTCTGTTCCCCTGTACAGCATACAGTTAAACCACGCGCGGCTGTAGTCAACACAAGTAGCTGGTACTCGTTGAGCAACTAAAAACATGTTTTTTTTTTTTACTAAATGTTGTCACTGTGAAGAACCATGTGTTGTAATAATAACAGAACAACCCTTTTCACCCCAATTTAAGATAAGATATTATAATATATGTTACAATAAATATAGGCAATAAAGAATTTGATTCTGAATATATACTATGAGTAAGAGTAAACCTGTACACACAAGGTACAGGTGGGGGTCTGTACCCTAACTGGCATGATATACGTCATACAGTACGTCTGTGTCGATTTGGGTGGTTTACGAGTCACTCAGTGGTCGGACATTATTCCTAATAGTTGTGAAGTTCTGCAGCCGTTAGTTCTCCAGCTGCTGGCAGCAGTCCGTGCCCACGGTGGTGGTCTGGTGGAGCCTGATGACCATTGGCATATACCATATATATATATATTTATTATTATACGTATTATACAGTATATATATATATATATTATCGCGTCCATTAAAGATAATAGGAATAGGAAATGAAAATTAACTCAAAATTAATTACAAAAAAGAAAAAAGATTTTTTTTAAAGATTTTAAATAATTTTTTTTTTAATCTCATTCATTCCGTAAGAACGTAGAATACATATTTACAGACTTTTTTTTTTATATGGTCCATTTGCATGTTCTTGGTATCTGGATCTAGGGACATCTATGGATCTCAGGGAATGTATTCCCAGTGTCAGAAATACTGTGTCTGTTACTAGGCTTGAGTAAATTGTAATGAACCAAATGAGAATATCAATTAAAAAAAAAAGTTATCTTTGACTGAATAACACCATGCTAAAATTGACCAGACCTGAAAAATCTAAGCAAATTAATAGATGGAAGATGATTAAACGGAAGGTTTTGTAGATACAGTACTGAATTCTGCCATCCGGACACATGCAATTTGAAATACGATTATAGAATATAGAATATCAGGCATAAAATGGTTATGCGATTAAAATGCGATTAATTAGATTAATTATTTACAAATCCTGTAATTAATTAGATAAAAATGTTTAATCACCTGACAGCACTAATATATATATACACATCTGTCGATACATACCTGCATATATAATCCTTTGTACATATCTGTAGATACTAGTCAAGTCAACATTATTTATATAGCACGTTTACAAATGACTAAATAATAATAATAATAATAATAATAATAATACATCTATTTTATATAGCGCTTTTCCAGGTGCTCAAAGACGCTTTACATGGGTAGGAGAGACAAACTATGGCCAAAAAAAAAAAAAAAACAGAACAAAACAGAACAAAACAAAAATAATACATGACAAAATAAAATAAAACCGACAGAATTAGAGGTCAAAAGCAAGATTGAAAAGGTGGGTTTTGAGGGCTGATTTAAAAGATGTCAGGGTGTTTGCATCACGGATATGGCTGGGGAGGGCATTCCAGAGGGAGGGGGCAGCAGCAGCAAAGGCCCTGTCGCCCCAGGTCCGGAGCTTGGTCGTGGGAGGTGTTAGGAGGTTGGCAAACTAAAGCCAAACCATACCGTGTTGTATGATAAAAACACATACAATGCGGTAATAAGTAAAAAATACAAATAAAAAATACACTAAAAGAACAGAAAAGGGTAATGTACAATTAGGAAAACAATAGCAAGGTGCAATATAAAAGAGACAAGAGATTAGATAAAAGAAAATTTAAGAAAAGGTCCAGAGTAACATCAAACGTTGTGTGCAAGTGGCAGGCTAACTGTGGTCAAAGGCCAGCAGCAGCGAAGGCTCTGTCTCCCCTGGTTATGAGCCTGGTCCTGGGCACCTCCGGCAGCAGCTGGTCAGCAGACCTTAGGGCTCTGGATGGGGTGTCTGTATAATACTATATCTGTAGGGGTGTAAAGTACTTGAGTAATTGTACTTCATTACAATACTTAAGTACTGTTTTGGGGGATTTGTACTTTACTCGAGTATTATTAGGTTTGTATACTTTGTACTTTTACTCCATTACATTTCAGAGAAAGAAAAAAACATACTTTTTACTCCTTACATTTAACCCTTTCACTGCCACACGACAGAAGGTTGGCCCTTTACTATCACACAACCGACGGCGATGCTCCATCATTAGCATCATTAGCTCCGCATTTGCATTTGCATTTGCGGAGCTAATGATGCTAATGATGGAGCATCGCCGTCGGTTGTGTGATAGTAAAGGGCTAACCTTCTGTATTGTCACAGTGAAAGTTAACCGGCTGTCGTGTGGCAGTGAAAGGGTTTTGCAGACCTACAAAGTACAAAGTACAAATCTCACAGGTCCAACCATTTTAATTAGTATATTTTAATTGTTTATCTGGCCGAACTTACGTTAACGTTATTAATCCTGCGACCGCAGGTAAACAGCCAATCAAATCCCCATCAATGGAAAATGAACCCGCCCATACCCATGCTAATTGGTCCTTGTGCAACACTAGAAAGCGGGGATCTTTGATTAAACACCTGCTATCAGAAGAATAGACAGTCAGATCCGCATTATCCTGTGGTTAATATTGTGATATTATTCAGGGTACTCCAGTATTCTGTCTTTAATATTGTGATATTATTCAGGGTACTCCAGTATTCTGTCTTTAATATTGTGATATTATTCAGGGTACTCCAGTATATATACCAAGAACATGCAAATGGACCATATAAAAAAAAAAGTCTGTAAATATGTATTCTACGTTCTTACGGAATTAATGAGATTTAACATTTTTTTTTTTTTTTTTTTAAATCTTTTTTCTTTTTTGTAATTTGTTAATCTTTAGGGAACTTTGTACTTTTACTCCACTACTTCTAAAAGGATTTTTTTTTTTTTTTTTTACTCCACTACATTTATCTGAACTGAATCAGTTACTAGTTACTTTGGAGAAAACGATTTTGCGTAGAAAACATTGGAAAAGATTGATTGATCAAATTTTAAACCTGCCAACTTCAAAAGGACGTAATCAATGCAGCATAACTGGACCACATACCACTTTAACATAACCTTTAATCAGAGCAGCATAACTGGACCACATACCACTTTAATATAACCTTAATCAGAGCAGCATAACTGGACCACACACCACTTTAACATAACCTTTAATCAGAGCAGCATGACTCTGAACCTAAGCAAAACAGAATTGCTCCACCTGCCGGCCAAATCCTCCCCCCTGACCGACCTCTCCATCACAGTCGAGAATGCAGCTGTGACCGTGTCGCCGACCGCCAAGAACCTTGGTGTTGTCCTCGACGACCAGTTGAACTTCTCTGCTCACATCGCAGCGACAACCAGAACCTGCAGATTCCTCCTGAGCAACGTCAGAAGGATACGCCCCTTCCTGACAAAAGAAGCCACCCAACTCCTCGTCCAATCAACAGTCATCTCCCGCCTCGACTACTGCAACGCACTGCTAGCTGGCCTCCCGGCCACTGCCACCAAGCCTCTTCAACTCATTCAAAATGCAGCGGCCCGCCTGATCTCAAACCTACCGAAGTCAGCCCATGTCACCCCACTTCTTAGGGACCTGCACTGGCTCCCCATTGCTGCACGTATCCGCTTCAAGGCCCTCGACCTAGCATACCGTGCGGCAAAGGGAACTGCTCCCGCCTACCTCCGGTCAATGGTCTCTAACTACACACCCTCAAGACCCCTACGCTCTGCGTCTTCTGGCCGCCTCAGATCTACTCCTATCCAAGCTCCCGGAGGGTCATCAAAGAGAAGCCGCCTATTCTCAGTCCTTGCCCCACAATGGTGGAATGAACTACCCATCCCAGTTAGGACAGCCGAATCCCGTCCAATCTTTCGCCGTCGACTAAAGACTCACTTCTTCAACCATTATCTGAAATGATAAAAAAATAAAAAAAAATATCTAACCCCGACTAACCTTAATGTCATGCACTTGTCCTAATAAACTAACCTACACTGTAACACGCAACACTTTGATGAACATTGTTACTCAGCTGATAGAGTTATACCCTTCTTGCTGTCTTGTCGCACAGAACTTGTAAGTCGCTTTGGATAAAAGCGTCAGCTAAATGACTAAATGTAAATGTAAATGTAAATGGACAACACATTACTTTAACATAACCTTTAATCAGAGCAGCATAGCTGGACCACACATCACTTTAACATAACCTTTAATCAGAGCAGCATAACTGGACCACACACCACTTTAACATAACCTTTAATCAATGCAGCATAACTGGACCACAGACTACTTTAACATAACCTTTAATCAGAGCAGCATAACTGGACCACACACCACTTTAACATAACCTTTAATCAGAGCAGCATGACTGGACAACACACCACTTTAACATAACCTTTAATCAACGCAGCATAACTGGACCACATACCACTTTAACATAACCTTAATCAGAGCAGCATAACTGCACCACGTACCACTTTAGCATAACCTTTAATCAGAGAAGCATAACTGGACCACATACCACTTTAACATAACCTTTAATCAACGCATCATAACTGGACCACACACCACTTTAACATAACCTTTAATCAGAGCAGCATAACTGGACCACACACCACTTTAACATAACCTTTAATCAACGCAGCATAACTGGACCACACACCACTTTAACATAACCTTTAATCAACGCAGCATAACTGGACCACACACCACTTTAACATAACCTTTCAATGGTCACTGGTTGGAGGAATGAATGCTCCCAAGCCCTGGAAGACACAAACATCATGTAGAACCAGGGCTTGACGTTAACTTGTTGGCTCACTAGCCACTGTGGCTAGTGGTTTTCCAAAGTCACTAGCCACTCAGCATTTTCACTAGCCAAAAATCCCTGCACTCGCGCCCCCACCCAAAAAGGTAATAAATATAGGTCATTTCTTCTTCACTAACCCCTGCTGGGGACAGTATCATTTTTTTATTTTTTTTTTAATCTTTTTCCCCCTCCATTTTCCTCCGATTTTTCTCCCATCCCAATGTTAGTCGTATGCCAATTCCCAATCCCTTCCTGGTCGCTGCGCACTTACCCCCCACAGTCAGATCATCTGGGAGAGTGGAGGCTATCACGTGCTTCCTCCGACACACGTCCAGCCAATCAACCGCTTCTTTTCACCTGGCAGCGCGGACTCTCACTGAGAGCGTGTAACGTGTGGAAGGATCACACTATCCCACTCAGGTCCTATCCGCGCTTAGCAGGCACCCCGACCGAACTGTAGGAGTCGCTGTTTACAACGACCCGGACCCACCCCGCCAGCTTCTCCCACCCACCCTCTAATACAGCCAATTGTATTAGTGTGAACGGCCAGCCAAGCTGGTGACAACCCCAGAGCTGTGAGCTGGATTCGAACAGGCGAATCCAGCTCACAGCTTCGGGGTTGGTGACGAACGCAATCTCCGCTACGCCACCTAACCGCGGGACAGTATCATTGTAATCATACTGCTACACGCCAACTGTACAACTGTGCTTCTGACTGTTGACTCCATTGTTTACTACTGCCTGCGACCAGTGACTCAGCCGCAAAAGGAGCTCCAGTTGGGGCAACGGCTGACTGGGACAAGATGGAGGGTGTAGATGTGGAAGAGTTGTGTTGAACCTAGCAATTACATTGTTGCTCCAAACGCCGTGAACATTATCATTGACACACCTATGCCTTGGCTGTGTTGAACCTAGCAATTATATTATTGCTCCAAACGCGTGAACATTATCATTGACACACCTATGCAGGGCTTGACGTTAACATTTTGGCTCACTAGCCACTGTGGCTAGTGGTTTTCCAAAGTCACTAGCCACTCAGCATTTTCACTAGCCCTGGGCAGGTGTCAATGTCAAGCCCTGTGTAGAACGCTTACTTTTGACTTTTGATGGAGTACATCCAATATCAAAAAAACATCTCCACTTTTACCAAAGTAACATTTCTAATGGAGGACTTTTACTTTTACCAGAGTACTATTTTATCTGGGTATTTATACTTTTACTTAAGTAAAGGATTTAGCCTTCGGAAGTGAGCACAATGGTCTGAGTAGCCATTGTTATCTGGAGCCGTTCCTCGTAGCGGCTCTTAAGCCCTGACCTCGTCACCTGAGCCCGAGCGACTGAAGTCTCGGCTGTCAGACTCTGTCACCATCATTGATATTGAATGATTGCAGTTAATTGACGTGCCTTCCGCCCTCCGAGTGAAAGAATAAACAGAATGACCTTGGCTCGGTCTGACGCTGCCACGGTAACCGTCTCTGATTGAAAGCGTATAGGGGCGGCCGTATCCATGACAACCTCATGAACAAGTCCCCGGGCGATTGATATTCTCCCTCTGCAGTCACTTCTACAAACGGACACAGGTGGGTGGGCTCACGCCAGCCGCGCGCTCCCTCTCGGAGGATGCCCTCAGATCAGATGAACAACGCTGTGCCTATACAGCCTCCTACGCCGTGGGATTCTGCGTGGTGGCGTAGTGATGTCATCTGGTCGTGAGCGCATTGTTGTATCGTGGACTTTTGTGTCAGGAGTAAATGGTAAATGGTGCATTTATATATAGCAGCTTTTATCCAAAGCGCTTTACAATTTTGTTCCTCACATTTTTTTTTTAAACAATGTTTTTATTGCATTTTTTCCTTTTATACAAACGTACATATTATACAGACAGTAACACATGACAAAAATAAAAAAGACACCTTTCAACCCCCTCCCTTCCCTAATTATAATTCAACTTGACATTCACGCAGACATATTACAATAATAAAAACATACATACATACAAATAAAAAATACATAAAAATTGTTTCCTATCCCTTACCTTTCTTGTTTCCTATCCCTTTCCTTTAGATTCTCAAATTTTTCAGGAAATGTATAAATGATGTCCATGTCCTTTCAAATTGTTCTGTTTTTCCCTTCTGTATGTATGTTAGCTTTTCCATTGCTAAGTTTTCTGACACTTCCTCTAACCACTGTTTAGCTCCAGAGAGCACACAACATAAGGACAGCACACACCCCCAACACAGACTCTTCAACCTCCTGCCATCAGGCAGGCGAGACAGGAGTCTGAAAGCCAGAACTACGAGACCGACAAACAGTTTCTACCCACAGGCCATCAGACTCTTGAATGCCTAGCCCCCCCCCACACACACACACCTTCTCGGCAGACACTGACCTGATTACTGCTGTGAACACACTGTCACAACCTTCCCCCCGAACTATGAATCAATAAAGACACTTTTAACTGCTGCTGTGACCCACTGTCACCTCCATTCACATGTAAATACTGATCGGAACGTGCAATGTAACTCACTGTGCCTTGTATATATATTTTTATCTATTTTACCTTATTTTCTAGTACTCGCTTGTATTTAAATATGTTTAAGCCTTATCTCTTACAGAATAACCTCCTAGACCCCAATCAGTCTGGCTTCCGGACTGGCCACTCCACAGAGACAGCCCTCATTGCGGTCACAGAGGCACTTCACTTAGCAAAAGCGAAAGGCCTCTCCTCTGTCCTGATTCTCCTAGATCTATCTGCAGCCTTCGACACAGTCAACCATCAGATCCTCCTCGCGGCCCTCGCAGGAATGGGAGTGGCTGGCTCTGCGCTGACATGGCTGACATCATACCTCAATGACCGCTCCTACCAAGTGTCATGGAGAGGGACCCTGTCGGCCACCCGCCCCCTGCGGACGGGTGTCCCCCAGGGCTCGGTCCTAGGACCCCTTCTCTTCTCCCTCTACACTAAATCACTGGGTAACATTATCACGTCTCATGGCTTCTCGTATCATTGTTATGCTGATGATACTCAACTCTTCCTCTCCTTCCCTCCCTCAGATATCCACGTCTCTGAGCGGATCTCGGCCTGTCTGTCCGACATCTCCGCCTGGATGACGACCAACCACCTCAAACTGAACCTAAGCAAAACAGAATTGCTCCACCTGCCGGCCAAATCCTCCCCCCTGACCGACCTTTCCATCACAGTCGAGAATGCAGCTGTGACCGCGCCCCCGACCGCCAAGAACCTTGGTGTTGTCCTCGACAACCAGAACCTGCAGATTCCTCCTGAGCAACGTCAGAAGGATCCACCCCTTCCTGATAAAAGAAGCCACCCAACTCCTCATCCAATCAACAGTCGTCTCCCGCCTCGACTACTGCAACGCACTGCTCGCTGGCCTCCCGGCCACTGCCACCAAGCCTCTTCAACTCATTCAGAACGCAGCGGCCCGCCTGATCTCAAACCTACAGAAGTCGGCCCATGTCACCCCACTTCTTAGGGACCTGCACTGGCTCCCCATTGCTGCACGAATCCGCTTCAAGGCCCTCGACCTGGCATACCGTGCGGCAAAGGGAACCGCTCCTGCCTACCTCCGGTCAATGGTCTCTAACTACACACCCTCAAGACCCCTACGCTCTGCATCTTCTGGCCGCCTCAGACCTACTCCTATCCGAGCTCCGGGAGGGTCATCAAAGAGAAGTCGCCTATTCTCAGTCCTTGCCCCACAATGGTGGAATGAACTACCCACCCCAGTTAGGACAGCCGAAACCTGTCTAATCTTTCGCCGTCAACTAAAGACGCACTTCTTCAACCATTATCTGAAATTAAAATAAAAAAATCTAACCCTAACTAACCTTACTGTCATGCACTTGTCCTAATAAACTAACCTACACTGTAACACTCAACACTTTGATGAACATTGTTACTCAGCTGATAAGAGTTGTACCCTTCCTGATGACTTGTCGTACAGAACTTGTAAGTCGCTTTGGATCAAAGAGCTAAATGACTAAATGTAAATGTGAATGTGAAGAAACGGATAAATGTGAATTTATCTTTTTGATATTTTTATTGGTTTTTTAAAAGATTTTTCACATAGTTACTTACATTACAAAACACACATTGGGACAGAAGGGGGGGGGGGGGGTCCTCCAGTTCATCTATGCCGTCATCCACATCATATGCAAGCAAAAAACAGATCAAAAAGAAAAACAAGCAAAAAGGAAATCTAACCCAGACAGGCACTGCACAGTACTGCACTTGCCTCGAGCCCATTCACATGTAGGCATACATATATATACATATATTATTTTTTTCTATCCAAAGTCTGTCCATACAATGGGGCATTGGGCCTTTAGAAGGATCTGAGAAATGTCAGCAGGAAAGTAGTCCAATAGTGGGGTCCACACCTCCTGAAAGGAAGCGTCGTTGCCTCTATGCATTGCACGGAGTCTTTCATGGGGTAGCACACCGAAGATCTCTCTGTACCACATCTGTATGGCTGGAGGCCTATCCTTAATCCAGTTTATCAGAATGCATTTCCGGGCTGAAAGCAGAAGTTTATCAAATAGTTTGAATTGTAAGGGTGTCAAATGAATTTCCTTTGATGGGAGTCCCAGTAAAAAAGCTCCCGGATCCTTCTTTATTTTCACCTTGAAAATGTCGCTCAACTCACATGCCACTTGGCCCCAGAACCTGGATATACACTAACATTCCCAAAAGTAGTGATAGTAGGTGCCCAGATCTGTTTGACATTTCGAACATAATGGAGAGATATTGAACGGTCCATTTTGTTTAGTAACACAGGTGTGATGTGTAATCGATATTGTGTTTCTCTTAGTCTGTTACATGTATAAACTTTTTTTTTTTTTAAACTTTGACCAGTCAGCTGGTTCTTTTAGCGTTTATCGCTTTTTTCTGGTCAAGCATGACCGACAGAAACAGGTTGAATAGGATATAGATCGGGGGAAAGACACTGAGAAAATACGGCGAGTCCGGGAGTCGAACTCGTGTACCCCAGATCCGTGACGCGCACGGTTGTCCCCGACGCCTAAATAGCGCCGAGATACGCGGTGAGCTACTGGAGCTCCCCATGTATAAACCTTTTTAACTGAATCAATGGCCTCCTGCCAGTCCTCTTCAATATATTCACTGTTAAAATCTCTTTCCCATTTGCGGAGGGATGGTAACTCCTGGGAGTCCAGTGAGTACAGCAGTGAGTAAAACGCTGAGATGAAATGTGATACCTTACTACAGTTGGATAAGAAATTCTCTGTTTTACTGTAAAGGGAGCCCATTGGCGTTGGCAGCTGTAGTGAGTTAATACAATGTCGTATTTGCCAAAACAATTTTCTCTTGGGAGGTTAAATTGTGTTTGCAGTTGCTGAAACGACATCAACACACCATCCCTAAACAGATCCCCCAATACACGAAGCCCTAGTGAGTGCCAGGTCTTAAAGATGGCCGAACTGCGCCCCGGTCCAAATTCATGGTTGCTAGAGATTGGTATTAGCAATGATCTTAGGTCTCCTCTCCCTGTGTAGATGGTAATCTGTCGCCACACTCTGATAGTTATAGATAATTGGATTGCCTCGTATCTCCCTATGAATCTTATCTTTATTACCGGTTACCAGTGCCCATAGTGAATTTGGTGAGCAGCCCACGAGTCCACACAGTTCTTATTGTGTAGATAGGCTTGTAGCCATTCCCAGATGTATCGAGCGTGGCAGGCCCAGTTATAGAAGAGTATATTTGGCATGGCAAGGCCCGCTTTACTGGTTGGTAGCTGCAAGATTTTAAATCTTTGCCTGGGTCTCTTTCCATGCCAAATGAACTTAGAAAAGGCCTTCTCCAGATCTTTAACATCTTTTTGGGATTCCCATATGGGAAGCAATCAATTAATTAAGTCCGAGTCATCAGTGCTCAAGTCCAAGTCGAGTCACGAGTCCTGAAAATCCGAGTCCTACAACACTGACTGGAGCACACTGGCATTCTGGCTACTTCACTATAAGAATACTTTAAACTAACCTTTCGGAATACCAAGAATACCAGTGTCTTAATATTCCTTCCAAATTCAACATCTGATGAAATCACGGTTATTCTGGAGAGATAAGTTCCAGAATAACTCATTACCTTTAGATGAGCATTAGTTTGGATAGCCTTCTCAAAAGAAATGTATACATATAAATATATGTTTGATTTCTAACTCTCACTACTAACGCACTGAACGGCACAGGAAGTGCTTCATTCCGACATCAGACTTTGCACTGCATCACAGGGTGACAGTACTATCTCCCTGGGCTTTTAAAATGAAGTTAAAATTTACACTTACTGTATATTTATATTAGAATGTAACATAGGAAATGTATATCCCGATTCCCCAACCGCATTTAATTTTTATTCTTAGGCTTATTGTTATTCTTATCCGTGATTTGTGTTAGTCTACCTAAATGTTTAATGTTTACTGTGAGCGATTTGTAGTACCAAATTTCTCCCTGGGGATGAATAAGTATTTCTATTATATTCTAACTCACTGAAAACAAAGCGCGACACACAAGAACCTTGTTTTCATATCGTTTCTCATATTTATTGTCACTTCATCAACACTTCAATCAATCATATATACTGTAACTGCGAGTGCATACGGACATGTCGACGCTGATAAATAGCATTACCGTGACGTCAAGCAATGATGGTGAAAACAATGAGGTCAAAGGTTATGAGTAGATAAATGAAAGCCCAAAACAGACTGATTAAAAATAACCCAAGCATGCACAAAAGGACACGTTTTTTTTAATTATAGCTGTGCGGTTTGTTGATACAAAACGTCTTTCAAACAAACATTTACTACATCACCAAAATTAACAATCGTCGGCCATTTTGCATTTCCACCCCGGTTCCAATGGCCACCGTGTGTGAATAAGGTCAAATGTTTCGGAGTTCACGCGCTAAACCTGCTCGGATAAGGACCATAATAGTCATCCAAGAGGAAGGTACTGGAGACACGGATCATCTTTAGAAACATATTTAATAAGAGTGCAGGGGAAAAAAATCAACGTTCTTTTTTTTGCCATCTTAAACTAAAACATGAATATGAACACAACATTTTCAACTAAAACACAATATGAAACATGACATGAATAGGGATGCTCGATATTGGCTTTTTTTTACCGATATTGTCCAACTCTTAATTTCCGATACCGATATATATGCAGGGTTCCCCCCCCCCAATTATTTTTTTATAATTTCAGGTAATTAACATTAGATATCTCTTGTTGTGGAATTAACACAACATTGTGCATACTTTTGACAATAAATAAAATCATAATTTGTTCTTACTTGCTTGCCTGGGTAAATAAAGGTTATAGAAATGTTAAAAAAAAAAAAAACAGATACAGATATCACATTTTAATGCCGATAATATCGGTAGGCCGATAATATCGGACATCCCTAATCATGAACAAAACAAGAATATGAAACATGACATCGACTAAAACATGCAACATTACATTATCATCTAAAACATGATATCATCAACTAAAACATATTATGAAACATGACATCATCAACTAAAACATGAATATTATGAAACATGACAAGTGCAGTGTCGAATGTGAAGGTGATTGGATGAGTGGTTCTCGACAGCAGCGCTGCAAGGAGCACTTTTGGGGGCCAAGAAATCGGCCCGCTCTGAACGGACATGTGCTCCCAACGGCCACCTTTTCAACAGGCACTAGTATTATGAAACATGACATCACCTAAAGCATGAACATTATGAAACATGACATCATCAACTAAAACATGACATCATAGCTCTTTGAGCAGTTTGCGGGCAGAAGAGGACTGGGAACAAGTATGTGAAATGTCAGACCCTTTCATTTAATACCAGATGTAAACTTCTACAGTACAAATGGGTCCATAGAGTATACATGAGCTGTTCTGTGGTGTCTCCTCATGGGCAGTGTGGTGGTAATAATTTTGAGGGGCACTGTGGTGGTGATAGTTGGCAGGAGGCGGCTGTGGCTGTGCCGTGCGCTGCGATTCGAACATTCTGAACATCATTTTCATGAAGTTCTTGTTCTGCTCGTACAGCTTTGCGTCCTTCGTTCGCTGCTCCTCTCGCTCGGCTCTGCGCTCCTCTCACTCCCCCTCTCGCTCCTCTCTGCCCTCCACAGTGTCTTTCATCAGCAGTCCTCTTCCGCCGGGTGTTGGGACTTGGGCCTGGGCCATCTGAAGTGCCTGTAGGTATGAAAGCAAAAATATTAAATTTATTGAAGGAAGGCTACAACCAAAATAGCACTTTGTGGGCAGTTGGTGTATTTGTATTAAACCAAGTACATAACATCTATGCAGTCTAATCACTGCCCTGTAGAACAGAATGAAATACAGTAACTTTGCATTGATTGAAAACTTGATTGAAAACTTTATTAACAGATTGCAGAATGGGTACAATACAGTACGGCTCAATACACACAATTGTTAACACTTTGCCGCCCAAGCACGAGTTAACTCGTATTTCGATTCCACCCGTTGAGGACCAGAGCCACGAGTTAACACGTGGCAAGTTGTTAGTTTTATTCCATATTAATAAACGGATCAAGGTCCCCGATCGGCTCTGCGGATTTACCCGCCAGATTTAAATCGGCGACATGCAATACCGGCCAGATCCTCTTAGGGGCGCCATCGCTCCACTGCAGTATCATGGGAAATGGTATGGCCGAATGGGAAAATTATTTTTTTTACTGTCTGGGGCGTTTCATGAGCCTTGATCCCAGCCGAACATACTCCATCTTTGATCACGTTACCGAACGCAGATTTCAGCCTGGAATAATGGGATTTATGATTAGCCAACGGACATATCGATCTACCAGATTCCGATGACTAATGACGAAATGCTGCCGGCGATCACATGGGCTGACGGTAAGATACTATTCACCCTATTTACAGCCGGATTGGACATTGTTGTAACACGCAAGCGATCGATCAGTGAAAATGGTACTTGAACGCACACTGTATTGCTAATCAATACTACTAATCGGCTTCCCCCGCCGCCCCCATTTCATCCATAGATGCTCTGTAATAGTCCGGATGCTACGCAGTTTTATTTCATTCGTATATATACGTATATATACAACAGAAATGGCGTTTGATATAACGTGACTAGCCTTTAGCCTCATATCTAGCTTCCCAGAAAAAATACGAGATGAAAACTGCAATAAAGCTTATATTCACAACGCTATAAAATGACAACCAACCGATGGATTTTTATTTTCTTTAAGCCATTATGAAGGCACGGTTTATGTACTCAAGTGACAATGAGAATGGACAGATAGCAATACTATAAAGTATATATATAGCTGTTAGAAAGTACATCGGTTTGTTGACAAAGCGTTGTCCTCCAGCCACATATTACACTGAAAGCCGTGGTCGTCAATTGTTAACACTTTGAGTGCCGGGACCCGTCTTTAGACGACTTTGCTGGCCATGCTAAAGTTGCCGGAGGACGCGTTACGTCGTCCTTATATCAATATTTCAAAAATCTGCGATCGGATTCATATGTCCCCTCCGCTGGCCTGAGATCCACCAGCAGGACCCACTGAGCTCTCTGGCGGTTCAGGAGCGCCATCTGGTGGCCGATCGGCGCAATCGCCAAACAGGATGTTGAATAGAGGTTGTCATGACGACCGTAGTACTTCCGGGCGCTCGCTATAGTTCATGGGACTCTGGCTCGTCACGCTACACGGTGATCGATTGGCAATAACTCGATAAACAACATGATTTGGACGTATATACCATTATACAAGCTGGAGATGGACCGGGTAAAAATATATCCCATAATGATAAGATTTCTACTCGACGATGATCGCCCAACGGCGCGCGGAGACTGGGGTGAGTTTCAGCGTGTAACGTTACCGTCTTCGATACTAACTGCTATTATCAACATTTGACCCACATTAGATGATTGGTATAACGCTGCCCACGGAATTATAAACGCCCCCTCGCCCATCCGGTCAACATCAGATGACGTGTAGTAACTTCTAGAAGTACGTCTAGTTGGAATTTTTTATATCGCGCTGATTGCCATCAAACTGTATTTCATCATCAATATAATGCATTTGGGGCTATATATCACGTTCTGGAGAAAGCTGCAGAAAGAGATGAAAACATACTTATACATTAGACCATACTTTACTATGAATATGTGAATGAAAAAGTTTAACGTTGCTACACAATGAACAATACATATAGGACTTTGAATGGGCCCTAATAATGGCAATGTAGCAATGGAATTTAAAAAGTTATAGCCCTGCAAAGAAGGGGACTTTCTCCATAGACAAATAGCGCTGGCAATCTATGGTATATCATGAATTTAACCTTAGGCAGCCAAAGTGTTAAGGGGATGCAGACCAGATGTTGACTTTCGTCTCGTTTACATCATAAATGCAGAAACACGGGTTTTGGCCGCGTAAAAACGGACTGACCAGGCAGACACTGAAAAGGCATGAAAATACAGATGAATATAATTGCTAAACTTTGTACTTACCGATTAGCAGGTTGGTCGATGGACTAACGTCTCTCTCTCCAGCAGTCGACTTCTCTTGCGCCGGGTGTCTGGACTTGGGGCCGGGGCCGTCTGAAGTGCCTGTAGGAATGAAAGCAACAATATAAAATTACTAGGGCTGACCCCTATTAATCGATTAGTCGACTAATCGGTCGAAAGGGGCCGTAGTCGACTGGCCAACTTCTTAGTCGAATATATATATATATTTTTTTTTTTAATTAAAAAATATAATTTTTTTCAAAAGAAAAGAGGCCTAGAAGCGTGGCTAACGCTAATGGCACGCATACCAGAGGCTAACTGCCTAAGAAAACAGGCACAGAGGCACTGAAAGAGGATTTCACCCATCTAATGAACACACTAGACTAGACAAATATCAAGATGTATCCATCAGTGGACCAATTGCATGCTTTTGCAGAGGACAAGAAGCCTTCAGTCGACTCCTTCAGACATTAAGCACCCCCCACGGCCCAAATGGAATTAAAAAAAATAATAATATATATATATAATTTTTTTTTATTTTTTTTTAAGTCGACCAATAGTCGACTAACGGCAAATTTTGGCCAATCCTAGTCGACCATCCAAATCCTTAGTCGGGGACAGCCCTAAAAATTACTTGAAGGAAGGCTACAACCAAAATAGCACTTTTTGTTGACTACGTGGGCAGTTAGTGTATTTGCTTTAAACCAACTACATAACATCTATGTTATGAATAAAATAAGAATCCTTTATTGACCCAGAAAAGGCATGAGAATATAGATGAATATAATTGCTAAAACGTTGTACTCACCGATTGGCAGGTTGGTCGATGGACTCGATGGTTGGTCGGGCTCTGGGGGCGGGGGGAGCGTTCTCACAGACGGACACACCCCTTTTGGGTGAGAAGCGGCTCCGATTCGACCCCGAATGGTGAGTGAGAAAGGGCCCCAAGTGTCAGGGCCAGAGCTAAGGGTCAGGGCCAGGGCTAAGGGTCAGGGCCAGGGCTAAGGGTCAGGACTAAGGGTCAGGACCAGGGCTAAGTGTCAGGACCAGGGCTAAGGGTCAGGACTAAGTGTCAGGACCAGGGCTAAGGGTCAGGACCAGGGCTAAGTGTCAGGACCAGGGCTAAGTGTCAGGACCAGGGCTAAGTGTCAGGACCAGGGCTAAGTGTCAGGACCAGGGCTAAGTGTCAGGACCAGGGCTAAGGGTCAGGACCAGGGCTAAGTGTCAGGACCAGGGCTAAGGGTCAGGACCAGGGCTAAGTGTCAGGACTAAGTGTCAGGACCAGGGCTAAGGGTCAGGACCAGGGCTAAGTGTCAGGACTAAGTGTCAGGACCAGGGCTAAGGGTCAGGACCAGGGCTAAGTGTCAGGACCAGGGCTAAGGGTCAGAGCCAGGGCTAAGTGTCAGGGCCAAACCTAAGTGTCAGGACTAAGTGTCAGGGCCAGGACTAAGTGTCAGGGCCAGGGCTAAGTGTCAGGGCCAGGCCTAAGGGTTAGGACTAAGTGTCAGGGCCAGGGCTAAGGGTCAGGACCAGGGCTAAGTGTCAGGGCCAGGCCTAAGTGTCAGGACTAAGTGTCAGGGCCAGGGCTAAGGGTCAGGACCAGGGCTAAGTGTCAGGGCTAAGGGTCAGGACCAGGGCTAAGTGTCAGAGCCAGGCCTAAGGGTCAGGACCAGGGCTAAGTGTCAGGACTAAGTGTCAGGGCCAGGGCTAAGGGTCAGGACCAGGGCTAAGTGTCAGGGCCAGGCCTAAGGGTCAGGACCAGGGCTAAGTGTCAGGGCCAGGGCTAAGTGTCAGGGCCAGGACTAAGTGTCAGGGCCAGGACTAAGGGTCAGGGCCAGGGCTAAGTGTCAGGGCCTTAGTCACTCACTGTTAGTGGCACCTGTCGATCATTGGGTTCAGTGGGTTGATTCTATCTTTGATTTAAACGCACATGGGGACAATTTCAGGTAACCGGAGCCTGTGGCAGTGAACGAGTTAAAAGGGGCGCTCTCTGTCGATGATTATTCACGCTACGACGCTCGACACATCCGACAACCAGAAAGTGGAGTGGAGCTCGCCGCTTCTCTTTCATGTATTCTGCGCCGGTGAAGGATTCCGTCGTCCCTGTGGGAACACAACGCCCGGCACCTGTTGCTCTCTGCTACGTCCATCTTCTCTATTTCCCCTCCGTTAACTCTGGGTGCCACCCACTTTCCCCATCTGTACCGCCGGGCACCAGCGTTATTGACCGTTTTAGCGATGTTTGCAGACCCATCGTGTGTTCTGTATTATAGCTATGGAGACAATAGTATGGCTCATTTGACAGGCTTTGTTCATAGTCCATTACTGACTAAGCAGTTCATTTCTACATACTGTAGTTTGTGTAGCTATTACACGCTAAACATCGCCCCTTTCCAAAATAATAAATTTTTTGACGCGTTATATGAAATAAGCCCAAATCGTTCTGGTTGATCGCCAGTGTGTCATCATGCAGCACAAGTACAGTACAATGAAAAGAAGTTTGGCATCAGTAAAGTGTGATAATAATATACAATCTACAGGTGATTTAAGTGGGTATAAAATATATCAATTAGTACTACTGAGTAATAGTGCTAATCAGATGTATGTACAGAGTTGTATGTACAGTGATACAGGTATAAAGACACTATGGTAGTAAGTCATACTGGCCAGTAGTGTAACTAGTAAGGGATAGGGGTGGGACGATACATCGATCCAGATATCGATCTATTATCAATGATCAAATAGGATCGATGCAACGTAAAAAAAAAGATTCATATTGCGATACTCTTATTTTGAAAATCCCCTGGTGAGCATATCCGCCCGGCTGCAACAACAATACCTCCGTGTGTAGACGTTAGACAGCATTGCTTCAGAGTCGCCTATTTTGCGACCCGAAATAAGTGCCCCCCCCCCCCCACAACAGGTCAAATGCATCCAACATGCTTTCCATCCTCGCCATTCCTTTATGACCATGTCGCGTTAAATACCGAAATTAACGTTGCGTTAAGCTAAGCTGATAGAGCCATAGAGAGAACATCAGAGGTCCATTAGGGACTGGGAAGGACTGCATTCTCGAGACAGCGCCACTAACAGGATCTGGCCGATACTGCATTTTCGGACTCCCAATATGCCTTTTCCAGCCAAAATACAGCTCTGTGACAGTGAATAGGATATTAATATCGAAAAAAAAAAACAGTGAACAGGAGGTATATTTGTATTAAAAACAGATTGTTTTTCATTTAAATGTCTGGAAGAGCTCAAAAAAAATATGTCAATTTGTCAAATGATATTTCCATTGCCTTTTTTTGTTTTTGATTTAAATGTTACTGATTGTGTTAAATGGGCATATAATATCGTCTCATATCGATCGCAGGCACCCGAATCGTATCGTGGCAGACTGATATTGGAAAATATCGTATCGTTGTCTAAAGAATCGATATCGTATCGTGATGAATCTGGTGATTCCCACCCCTAGTAAGGGATATGTATTAGATATAGTATAAATGCAGTCCATTTATCACACTCCGAATAGTTTAAACGTTTGCACGTCAGCAAATTGGGAGAGAAATGCAGGTGTTTGAAACGTTGGCCATCGACCTGCGTTCCCACGCCTTAAACTATTTCTACGAGCGCGGGGCATTCCTCTGTTCTCTCTCTCTCTGCCTATACTTCCTCCCTGGTATGTCGAGAGAATACGGTTAGAAATATGTGGCAGCACTGCACACGCTGCCAAACCTAATCCCCCCCCTCCTCGTTTTCGTTTGCTCCCCCTGAAGGAGACATGAAGAACATGATCCCCTTCACGAGGGAGCTTCCCAGCAAACGTCAGCGTGAAGACCCTACCGAGTCGCATGAGCCGCCGAAAAAGGGCAAGCAGGAGAGCGACGACGAGGCTATAGACGAGGGAGCTTCCCAGCAAACGTCGGCGTGAAGACCCTGACATTCTCCAGATCGAGCAGTTTGTTTACGCAGGGCTGTACAGTGAGACATATATGTTGCACGTGCGACACTGACGTCAGTCTGTGCGATGAATGAATTGACTTTAGTAGCACTGGTGCGATGGCCCGTGGCGCAAGCAAAACAAAAAAAAAGTGTGACGGTAAATTGAATGGACCACAGCGCCACGCTATCCACTTGGTACTTGTAGTCTCGTGCAATTAAAAACAATGTCCCGTCTCGCGTAGAGTCCATAATCAAACACCAAATCCCATAATCCCTAGCGAACAATATCCCCGCGACTTCGACAAGATGAAGCGCTTTTTTAAGGTATTAAATCCAACAAAAGTACAAGATCAAAACCCCAAACGAGCCCGAGAGGGACCACCGTTAATAGAAACGAGACAAAAGGAGAAGATTAACAAGATGTACTTGCGCCCTTCTGACCCCAATCTGCTCTGAGCATTTTGTGTCACCTTTGTGTCAATTTGTGACACGTGTCAATTTGTGACACAATTGAGTGTCAATCCTTCAACCAATCAGAAGCTGAGGATGAGTCAGGTTTTCGAGAGCCCGCCTGTGCTCGGGACCAATGGGAAGCATGTATTTTTATTTGGAAGCCGCCATTGTTCTCCGCGTGAGAGACACAGCCTATCTGACCAGCAGCAGAGACACTGACTTGACTTGGAGAGTGGAGACACTTGACGTGACACTTCAGAGACTATTATCACTGCACCTTTTCAGAGACTGTAAGTTAATTTAACTTATTCTAATCTAAATAAACCTATATATTACTATTTGTTAATAACGCAGAGTGGTTAAATGATTTTCCGTGGATATTTTTTAATGAGGAAGCGTAGCTATTATTATTCTGTCACTGGTGCCGGGAGACTCCGGAAAAGATCCGATCAGAGAATCCCTATGTCGCGGGTAACAATATCCTAAAAAGGGATAACATTAATAAACACAATACGTCCCATCGACACATTGCCCGGGATGCCTTCAACGCTAAACAAACCCCTGAGCGGGCCGGCACCCTCTTGCACTCGCTGAGTAAACAGACGACCAGAGCGGATGATGCTGATCTCCGTGAGGTAAAGTTTAAGATGAATGTGACATATTGCATCGCCAAGGAAGAAATGCTGTTCACTAAATTTAAGCCGCTAATTTTACTCTGTAAAAAGAACTCCATCGTATGGCTACTTAAATTCCCCTCCGGGATCAATAAAGTATTAATTATCTATCAATCAATCAATCTATCTATCTAATAACGAGACAATATGCAAATAAGGTAATAATAATAATAATTCATTTTATTTATAAAGCCCTTTTCATTCATGCAGAGTTCCTTGTACTTCTGATTAATGCAATAGTGTGTGTGTGTGTGGATCTGAAAAAGTGGCCAGCAGACATGATGCTGGAACTGTGACACGTGTGCAGTGCACACACACACACGAATAATTATAATAATACATTTATTTATTTGGTTCCACAAATATGTACAGGTGTTTGTATGCATTATATCTATTTGTTATGTTGGTTTCTAGGTGTTTCTAGGTTGGTTTTTCTAGCTTTCCCTGTAATCTGAGTCCACACCAGCGCTGCCTGGTCTCGGACTGCTTCATATCGGTTATATGGTTATGTCCTTGTTCTTTTTGTTTTACATTATGGGCAAATAAAGAAAGAATTTGTCTGAAAGCATTTCTTGTTAAAGTTTGGATTTTGTGTGCCCTGTATGCAAGATTCATGTCCCTTGCCAGTCACATACCTATTTAAGTAATGAACTGCACTACTTGTGGTTGTTTTTAGAGATTTTAGACGTTTTATACTCGTGCTACAAGATTTTGGCCTGTGCTACAAAACTATCAACCTCTGTAGCACCAGTGCTATGTGCAAAAAAAGTTAACGTACAGACCTGGTTTACGCCTCTCTCCAGATTGACCTGTTTATGTCAACTGATAAAGAATACTCAACGGTGTTTGATGAGATGGTCAACACCATAAAGGAATTCTATAGGTCATTGGACATCAGTTCAGATAGTCTCTGGTAGGTCCTACTACACACACACACCACAGATTGACCTGTTTATTTACCCCTCAACTGACGAAGAATACTCAACGTTGTTTGTTGAGATGGACAATACAATACAGGAGTTCTATCAGTCATTGGACATCCCCCATCAGATAGTCTCTGGTAGGTCCTACTACACACACACACACCAGAAATTAAAGACCTTCGCCTGACCCATAAGCACAAATCAAATAAAATCAAATGCATCTGTAAGTAGGGATGGGAATTGATTTAGGATTTTTTTTTTGATCCACTTTTTCCTCCCATTTTTCTACATTTTCTCCCATCCCAATTTTCGTATCATCCAATTCAACCCTCCCCTGTCACGAACGCTGTTTCTTGCCTCCCACAAGCCGGCTGCAATGTGGACTAAGTCATACATAGCACAAGTCCCCTCCGGTACTTGAGGTAACAGCAGTCGCATCTTTTCACCTGCGCAGCTTGATCTCTCAGTGTCGAGGAGTAACGCGTGGGAGGCTCACGCTGCCCCCGACACTTCCTGATTCTACTGCGCAGGCGCACCAACCGACTTGTAGGAGTCGCTTGTTCACAACGCCCGATCCCCACCCTTCAGTTTCCCTCCCCGTAATACGGCCAATGTGTATTACTGCGGACGACCAGCTAAACTGAAAACAATGTGGAGAGCTGGATTCGAACACGCGAATCCTAGCGTCTCCACACTGGTGGCGAGTGCCTTGCCCACTACACCACCTAGCCGCCCGGAATTGATATGATTTTATCGATACGATTCCATTATCGATTCTGCTTATCGATTCGATTCTTTATCGATTCTCTTATAGATACCTGATCAATTTATAATTTAAATAAATAAATTGGAAATGCAACAGAACTAAGCTGGTTAGAATAACAACATGCAACTTGACATTTCTGATTGTCATTTATTGTTGAGCCCCCATGTCAGGGGCGACAGTGGCTCGGGAGGTAGAGCAGTCGTCTGGCAATCCGGAGGTTCCCGGTTCGATTCCCGCTCCTCCCGGGCAGCGTGTCGATGTGTCCTTGAGCAAGACACTTAACCCCTAACTGCTCCCGATGAGCAGGTGGGCACCTTGCATGGTTGCCTCCGCCGTCGTTGTGTGAATGTGTGAGTGATTGGGTAAAATGTAAGGAACAAATTGTAAAGCGCTTTGGATAAAAGCGCTATATAAAAAAGCAGCCATTTACCATGTCAGAAAAATACAAAAACTGTAAAAAATAAAACATTAACTATAGCCTACACTTAAATAAAATAATGTATGAGATTCTCTTAACCCTTGTGCACCCCTAGTCGCTTTTTCTACTTTTTTGAAATATTTTGAGTGTGTGTGAGCACAGCGGTGTCTGTGTTTATTATTATTTCATGAAATTGGGTAAATATCTTAATTTTACATATATGTTCATTGTGTGAAAAGCTTAGAATATGAAACACTCTAGAAATAGTCAAGACAGATTTAGTGACTTCTTCACTCCTAGTCGCTTTTTCTACTCCCATCCACTTCAATGTTAAAACGGCATTTTTAAGCATTTTTAAATCTGCTCTCATTCGTTAAATTCTCGATATAAATATAAAATGCAGTGTTGTACAACACAGTCAGTGAGCAAGCTTTCGACCAATCCAAAAAAATCAAAGACCCATGATGCCGATTTCGAACACAAGGTGGCGTAATAACACTGCAGACCACCGGCCACTAACCATGCAAGAGGCCGGGGAAAGTGGCTGCTGAGCCACAGTCTACTGCTCCGGGGGGGGGGGGGGGGGTGGTGTGTGTGTGTGTGTGTGTGTGTGTGTGTGTGCAGATGAAAGAGCAGCATGGGGACAGACAGGGGTCACTTTCAAACACGTTCCCCTGAAGTGGGCCAAAACAATATTGGGGGGGGGGGGGGGGGGTCGTGTGTGTGAGCTGGTGGCGTAATAACACTGCAGACTACCGGCCACTAACCATGCAAGAGGCCGGGGAAAGTGGCTGCTGAGCCACAGTCTACTGCTCCGGTGTGTGTGTGTGTGTGTGTGTGTGTGTGTGTGTGCAGATGAAAGAGCAGCATGGGGACAGAGAGGGGTCACTTTCAAACACGTTCCCCTGAAGTGGGCCAAAACAATATTGGGGGGGGGGGGGGGGGTCGTGTGTGTGAGCTCCAGGTCATGCACAGAAGCTTCAATCATGTACGGCAAAGTGGGCCAAAACAATATTCGCGGGAGGCAGTGGTTGTTTACGCAGGTGCGACTGTTGAAAGCAATTGTTCGGGGAGGGTGCCCGTTGTTTACCGCAGGTGCACCTGATCGGCCTGATGAAGGGAATAATCACGTAAAAAGGTCTACTCTGTCAGAATAACGGGGTCACTACTCATTCATCCAAGCCCAGACAAGTCATAGATTACCTTAGATTACCTTTAGCCATTTACCTGTAGCATTTAGCATTGATTTAGCGCATTCACATTCACATTCACATTCACACATTCATTCATTCATTCATTCATTCATTCATATTTCACACATTCGTTCATTCACGTAATTCATTCACATAGTCAGTAGTGTACTCCCTGACCAGTTATTGACTATGAACGCGACCCAAGCCCTCGCTTTGTTCGATTCGCTCGGACTCGGAGAGGAAGGTCCCGCTTCTAGCAGTGACTGTGATTCGGAAGTGGATGATGCCGACTGGGTCCCTGGTTTGGACGAGGTCGAGGAGGAGGAGGAGGAGGACGAGGAGGCGGAGGACAGCGGTGATGCCGCCGTGGTTGGTGCCGGTGATCCGGGCTGGATTGCCCGCAGCGGCTTGGTGTGGTCGCCTGTCAGTGACCTGACACTCCGCTACCTGCCGACAGCCGTAGTTCGGCCCGGGATTACGAGGTATAAATTTGGTCATTTAGCTGTACGAAAGTGTTGAGTGCTATACAGTGTATATGATAATAGGTAAATAGGACAAGTAAGTAATTCTATTTTTATTTTATTTTCATTTTAGGTACGCCATCGCTCGTATCGGTGAGATGTTGGACTCGTTCACCTTTTTCATCACTGATGAAATATGTCTGATGGTCGTGGAAGCGACCAACCTCCACGGTTAGTTATTTCATTTTAGTAATTTGTAATAACTTTTATTGTAAATAATCATGTCACCTGTATATGTGATAATAAATAAATAAATCTCTTGCATATATTTTGTAGGGCGCCGTGCGTATGGCCAGTGGAGGGACACTGATCTGGTGGAGGTCAAGGCCTTCATTGGGCTACTGTTGCTGGCCGGTGTGTTCCGCTCCCGGGGCGAAGCCACACGGAGTCTGTGGAGCGAGCGCATCGGCCGGCCCATATTCCGGGCCACCATGTCCGAGAAGAGGTTCGGCCAACTGACTCGTGCCATCCGTTACGACGACCGGACGACCAGGGAATCGGTGCGTCGTCAAGGACCTACGGGTGATCCCGATAAGGTATTTATTATTTCATGCCTCGTGTTGCTAATCTGTGCATTTATTTATTTATTTTATTTATTTATTTATGTATGATATATGATGTGAGACAATTGTATTGGCCTCATCTAATTTTTATCTTGTTTGACTATATAGATGGCACCTATCCGCGAGGTGTGGGATAAGTGGGTGGAACGGCTCCCCCTGGCTTACAACCCGGGGCAGGACGTCTGTGTGGACGAGCAGCTGGTTGCCTTCAAGGGACGCTGCCCATTCAGGCAGTTCATGCCCAACAAGCCGGCCAAGTATGGGCTGAAGGTAATAATAATAATTGGTTTGACTAGAAGTATTTTATTTGTCATGCATGCACACACGCGAGATGGCCACGCACGCACGCACGCACGCACACACACACACACACACACTGAGTCGCTAATGAAATGTCTTTCTGCACCTTCCCCAGTTCTGGGTCCTATGTGATGTTGACACCACATATGCCTGGTGCATGCAGCCATACCTGGGGAAACCGCGCCCTGATGCTCCACCAGAAAAAAAGCAGGGGAAACGTGTGGTGAATGACCTAACGGTTGGCCTGGGTCCAGGCCACACCATCACCACAGACAACTTTTTTACCACTCATGAGCTGGCCATGGAGCTCCTAAAGCGCAAGATGGCATTGGTGGGCACCGTAAAAAGTAACAGGACCGAGATGCCACCCAAGCTGCGCACAATCAAGAACAGGCCAGTGCTGGACTCCCGCTTCTGTTTTACGGCCAACACCACGGCCGTGAGCTATGTGGCGAAGAAGGGGAGGAATGTGCTCATGTTGAGCACAAAGCACCGGGAGGAGGAGGTAATAATATATTGAATTTGTAACGCACCCTACATTCCTGATAATCTCAGAGTGCCACAGAATAATACAATATAAATAGATGTATATAAAAAAAGAACACAGCAGAACAACATGATGCATAAAAACTAATAAGTCCTTTCTAAACAGGTGTCCCTGGAGGAGCACAAGAAGCCCCAGGTCATACTAGATTATAACCACTGCAAGGGGGCGGTGGACAACCTGGACAAGGTATGTATTGTTTTATAGTGCATGTCTGGTGTAATTATTCTCTTTATTTATCGATATATGATGTGAAAATTAGGGAGGAGATCTTTTTTTTTTTTAGACTTGCGTTTTTATTGCGTTTGTATCTTATTTGGTTTCTATTTTTTATTTCAGCTTGTTCTTATTATTCTCTTTATTTATCGATATATGATGTGAAAATTAGGGAGGAGATCTTTTTTTTTTTTAGACTTGCGTTTTTATTGCGTTTGTATCTTATTTGGTTTCTATTTTTTATTTCAGCTTGTGGGGACCTACAGCTGCCGTAGGGGGACGCGTCGCTGGCCGATGAAGTTCTTTGTGAACATGCTGGACGTGTCCCTCTACAACGCCTTGGTGTTGTGGCTGGCCATAGAGCCAGGCTGGAACGTCGGGGTCAAGTACCGGAGGAGGCTCTTCATAGACGAAATGGCAACCAAGCTCGTCATGCCGCTGGTGGCAATCCGAGAGAGGTTGCCCCGCGCGCTAAGCGCTGCTGGCATTGTACAGGATGCCAGGCACACCGCCGCCCGGCAACAAGCAGCACCAGCAGCGGCCGCAGCAGCCGCGATACCACCACCACCACCCAAGCGGCAGTGTTATCTCTGCCGTGGGAAGAAATCCAGAATGGAGAGGCACTGTCACCTGTGCACAAAATCTGTGTGCAAAGAACACAGTGATTCAGTGTGTAACACATGTAAAATAAAATGAATTATAAAGAAATCTATTTGTCTTTTTTCTTCAGTATGTTCATAAACGTGCGTTTCGCCATGTCCAGACCAATATGCGTAAATTCTTTTTTCTAATGAGCACATAATGTGAGTATAATGTGCAGCTGGTTGAAACGCTGGGATATTATGTATAAAATGTAGAAATGAATATTTGTATGCAGGTCGAATATACTTTGCTCACAGAGCTGGTGAGTTGTGTCACCAGCCAGCTAGATCACTGTGATTGGTCACGCCCCTCTGCTCCCAGCTGCTCACTGGTGAGACGAGAGAGGGCTCGCTCTACCATGGGAGGGGCTCTGTGTTGAGAAATATAGCGGCAAATAAGTCTACTGTACCCCCGCTAGACATATTAGTTATAACCGGTCCTCTCTAACGTTAGACTCTCGGCTATTTCTGACTGCTATTTCTGACCGAAATAGTCTACCTTTCTTTTTTATAATGGCAGCTTCTTATTCACAGGTATTTTGTCCCGTTTTGATATGCTGTAAAGTATTGGAAAAAAATAATAGATATATGGTGAATATGGCGGTTTATAAATAAAAACTGACGTGGTATCAAACAAACACTAATTTAAGTGGTTAAAATTCGAAAATATGTGTAATTTTTTACAGATATCTTGAGAATAGGCTATGAATGCTAAACATGGGTAAAAAAATGTTTTAAAAATAGTAAACAGTTAAAGTTATTTGGCTTTGAACATGATGTATCTTTTCCTCTCTTAAGCCCAGTGAGCTCCCTCTTTCTTAGGACAGCACAAAATGTATTTATTTTTTTATTCTTAAACTAATTTAATCTATTGAATAACAGGTCGTTATTCCTCTGACTTCTGTCTCACACAGACACACAGAGCTCCCTCCCCGGGCCCCTGTCCTGTAAGGTATTGGCTTGTGTTGCTACACGGACACATTTGTATGTTGCACCATGGTACTTCCTGTCTGACAGACTCAGAGTAGAGACTTAGTAAACAAACACTCCGGCTCTTATTATATGTGAACTAAAGAGTACAAGGTTTACACAACAGTCCCCACCCACTGTTTTATTGTATTTGTACCTGTACTATCCGCTGTCAGCTGTTTATCTCTCTTTGTGAGCTTGATTAAATAGCGTTAGCTCACGTTAGCTAGTGATAGCTCCGCGGCTAATTTTAGCTCACCCTAAACTAAATCAATGACTAGGTTCTAAAGCATTCAAGTAGTTTTCACTGCACATAGAAGTAGCCAAACAGCGGGAGCATTTCGGGAGCATATTACCAAAACCCAGGCAATTCTCCACTTGCACAATCTCAAAGTAGCCATTTCCGGCTGACTTCCGGTTGCCAATGGCACTTCCTGTCCCATCCAAATACATTGGTTTTAGCTACTTTTCTCCCCTTATTAGCTTTGAGCTAACTATCTTTCCCGACCCATGTATTCATTCCATTCTAAACATAACGTTAGTTTACAAAACATGACCCGTCTATATAACGTTGAGGAACAAATTATATAGACTGGTAATGTTTTGAACAACCAACGTTACGGTTAGAATGGAATGCATCGGCAAAGATCTGTTAGCTCAAAGCTATTCCGGCCAGTTTATCAACTTCCCGTCATTTAGAAATATGATTTTATAGTGAAAATCATTACCAAAACGTCCGGAAAAACCTAACGGGAGCATTATAGACGGTCATACAAATGTACAAATGCTATAAGGTGGCAAGAAATGCACTATAAACAATACTTTGCGGCGTCGTTTCTTGCGCTAGCCTCTTGTTAGCCAGCATTAGCCTTAATAGCTTTGAGCTAAGGATCCTTGCCAATGCATAAAGTATTGTTTATAGTGCATTTCTTGCCACCTTATAGCATTTGTACATTTGTATGACCGTCTATAATGCTCCCGTGAGGTTTTTCCGGACGTTTTGGTAATGATTTTCACTATAAAATCATATTTCTAAATGACAGGAAGTTGATAAACTGGCCGGAATAGCTTTGAGCTAACTATCTTTCCCGACCCATGTATTCATTCCATTCTAAACATAACGTTAGTTTACAAAACATGACCCGTCTATATAACGTTGAGGAACAAATTATATAGACGGGTAATGTTTTGAACAACTAACGTTACGTTTAGAATGGAATGAATACATGGGTCGGGAAAGATAGTTAGCTCAAAGCTATTCCGGCCAGTTTATCAACTTCCTGTCATTTAGAAATATGATTTTATAGTGAAAATCATTACCAAAACGTCCGGAAAAACCTCACGGGAGCATTATAGACGGTCATACAAATGTACAAATGCTATAAGGTGGCATGAAATGCACTATAAACAATACTTTATGCATCGGCAAAGATCCTTAGCTCAAAGCTATTCCGGTGTCCGGTGTCATGGTAAACATACATGGTAACACACATGGTAACATACAGGGTAACATTATACACGGTACATTATACATGGTAACATTTATGTTGGGGCTAATGGACTGTAAAGCTGACAGGACCGTTCTTATTGGTTTGAGATGATTTTTGTTGTACCATACGTTGCTATGGGGTGCCCCGTTTATTTTGATCCTCTTTTTGGTTAATACAACACTTTGAATTTAACACTGTTCCAGTACTCTCATTCTTTATAGCTGAACAGGTTTGTTTATTATTATCAAGCTTGTTACAGAAATGCCATGTCATGGTTGCCATCCTGGAGAGGCACCAGGAGAAAAATGCCATCAGGATTCCAGAGAAGATCCAGCCGAGCCATATTCTCGCAATCCAACGACGGGAGGTGGGGCACCGACAGAATCTTTGATGTGCCCCTGTGCCAGTCCTACAAGGTGGGTTAGTAGCGCTGTTTCCCCGATGCCTGTTTTTGGGCTTCGAACTTTGTCAGGGTTTTTCAAACAGACGTTCGAACCTTCGCTTTTAATAATAATTAAAAAAATATATCTAATTTTTTTTTTCTAAAAGTAAAAAAGAATATATATTTTTAAAATACATATCCTCAAACTAAATCCTCAATTTGAATAAAGTCATTAATCTGATTAAATTAGTATTTATTTTTTATTGAATCAACTTTCTTTATAGAAAAAAAACTACCGGTAATTTTTTTTTTTTTTTTTTTAAGCTTCGAATTAAAATCGAATCTCGGCCCCGAAGCTTCGAATTCCAATATTTTTTTCGAAGGTCAGCCCTAGTTAGTGGGCTTTCTCACTTTGGGTTTAGCCGTGGAATATGATATATATTTTCATTCTGGAGGTTGTCATTTATCTACAGATTCAGCTAGTGTTGACATTTGGTCGTCTTTCTCTCCAGATCGAGCAGTTTGTTTACGCCTCTCTCTCTCTCCAGATTGAACTGTGTATTTACCCCCCAACTCAACAAGATTTCGCAACGTTGTTTGATGAGGGTCGACACCATACAGGAGTTTTATAAGTCATTGGACATCCCCCATCAGATAGTCTCTGGTAGGTCCTACTACACACCACAAATTAAAGACCTTCGCCTGACCCATAAGCACAAATCAAATAAAATCAAATGTATTTGTAAGGCCCGACAACACACATTAATGTCCCCATCGGCCGGCCGCGGCTTTCATTCTTTCCTGACACAGCACAAGCACGGAGGTAGAAAGACCAGTAGGTGGCATTACTGCATTATCAAATAGCTGCTCAGCTGAGTGACGCCCCCCGCCTCAGGCCCTCACTCAGTCAGACAATGGCGACCGCGAACCAACAGCAACAGGGTCTCAACAATGATCAATTATCCCGTGGGCTTGGAAGAAAACGAAGACCAGACCTCTGGGCATACTTTAGATGTATAGAGCTCGAAGGACTGACAGAATGTATTGTTGAAAAAAGTGAAACACAAGGAGAGGCCGCTCAGGCCGGGGAGAAATGTAGTCATCGGATGAAGGGAAAAAACACCACTAATCTCAAACGCCATCTGAAGACATTCCACAAGGAAATCCAGGTAAATGTAAAAATGCATTAGCACCATATGACTGAGTGAATTTGTGGTGGATTAGCCCGTCTGTTGTAAGTTGTAACTTGCTTGCTAGCTACTAGCTAGCCCCCTGATGCTAATGCTAGCCAGTAGCCACGTGACGGCTCACAGGGCCCGGGGTTGGCTCACGAAGTATAAGTACACTTAAACCTAGCTAACGTACATCCTGCGACTAAATGTAAAACTGCTTTTAGCAGTGCACCATATGAGTGAATTTGTATGGACTAGTATATATCATGGAGCCATTTGTGGTGGATTAGCCCGTCTGTTGTAACTTGCTAGCTAGTAGATGTACTAGTGCCCACGTGACACCTAGCTAACGTACCGTCTGTGACTGTACTTTATTAATTCGTATCTTTGTGACTGAGGTTACTGTTATAATTTACATTACATTGAAAAGATACGAAGCTATATTTTTTAAAGGTGCATTTTTTTTATACAGAAAGAGGTATTATTTAGAACATGAATTCATATTTAGTAAGGCTTGAAAGAAAAGGGCTATTGTTATCTATAGGTTGCTTTTTAAGTAATTGTCTTGAGATTTGTCAGATTACTAGGCATAATAAAGCATGTTGAGTAACTTTGGTTATAGAGATATAATTTATAATTGTTATATAAATAAATAATAATTTTATATCCATAGAGGACTCAGGACTGAGCAGGCATACTTTAAAAGTTTAAATATTAAAATTATAAGGCATCTTTGAGTCAACTTTAAGTATGTTGAGTTGAGGCTGTGGGCACCGTCCTCTTTTTTGGAAATCACAATATGGTCATTGGTCACCCTAGAATATACAGTCCCTCCTCCCAGCCCAGGTACTACTACGTAACCTCTGACCTATAGTGGAAAGAGTATACGGTATATGACGGTATGACTTTCATTTTCATCAGCGGGGGGGGGGGGGGGGGGCGCGGAGCTAACAATATACTTGTTATCACCATACACTGTACCCATTCTGCAATCTGTTAATAAAGTTTTCAATCAATCAATTGAATATCTATTATCAATTCCACAGAAGACATGGACGTGGATCCACTGTTATTGAAGGGCGTCATCTGGAAGCCAAGTTGTGGAGGGTAGGAATGCGAACAACAGACGAAGCACTTGCTAATATATTGGATGTGTTCGGCTGGACAACAAGAATGAGTTTCAGCTTCGTGCAGGTGAGAGGAAGATATTACCATGAGGCAATATATTCTTAGTGGTCGTGCTAGTATATTTATAGTCATGCTCCCTCTCCTCCAGTTCATCCATATCTACAAAGAGGCGGTGAAAGCATGGAAGGTGGGAATCATCGCGGCAAACATGTGGCAGCATTGGAAAGCCACACCTCATCCATATCTACAAAGAGGCGGTGAAAGCATGAAAGCTGCGAATCAAAGCGGAAGGCTATTGGCTGTATTATAAAGACACACCTCATTTCAAAGAAATAGAAGACTGAAGTGAAAATGTTTAGGTAAGCAAGCCCTTGATCTGCCCTCTTAACACCTGTATCCTAGCAACAGAGCTACAGCGGGGAACAGGCCATGTGAGCGGATCGGAGCGTGAGCGGCGCGGGGAGCGGAGCGGGCGGTTTTGACATGAGCGAGGAGTGGGTTTTAAAATGAGTCGGCGCGACGTCCGGAGCGAGAGTTCTCCTCCGCTCCAATTCACTCCAGGCCGCTCACAGTGGTTTAACACTGTTGATGTAATATATACATGCAGTACAATGCCAAAGCAACAGATGGCGATGTACAAACATGAAGGCCATTTTCAACCAATGAGAAGGGTGAACCTGTGATATCCTGTTCAGGCTTTGTCACTGTAGAGACGCCCACACTCACTCCCGTTAGAAAAAGTATCGACGCCATTGTTGTTGTCGTTAGCTTACATGCTAACGTTAATGGCAGCGACCATAGCATTGTGGCTCGGCTAGCCTATCATCGCTTAACTCTTTCAATGCCACGCCTGGTTTTCCGTTTTACCGCTTGAATGCCACCATCGGCGCCAATGTTAACGTTAATATCGCCTAATCTATGTTTTAAATTATGGCTATGTGTCTAATCTGCCCATCGCATTATCAAAGACTATGTTCCAGACAGTGCTGTGAAGGCAGATTGTTTTTTTATCGCGTCGTTGCCGTTTCAGAGCAGTTAGAAAAGCCCCCGTTTTGATATAAAAAACAACTCATTCTGGAGCATTCTATGAAAATCGTCTTTTAGTGGAATATTCCACAACGTTGATATTCGTCGGCCTTTTTATGAATCGTTTTCAAATAAACGCTAGATGATCAATATTATACGTGCACGCACGCACATTACGGCCGCGCGCGGATAATCGCCTCGTTGATTTCCTCTCGGACTTTTACAGTGAAAAAGAAAGAAGACATTTCACAAAACAGCTTATAACTTCATCAAACTTACTCTGATTATCCTACCACTGATAACATAGAGTCCTTACCTGACATCAGATGGTATCCAACTGGTATATTCCAATTCCTGATCACCATTCAAAAAAATCGATACGTGTATGGATCCAACGCGACACAGTGGATCTCCATGAGCCGCGGGTATCTGAGGCTCCAGAATGAACTCTAGTAACCCCGGCTGGATCAGTGAACTGGAAAATGTGGAGTACCGGATTTTTTTCCCCATTCATTTTCATTGAGTCCATTCCAAAATCACTTATGTCATCTGGGAGACGACAGGGGGCGCTTTTTTCCACAGTGATCACCGGCGCAGCTCGGCAATACTCGGGTAGGCTCGGGTGATGCAATAATTTTTCAGATCGCAAAAAAAAAATTAAAAAAAAAATTCCGAGAAATCTCGTGAGTGGCTAGCAACCACCTATAAAAAAACACGAGAAATCTCGTGAGTGGCACTGAAAGAGTTAATAGAGCTAGTGAATGGATAAACAACGTTATTTAACGGGGGGCGGAGCTGAGCGATCATGGAGTAGACGTGTTTCACATGAGCTCCCTTCCACCGTGCTGAATATAAGTTTCTCCCCATTAGTCTTTATTTTATTTTTATTTGTTTTTTATCTGTTTGCTAGGTCGTCGTGTTTAGTATACATTCATCGACTTTTTTCGACTTTCTACGACGACGGGGGTGGAAACCAGAGCCATGACTGCCCCAACCAGCAAACCATCACCACCGGGCCTGGCCGCATCGTCGCCCGTTGTCGGGGAGTTAAGCGAAGCTGTGCTCTTGGTCATGACCAAGCTACACGCAGACTCTGAGACACGCATCGCTGAAGCACAGAAGAAAGTGTTGGCGGATTTTTGTGTCAGCCTCCGTCGTGAGATATCAGAAGAAATACGGCTGGCGGTAGTACCGCTGACAGACAAGATGGAGACGATGCACGCTGTCTCCTCGGCTAATGCTAACGAACTAGCCATGCTAACGACGGAGGTATCATTACAGTGCGAGAAGATGGCGGGTCTCGAATCCGCCCTGCTGGCTAGGCAGGCTGAAGTCAACAAACTACAGTCGGCAATGGGTGAGATGCAGTCCCGGGATAGACGCCACAACGTCAGGATTGTTGGAGTACCGGAGACCAGCGGTGAAGGCCGTCTCTCTGAGACCGTGCCCGAACTGCTGCAGAAAATACTAGGGACGGACGTCCTCCCTTCGCCTCCTGTCTGTGAATCGGCCTACAGAGTGGGCAGGTTTTCTCCCGGCGTGAACAAAGAGCCGAGGCCCATCATAGTCAAGCTGAACAGACTCCAGCAGAGAGAACTCATCATGCGGTCGGCTCGTACCAGAAGGGGTAATCTGAGGCTTGGCGATCACAAAGTGGCCATTTTCGAAGACTTTACACCGGAGGTTCAGGCACAGAGAGGCGAATACAAGGTGGTCCTGACTAAGCTATGGAAACTAGGCCTGAGGCCCACGTTATTCGCTCCCGCGAAATTATCTGTGTTGGAGAAGGTCGGTGGTCAGCGTTTATTTTGGTCGTTGGCTAAAGCGAAGGAATATCTCGCAGGGATACCCGAGTCCGTTGCTTGATATCTATGGCGGGTGAGTGACTTGGCGGTTTGGGCCTATATACATTGATTAGGCCGACTATTCACAAATACTTGCTGTCATGCCCAGACATGCTAACTGCCCAATGCCCATCCAACTAGCGGGGCTTCCCAATGACTTCTGTTACTTGCTAAAGCTGACCTCATGGTCGTACTTGTGTATCGCCTCTTTGGAAGCTAACGAGCTAGCTGAACAATGTACATAATAGGCTAACGTGCTATCCGGATTCATCACTAGCTTACGCGCTAGCCTAGGGCTAGCCAGCGGGCTTCGTCTATAGTCTGCGCTGAGACATTCGAGACCCGTTAATGGTTACGTATTTTGGTTGCTGTTGCTGTTCAAAGGGACATTGGTTTGCACAATTCAAGAGTGATCGAATCCCTAACTAACTTCTGGTATGCTTTTATTTTTATATCCAGGTTGTTTTGAGCTTTGGGATCCATAGTAGAAGCCAAGGTAGGTTGAATATGCATATTTATACAATATATGATAACAGGTTGGGTCGGGTATGGCTTGCACTTCATGGCTATATGGCTTGCACTTTAGCCATGACCCTCTTTTCCTTTCTTTTTTTCTTTCTTATTGTCGCTGTTTTTATGTCATCTGTATGCGCGATTTAAATGTGATCCGATTCTACCTTGGACTAACTGCTGATTTGCCTTAATTTTGTTTTGAATTTTCCGTGATCCATTTATGCTATAACGTTGCGACATTAATATGCAGACTCCAAGGTAGATGGTTACAGGGTTGATGCTGAGTAATTATATAATAATTATTGTCGCTGTTTTAATGGCATTTGAATGAGCAATTTAACTGTGATTCGATCCTACCTTGGACTAACTGCTCCGACCGATATCTTTATTGAAACAATGTATGATAACAGGTGGTGTCAGGTGTTGCCTATTACCATCCCCGGATTAATGAATGTGTTTAATTCTATTCTTACATAGGTTATGTCATTTCAGCCGTTGTGCCTGATCAGAGGGACAGCTACAGGGGTGCACTTTGACCATAACCCCTTTTTTTCCCTTTCTTATTTTTGTCATTGTTTAATTGACATTGTTCACACAATTTTGCACAATTAACCTGTGACCCGATCCTGCCTTAGACTATCGGCTGGGATGCTTTAATTTAATTTTGTTTTGAATTTTCCTATACCCTTTTGGGCTATAACAATGCGACGTTGAAGCGCAGATTCGGAAATAGATGGCTGCAGGTTGATGTGGAGTTATTATTTAATAATGGCTATTTTTACCATTATGGTTGTCTCATGTTGGGGCCAGGGCTCAGGTGGGTTTCGACCGATATCTTTATTGAATTTTATTTTTATTATTATTTGTGTTTATTGGACTAGTGGGGGTTTACTCAGGGGTTTATCTAGAGGGGGGTTGGAGTGGGGAGCGTCTTATTGATCCATGTCTCTAGTGGGAAGTGATAGGAAGATGACCATCCTCAGTGGATGGGGCATAGGGTGGGGATTGGAGAGTGGGTATAGGGGGCCTTATAATAGGACGGGTGGGTTAGGGTTTAGAGTAGAAGGAGGGGGGGTTGTAGCTGGGGTGGTATTTTTATGTGTTTTATGTACTGTTGTCTTATATGTGTGTAATTGTTCCTCCTCTGAACTCCTGGGATTGACCGTCCGGGCCCGCCGGGATCAGCGCCTCTGTACTCAGCCTGGCTGCACTGGTATGTTCTCTACGCATTTATACAAGCTCGACCATGGCTAAATTGAATATTTTAATTTGGAACGCAGGAGGGCTTAACGCCCCACACAAGCGTGCCAGTGTCCTTTGGCTATTGAAGAGGAGAAATATTGACCTTGCTCTCCTTAGTGAGACGCATTTATTGGTAGGTGACGTGTCAAGACTGGCAAATCGGCAATATCACATTATCTCCTCATCCTCAGCCGATAAGACGAAAGGAGTAGTCATAGTTACAAGACGTAACCTTGATATCAAAATCCTGGATGTATGGTCGGACACGGAGGGAAGGATTACTATAGCAAAAGTTGAATTCTTGCATAGGAAGATGGCTATAATAGCATTGTATGCTCCTAACACATTTGATTCAGCGTTCTATAATACAATCACGAAGAATATGTTGGAACTTAATGGATACGCTCTCATTGTGGGTGGCGATTTTAATGCGTGCTGGGATGCGGAGATGGATAGGTCCGGGCCCTCTGAAACGAGCGACCAAAAACGGGCCTCTAAGGCCCTTAGGATGTGGGCCAAAGACACGGGGCTCACAGACCTTTGGCGCTTATGCAACCCCACCCTCAAAGATTACTCTCACCTGTCAGCCAGACACAAAAGCTTCTCTCGAATTGACTATGCATTCGCGTCCCCTAATATGTTTGATAGTTTCGATGTCTCATTGGTTCCCTTGGCTCTCTCAGACCACAAGGGGATTTTCCTTACGGCAACCTTTGGCAGGCTCTCCCCGCAAGAGCTCCCAGATGGCGTTTTAATTCGACCTTGCTAAAGAACGATGACTTCTGTTCTGAATTCAGGAGTAAACTAGCTGAATTTTTGCAGATCAACGTTGGCACAGTAGAAGACCCTAGGGTCCTGTGGAACGCATTGAAAGGATTTATCAGGGGTCATGTCACACTATTTGCCTCCAATTTGCGAAAATCCCGGTCAAAAAAGCTAGAAGGACTGGAATCATTATATGCGGACCTATACGCATCCTTGCAAACTAACTATAATGAACGACTAAACACACAACGTAAGATAGTCAAAAAAGAAATAAACTCCATACTTAAACAACAGTCTGAGTTCTTGATACATAGGACAAGACAAAATTACTATTTTCACGGCTCCAGACCTAGCCATCTATTGGCAATGAAAATACGCTCAAATGATCATTTCTCGGATATCCACTCGATTAGGACGAGCCAGGGTGCAGTCACTACTGATTCGAAAAAGATCAATGACACTTTTAAAGAGTTTTACTCACAGTTATATAGCTCATAGGGTAATCTTGATGACTCTAAATTTGAATCGTTCATTGGCGGGCTTGAGATACCCCACATTTCTGAGGAAGAGGCCAAGGAACTGGGGAGACCGATTACTCTCGTAGAATTGAGGGAGACGATTGTTGAAATGCAGAGGGGTAAGGCACCAGGCTGGGATGGTATTCCACCCGAAGTGTATTTAGCTTTCTGGGACCAACTGGGTCCATTGATGCTCGATATGATCAATTACGCTATCGAACAAGGGGAGTTCTCAAGAGATGTCAATATGGCGTTGATTTCTTTACTTCTCAAGAAGGACAAAGATCCCAATGATTGTGGTAGCTATAGACCCTTGAGTCTTCTCGGGGCCGATTTAAAGGTGTTTGCCAAGGTGCTGGCCCGTCGCCTGCAGAGATTTATGTCTGTATTGGTACACTGCGATCAAACTGGTTTTATCCCGGGCGTCTGGCTGCAGATAATCTTAGGAGGCATGTAATCGATAACAGTAAAGACAATACAACTCCATCCACAGTTCTGTCTTTGGATGCCATGAAGGCGTTTGACAGACTTGAGTGGTCATACCTGTGGAAGGTACTTGAGGTCATGGGTCTTGGAAAGAGTTTTATTCATATGATTAAAGTCCTGTATGCCTCGCCGTCTGCGATGATACTGACAGGCAAAAACTGTTCCACACTCTTTCCAGTCTCCAGATCTTCTAGACAGGGTTGCCCTCTGAGCCCGGGACTGTTCGCGCTTTCCCTCGAACCTTTGGCCCAATTTATTAGGCAATCGGAGGACATCGTCCCCATAATGGTCAATAATACTCCACACAAAATTGCTCTCTATGCGGATGACCTGCTGATTTTCATGGACGACCCCTCCCGGTCGGCCACAAAATTATTGAGGATAATCGACGACTTTGGTAAATTGTCAGGCTTTAAGATTAACTGGAACAAATCAGCCTGCCTACCTCTTAATGAACTGGCCAAGGCGGTACGACTACCAGCTGATATCCCCATAGTAGAACATTTTAAATACTTGGGCATAGAGATATTCCCCACGCTGAACCAAACTACTAAGTACAACTTCACGGGTACTTATGATAAAATACGCCAGGATCTAGACAGGTGGTCGTCCCTTCCTAACTCCTTACAAGCCCGGGCTTCCATAATCAAAATGAACATCCTGCCTAGGATAAATTTTATTAGCTCAATGCTCCCCCTGCCCCCTCCAATAGACCACTGGCGCAAGATACAATCGATGGTATCTAAGTTTATCTGGAATAACAAACGCCCGAGAATCAAAAGGGCTACTACTCAACGTAGAAAACAAGATGGGGGCCTCGCAATCCCTGATTTTAAACTTTATTTCTGGTCCTTTTCACTGAGACCTCTGATGTGCTGGCTAGACCCTGTAGAGGCTGTATCGTGGCGCTCCTTAGAAGCGGCGGCGGTATCTCCGCTAAGATTGCAGGATGTAGTGTACTCCACTGTCTCTATTTCGAAATGCCGGCTGAGGTATGGACCGATCATAACTCACGTGATCCAAACGTGGCGTAATGTACAGAGGTCGTGTGGGGTTAAATGCCCTTGGCACCTGGACTCTCCAATTTTTAATAACCAGCAATTACTTGTTGGACACAAGCCGGTTAATATTCCTCAATGGCAAAGGAGGGGAGTGCATACTCTGGAGGATATTTATGATAAGAACGGCCTCTGTGCGTTTCAGGACTTAAGAGAATTTTATGATCTTCCCGGCGAGTCCTTCTTTCTTTACCTTCAACTAAGGTCAGCACTGAGGGCGCATGGCGTACCGTGGGCTCAAGCCTTGCACCCACACCCCTTCCTCAGGCTCATAGTGGACAGGACGACATCCAGAGGGTTTGTCTCCGACTTTTATACGCTCTTAATTCAATCCACGTATAAAAATGTATCATTGGATACAATCTGGCGTGTGGATATCCCGGAGTTGGACCCCGAGTTTGACTGGGATGATGTTTGGGCAAATGTGGCATTATCTTCCCGCAACCCCAATCACCAGCAAATTAATTTTAATTATATTCATAGGACCCATCTTACACCTAGGAAGCTATATGCTATGGGACTGATAACAGACTCTCGGTGCACTTTGTGCTCTCAAAAGGCCACTGGCACTTATATGCATATGTATTGGGATTGCCCACCAGTGGCCCGCTTCTGGAGGTCAATAACGGACAAACTTTCAGATCTGTGTGGCTTAACTATCCCATTCACAGCTGTTACGCTACTCCTGAACGATATAACGACACTACCCGCTTCCGTACAACTGAAAAGGGTTGTCCTAGCGGGCGTCACAGCAGCGAAGAAGCTGATAGCAATGAGATGGAAGGAGCCTGAGAAGCTTACAATGATTAACTGGTCCCTAACTCTATTGGATGTGATTTATCTTGAGATATCCACAGCCCGGGTGATTGGGGTAGGGCAGGCTGGAATTGACCTGTGGTTCGCAGCAGCTGAGAAGGTAAAGACCGCAGTGTGCGGCTGAGCGGGGTTGAGGTGCGTGTTCGGGTGAGTCCGGCGGTCTCTTGGGAGGGGGAGGAGGAAATGTTTTGTCTGTCTTGTCTTTTGTCTTGTCATCTTGAGTTTAGCTGGGGATATTATGGGGGGGCAGCTATTTAACTATTTCTTCACTGTTTGGCCACTTTTACACGGTCTCTGTGAGTCTATGGAACACCTCTACAGGTTTTTGTTTTTTCATGAAGGTTCATTGCTCTGTTTTCGGGTCGTGTTCTCAAAAAATGGTCCTTGTGGTGGATTGGAGATGTACGTTTTATTAATATAGGGTCACACGGCCGGGAATCGGGGCTGAACACTGGGAAAGACTATTTATTAGATAGTACCCATTGGAATTAAAATTTAGAAGGTTGAACTCCGTTTTCTTTTCTCTTTGTCTGTATAAATTGTTAGTCTGTATTATTATTATTGTTTTTGTTATTTTCTTGTGAAGTTCTATGTATTGTGATTGTGGTTAATGTGTTGTCTTGTTTCATGTGAATAATAATAAAAAATTTGATCAAAAAAAAACAACGTTATTTAACATTGCAGAATGGCTACAATTACAATACGGCTCAATACAAACAATTGTTAAGGGGCCCAGGGGGTGTAGACTGTTGTAGTTTGAGCTAATTTACACCATGCTCAAAAAGAAAAGAAAAAAAACTGCCGAGCGATCTGGCGCGGGGAGCGCTCGATTCAAGGTGAGCGGGGAGCGAGCGGAGAGCGACTTGGGGGCGGGGTCAACATGAGCGATTAGCGGAGCGGACCAAGCTTTAAAGAGCGAAGAGCGTTGTCATGTTTGTTTATATGTTTGTTTAAAAAATAATAAAAAAATAAAATACAAAAAACAAGGTGGCCTGTTGGGATGTCTGCACTTTATGTGCTCATTCTATGTCTTTTTTCTGTTGTGAAGCACTTTGAGCTTCAGTTTTTGTATGACGGGTGCTATACAAATAAAGTTTTACTATTATCAGTGGAATTTTCTCTGTAAATATCTTTGATAAGCCTGTATGAGAAACCCACTTGTATTTCTGTTTCTTTTAAAGGAAAATCAAAAACTGAAGATTGATATGGCGAACATATTGCGAGACACTTAACCCCTAACTGCTCCCGATGAGCAGGTTGGCACCTTGCATGGTCGCCACTGCCATCTGCGTGTGAATGGTGAATGGGTAAATGTGACTAACAAATTGTCTTTTTAATTAATAAAGCACTTATTTTTTCTAGAGCGGATTTCTCGGCCGCACCGATCCGCTCACGTGGCCTGCCATACATGACGCTTATATTGAAACAACGTTAGCTCCCGGAACGGTAGCCAGTTAGCCCGGACCATCCAGGTATCAACGTTAGCTCCCAGAACGATAGCCACGTAACCCTCTGCTGGCGCGTGCTGTGCACTACAATCAACTCCGTGTCAGTGTAATAGCAGTCTGTGACGTCACGGTATTGAGAATCATACCGGCGGGATCTCGAAATACCCTGGTATAGGCCTACCGTCATACTGCCCAAGCCTGGCAACATCCTCTGTTATATTGGTTGTTAAATTGCTTACTGCTACACAAAACATGGAAGAAGTGACTGCATTATTTCTATTTGCTATGAGGCATTGTTTAAGGTCTCTCTCTCTCTCCCTCTCTATGTGGCTGTGCAGGCACTGATTGCGACCCCCATGTGTGCGTCCATTAATGTCATGGTTGCCATCCTGGAGACTCGGGGAGGTAGTGACGAAAAATAACAATACAGGACTCTTTCGAGGCCCTGTAATTGGAATGAGTACACTTTAAATCCTTTAACGAGGATCCATTGGAGGGCAAGTCTGGTGCGAGTCAGGTTGTTTGTGAATGCAGCCCAAAGCGGGTGGTAAACTCCATCTAAGGCTAAATACCGGCACGAGACCGATAGTCAACAAGTACCTTAAGGGAAAGTTGAAAAGAACTTTGAAGAGAGAGTTCAAGAGGGCGTGAAACCGTTGCCCCATGTGTGCGTCCATTAATGTCATGGTTGCCATCCTGGAGAGGCACCAGGAGAAAAATGCCATCAGGATTCCAGAGAAGATCCAGCCCTTCATGGATAATGGCTCAGGTCTTGTCAAGCAGTTTCTTGGTGAGATGTCAGCACAAGTACAGTACAACGAAAAGAAGTTTGGTATCAGTAAAGTGTGATAACAATATACAATCTACAGGTGATTTAAGTGGGTATAAAATATATCAATTAGTCCTACTGAGTAATAGTGCTAATCAGATGTATGTACAGAGTTGTATGTACAGTGATACAGGTATAAAGACACTGGTAGTAAGTGTTGGAGCCAGATTCAGTCCTTAATATTTATTTATTTATTTAGTTAAAAATATGAAGCAATATTGTTTGGAAAATGATTTGAAATGAACTTGATTGATAACATCTTTTATTTGTTATGACTTGGATGTGTGTTGCTTCAACAACGTGGAGGCGTGTCTGGTCCAGCCCATTTTGAACCGGTGATTACAGCACCTTAGTGTGTGAACTCACTTTATCAATGGACTGGTGCGCTAGTAAAAAACATGACACTGGAATGTAAGGCATGCAGCCCATACGGTTTTTGACCGTCGCAAGCGCTATGGATTTGGAACTTTAAAAATTGGAAACAGGACACCATGCAACGGGAATAAGCCAGCACACCTCCACGTCATCCGGTAGGAACCCATTCACGCTAAACAAAGCTTCAAGTAAATGACAATAAATACTCTTTTCTATAAACCAAACAATTCATCTCATCTGTTTTCTTACGGAAAAGCGCATGCGCGCGTCAACCAAGGCTGTGGATCTCACAGTAAGTCATACTGGCCAGCAGTGTAACTAGTAAGGGATAGGGGTGGGACGATACATCGATTATCAATTATCAAATAGGATCGATGCAACGTTAAAAAAAGAAAGAAAAAAAAGATTCATATTGCGATACTCTTATTTTGAAAATCCCCTGGTGAGCATATCCGCCCGGCTGCAACAACAATATCTCTGTGTGTAGACGTTAGACAGCATTGCTTCAGAGTCCGCCTATTTTGTGACCCGAAATAAGTGCCCCCCCCCCCCACTTCAACTTGAGTAACGGGGGGAGGTGGGAACTAGACGTCTGACGTCCGGTGGCCCAGTAGCGTGGAGAGAACTGTGTATATTCCAAGGTTTTGCAGAGTAATTTCTATTCCCTAACGAGGGTTGGGCGGGGGGAAAGAGCAATATCTCCGTGGTCCACCTGAGTTACTGGAATCTGAGAAAACTAAACTTTGCATATTATAAAACCTGACAGTGATATAACAGTTCTCAAAACGGAGAAGACAGGATAGCAGGCCTCTCTCAGGTCCCACACGGTGTGAACGGGTGTGTTAAAGGCTGCCCACACACACACCGACGGGGACCACGCCGGGGGACCAATCCAGGGGCTCCGGTCCATCTTCATAGAGACGTAATAGCACTAGCGATCTACTAAATAGAACTCAACTTAACAAATTCGAAACAACTATGGCGTCTCCTCCCCCCCCCGAAAGTACCTGCCCACCCAAAACGGAGTGATGAGCAGTTTCGCCTGATTAAAATTATACAGGATCTGCTAATAGCGGACTACCAGGGGTTCCAACTGGAACAACCCATCACAAAAGCCCTCGCGTCTCGCTTGAGACATATTAGAAAGTTAGCCAAAAAGGAAAAAGTACAAAACGAATTAACGAGGAGACTGTCCGACGACAAAAACTCCAACTGGCACAAAGATACCCTGGACCACATGAGAAGGGAGTATCAGTTCCGCCGTGCTAGCGCCGTTACGGCCCTAAAAGCCCTTAACACGCTTAGCATGACACAATGGAGGGAGGCCCTGGACACAGCCCTAAGTTGGACCAGGCACCGCACCAAATCCATGACTTCACAGGCCTACAAGGTCTTCGAACAGCAGGTACTCCAAATTAAATTGGACTACGAATCGGAACAGGCGCAGGGAACACAGGCCAGTACCCACAACGGGGAAGCCAGAACCCACAACGGGCTCACAAACGACAACTGACACAAACCACGGGACGGCACTTGACCTACCAACAACATCGTCCTCAGGTGACGGACCCAGACCTACCCCTGGGACGGAAAAGACATGTACACCCCAACCGTCTGCAGGGACGATTGGGGACAGGAACACACTTAAACGTAGACACACACCTACCACAGGTCGGAACCCGAACCGGGTGAACCAACCCCACTATGTTGGGAGCGGTCTAAATACAGTCAGGACGGAGGGAGTTTTGCCTATTAATCAGGCCCTACTCATCGACCACGTAGGCCTCGATAAAAACACTCGCACGGGCTCCGTCTACACGAACGCAGTCCATGAGGGAACCGTGGCCACAACCACAACATCCTCGGCACACATAGACGACGGGGACGAGGGGACGTCAAGTGCCACAGGCCACACCATGATACCGTACGAACCTGACCTCACCACGATACTTGACCTCACTCTACACGATACATCCGGTTTTACTTTTGAGGTAACGCTAATGGATGCACCCCACTCCCCAGAACACTCACGGGGTCCTATACGGACCCAAGAAACCCTAGGACGTAACCCGTCCCCGGGACCCGGACCCACCCAAAAACGAGGACCTACCGCGCACTCAACCCCTATAAGATCCGAAACCACACCACCGTCACCCTGGTACGAACGACATGAAAGTCATGGGATTAAGGATAACTGGAGACTCAACACAAGAAATTATCGTCATGTGGGACTCTAACTTGGGCAACTTACCCCCCATCAACAATGACTTAATACAGGTGGATAGCTACCCGGGGGCCAGAATCGAACACGCGATTCAAATACTTGAGCGGGTTGAACCATCTCATAATGTAAGGGCATTACTTCTGTCATTCGGCATCAATGACAAACAAACCTGCAATGGGCATATGGCGATTAGGAACATAAAAACACTGAACAGAGTGGCCAAAAGAGCATTCCCGAGGGCGCTCATATACATGGCGTGCATAGACGCCTGCAACCGCCTAAAAGAGTCCATGTTAATCAACATAAACAGCTTAAATGAAGCCATAAGCAACAATACACTCTACATTCCATTACTGGGATACAAAAAATTCCAAACTCAATCGGACCACGTCCACTGGACCCAGCAAACAGGGATCCGCATGTGGGAAAGGGTACTAAGGCGTCACATGTAAAAAAAGAAAAAAATCCCCCGAAAAAAGTGCACCTCGCAGGGACCGGACTACTCCCGTTCGTCACGTTTAAATAGATGGATCTATAAATAGATCTATAAAACGAACAAACTGTGTTTCGTAGACAAAATTATTACGATTATAACCTCCCTTCTTTCTCTTATAAAAGTACAGGTTATCATCAACTTAATAAGATAGGGACTATTTTAATCGCAAAAAGAGCGGGTAAGTATTTGGGTAAGTATCTACAAAGCACCTTTCACACATGTCATATAGCTTAGGAGTTAAGGAGTAGCAAACCACTACCGAACACACCACAGCGCCCCCCCCCCCAAAAAAAAAAGAAAAAAAAGAAGAAAAAAAAGAAAAAAATATAATTTTTTTTAAAAAACAGACGAATAGAGACACCTACCCCTAGACAGAACCGCAATTATTCAATCAACCAATCAATCAATCTATTAACCGATCAGTCATTCACCCAATCAATGAACCTATCAATCAATCAACGACTGAATCGTTCATTCAATCAACCAATCAACCAATAAATCAATCTTAACTTAGGAACATGCTGGGTTAACCCTTTTACTACACATCACATTGAATCAGCCCTTCCACTACCAAACGAGGGGAGGTGGACCTTCACTGTCACATAACGGAGGTTGATCTCTCACTGCCCTACTGCAGGTGCTGAGCCTTCCATTACCACACTTCGGATGGTGGACATATAGCTGGGATGTTGGACAGCAGCAGGACGTATTGAACTGTATCGTGTAACTCATTATCATACAACAGAGAGTGAGACTTTCCACTACCACACTATAGACAAGGAACATGTAGTTGGGTTACTGGGTAGCAGCATGGTCCACTGGACTATGTTGATATAGTGTGACTCACTGTCACCCAACGGAGGGTTGACCTCTCGCTACTACGCTGCGGGGGGTGGGCCTCCCAATACCACACCACAGAGGTGTACAGATTTTACTTTTATAGATAACCCCTCTCTACTCAATTACCCATCATCATCTATCATCCAAAGGGGGTTACATGAGATGGACCCTTCCGCTACCACACGATGGGGGATCGACCCGACACTGCCGCACAATGGAGGGACGGGCCTGATATTGTACAACCTCTTGTAAACAGGGCCTATTAAAAAAAATTTACCTGGTACGATGGGTGGATCTCTGAATTATATTGTTATCGGGGGACATGGGACGATGTGGTGTGTCTTGGTACAGTACAATGCGACCTTGTATGATTTAAGTTGATCCTCACAACACCACACTGCAAAGGGGTAATCCTCTCACTGCCACACGACAGTGGATTGACCTTTTCCACTACCACACTATGGGTTTGATGATATCAATAATGGTAATAATAATAATGATAATAATGGTTATGATAATAACAATGATAATAATGATAGTGGTGATAATGACGGCTAGGATTATAATGATAATGGATTATGATATTAATAACAAGAATAATGTTAATCATTTTTGGATGTACAATTTTTGCTTGGTTATAACCCCTCTCTGCCCCATTACCCATCACCATCCATTATCCAAAAACATTGCATCAAGTACACAAGTACTGTGGGAAAAGACCTTCTCCAAAGTAACATTAATGAGAGGCCTCCTGGACCATCAATTAACTGATGTGACAATACCCTGGAACAACCAGCAGAGGGCGCTAAATCACCCATGATGCCGATTTCGAACACAAGGTGGCGTAATAACACTGCAGACCACCGGCTACTAACCATGCAAGAGGCCGGGGAAAGTGGCTACGCTGCAGCCACAGTCTACTGCTCCGGTGTGTGGGTGTGTGTGTGTGTGTGTGTGTGTGTGCAGATGAAAGAGCAGCATGGGGACAGACAGGTCACTTTCAAACAAGTTCCCCTGAAGTGGGCCAAAACAATATTGGGGGGGGGGGGGGGGGGGGGGTCGTGTGTGTGAGCTCCAGGTCATGCACACACAGAAGCTTCAATCATGTACGGCAAAGTGGGCCAAAACAATATTCGCGGGAGGCAGTGGTTGTTTACGCAGGTGCGACTGTTGAAAGCAATTGTTCGGGGAGGTGGCCCGTTGTTTACCGCAGGTGCGCCTGATCGGCCTGATGAAGGGAAGAATCACATAAAAAGTCTACTCTGTCAGAATAACGGGGTCACTACTCATTCATCCAAGCCCAGACAAGTCATAGATTACCTTTAGCCATTTACCTGTAGCATTTAGCATTGATTTAGCGCATTCACATTCACACATTCATTCATATTTCACACATTCGTTCATTCACGTAATTCATTCACATAGTCAGTAGTGTACTCCTGACCAGTCCATTGACTATGAACGCGACCGAGGCCCTTGCTTTGTTCGACTCGCTCGGACTCGGAGAGGAAGGTCCCGCGTCTAGCAGTGACGGTGATTCGGAAGGGGATGATGCCGACTGGGTCCCTGGTCCGGACGAGGTCGAGGAGGAGGAGGAGGAGGACGAGGACGAGGAGGACAGCGGTGATGCCGGTGATCCGGGCTGGATTGCCCGCAGCGGCTTGGTGTGGTCGCCTGTCAGTGACCTGACACTCCGCTACCTGCTGACAGCCGTAGTTCGGCCCGGGATTACGAGGTATAAATTTGGTCATTTAGCGGTACGAAAGTGTTGAGTGCTATACAGTGTATATGATAATAGGTAAATAGGACAAGTAAGTAATTCTATTTTTATTTTCATTTTAGGTACGCCATCGCTCGTATCGGTGAGATGTTGGACTCGTTCACATTTTTCATCACTGATGAAATATGTCTGATGGTCGTGGATGCGACCAACCTCCACGGTTAGTTATTTCATTTTAGTAATTTGTAATTACTTTTATTGTAAATAATCATGTCATCTGTATATGTGATAATAAATAAATAAATCTCTTGCATATATTTTGTAGGGCGCCGTGCGTATGGCCAGTGGAGGGACACTGATTTGATCGAGGTCAAGGCCTTCATTGGGCTATTGTTGCTGGCTGGTGTGTTCCGCTCCCGGGGCGAAGCCACAAGGAGTCTGTGGAGCGAGCGCATCGGCCGGCCCATATTCCGGGCGACGATGTCCGAGAAGAGGTTCGGCCAACTGACTCGTGCCATCCGTTATGACGACCGGACGACCAGGGATCAGGCGCGTCGTCAACGACCTACGGGTGATCCCGATAAGGTATTTATTATTTCATGCCTAGTGTTGCTAATCTGTGCATTTATTTATGTATGATGTATGATGTGAGACTAATTGTATTGGCCTCATCTAATTTTTATCTTGTTTGACTATATAGATGGCACCTATCCGCGAGGTGTGGGACAAGTGGGTGGAGCGGCTCCCCCTGGCCTACAACCCTGGCACCGACATCTGCGTCGACGAGCAGCTTGTCGCATTCAAGGGGCGCTGCCCATTCAGGCAGTTCATGCCCAACAAGCCGGCCAAGTATGGGCTGAAGGTAATAATAATAATTGGTTTGACTAGAAGTATTTTATTTGTCATGCATGCTAGCACACGCGAGATGGCCACACACACACACGCACACGCACACACACTGAGTCGCTAATGAAATGTATTTCTGCACCTTCCCCAGTTCTGGGTCCTATGTGATGTCGACACCACATATGCCTGGTGCATGCAGCCATACTTGGGCAAACCGCGCCCTGATGCCCCACCTGAAAAGAAGCAGGGGAAACGGGTGGTAAATGACCTCACGGTTGGCCTGGGGGCAGGCCACACCCTCACCACCGACAATTTTTTTTACAACCCATGAGCTGGCCATGGAGCTCCTTCAGCGCAAGATGGCATTGGTGGGCACCGTCAAAAGCAACAGGACCGAGATGCCACCCAAGCTGCGCACAATCAAGAACAGGCCAGTGCTGGACTCCCGCTTCTGTTTCACGGTCAACACCACGGCCGTGAGCTATGTGGCAAAGAAGGGGAGGAATGTGCTCATGTTGAGCACAAAGCACCGGGAGGAGGAGGTAATAATATATTGAATTTGTAACGCACCCTACATTCCTGATAATCTCAGAGTGCCACAGAATAATACAATATAAATAGATGTATATAAAAAAAGAACACAGCAGAACAACATGATGCATAAAAACTAATAAAAGTCCTTTCTAAACAGGTGTCCCTGGAGGAGCACAAGAAGCCCCAGGTTATACTGGATTATAACCACTGCAAGGGGGCGGTGGATAACCTGGACGCGTGTAGCTGTTCCGCAACAGTAAGTGACTTCCGGGGTAGGCCTGATTGGCCCCGACAAGGCACGTGACGCGCAACTTTCTCTGCCGCGCGGCACGCTCCGCGGAGCCGAGCGGCAGAGCTTACGGAATTACGTAACCGTCCAAATACGCCATGACTCTCATTCGGCGCTATAGCTCACCTGGCAGAGCAGCGGTCCTGCGATCCTGCGGTCCGTTGTTGGTGAGTTCGAATCCCATCAAAACTTTTTTTTTTAACGTGATTTTTTTTTTTAACGTGTATTCTTTCGCCGGTTAAGGTTAGGCATGGTTAAGGTTAAGGTTAAGGTTAGGCATTGTTTCGGAGTTGGTTAAGGTTAGAACGGTTAAGTTTAGGCGCTGTTAAGGAGCTGGTTAAGGTTAGAGTTTGTCTTAGAGAATGGCAATATTCTTTCTATCATGGTTAAGGTTAAGGTTAAGGTTAGGCATTGTTTCGTAGTTGGTTAAGGTTAGAACGGTTAAGTTTAGGCGCTGTTAAGGAGCTGGTTAAGGTTAGAGTTTGTGTTAGAGAATGGCAATAGACAGCCTATTTCCGCGCGACAGCTCTCAGCAGCCTCGTTGCGCGTCCTGAGTTTGCCGCGTCACGTGCCTGTCGGGGCCAATCAGGCCTACCCCGGAAGTCACTTACTGTTGCGGAACAGGTACACGCAACCTGGACAAGGTATGTATTGTTTTATAGTGCATGTCTGGTGTAATTATTCTCTTTATTTATCGATATATGATGTGAAAATTAGGGAGAAGATCTTTTTTTTTAGACTTGCGTTTTTATTGCGTTTGTATCTTATTTGGTTTCTATTTTTTATTTCAGCTTGTGGGGACCTACAGCTGCCGTAGGGGGACGCGTCGCTGGCCGATGAAGTTCTTCGCGAACATGCTGGACGTGTCCCTCTACAACGCCTTGGTGTTGTGGCTGGCCATAGAGCCAGGCTGGAACGTCGGGGTCAAGTACAGGAGGAGGCTCTTCATAGATGAAATGGCAACCAAGCTCGTCATGCCGCTGGTGGCAATCCGAGAGAGGTTGCCCCGCGCGCTAAGCTACTTCCCTGTTGATGGAGCTGGCACTTTCGGAGGCTGCCCTCTTCCCGAGGTTGTAAAACCTCTGCACTAATAGATTGTTGTTGAGCACCAGGTCTCGAGATGCGCGGTCGAGCACGGAGGCGACCCCATGCCGAAGCTCCACAGCAATGCATAGTTGGCAGGGGCGTAGTCCCCGACCTGGGACTGGTCGAGGATCCCAAGGTAGGGGAAGATCGGGCCCATGGTTATCTCCTTGCTCATCAATGTGACGAAGGTCCTCACATCGTTCGAGAATGCAGAGATGGCTAGATCAGGGAACTTGGTTCCGACCCCCCACTTGCGCGTCATCTCGTACGCACTCATCCCGGTGCCCTTTATGTAGGGGGGAAGCAGGTACACCTACCTTGGGGTACCAATATCCTAGCAAACACAACTATGGGGATTCTCACGACCTGATGCGTCGAAATACAACATGAATTGTAAACACACTAAAGAAATAGTAGGGTGCGAATGGGGTTAAATATACTGGCAACTGGCTACATGATTCTACAATTTACAAATAGGACCTACCCACGAGATAAATATTGCCTAGACTACGCGGATTAGCACCTCCAAACCGAGTAGGAAGGTGCTAGTCCATAAAATGAATTAAACACTATTTGCAAGGACTTATATATTCCAAATCAAATATATTTATCCCAGCACTTCCCCCAAAATAGACCATTTGACAGAATACGGATGACAGTCCGAGGTTGATCACCTCCCAGGACGGGCCGGACTCAGGTGAGGGCGTATAATGTTTTGCAAACTCGTGTATATTAATACACAGAGTTGCACTACGGCCGAAACGCCTGATGACCCAGAGTTACATTACTGAAGAGTCTATCCGTAAAATTGACACCAATTAATCAACCAATTAATCGACCATTCATTCAATCAAGTAATCGGTCAATCGTTCAATCAATCAATCAATATTAACTCCCTCTATATATACTCTCTCTCTCTCTCTCAATCAAATGACACTATATAACTAGGTATAATTTAATAGAACTTAGTATATTAATATGGAACCCGGTCTAATGGCTGGACCTCTGCACTGTCTTGACACTATGCAACTAGGTGTAATTCAATGGAACCCAGCAATTTAATTTGGGACCTGGTGTAATGACGGGGCCTCTGAGCTGTGTGGACACCATGTATCTAGATGTAGTTTGATGGGACTGGGCATATTGATGGGGGACATGGCACAACAACTGGACCTTTGAATTAGGTTGCTGGTGCAATGTCTGGGCCTCTGAGCCATGTTGACACCATGTAACTAGGTGTGATGGGGGGGTAAACACATGGGTATTTAGATGTAGACGTATGTATATATATGTATATTATATAATAGAAATACAGGACCCACTCGAGGCTTCTCAACTGACCATTGGCTAATTTCAACAGCACAAACACGCCGACGGAGACCACGCCGGGGGACCAATCCAGGAGCTCCGGTCCATCTTCATAGAGACGTAATAGCACTAGCGATCTACTAAATAGAATTTAACTTAACAGAATCAAAACAACTATGGCGTCTCCCCCTCCCCCCCCGAAAGCACCTGCCCACCCAAAATGGAGTGATGAGCAGTTTCGCCTGATTAAAACGATACAGGATCTGCTAATAGCGGACTACCAGGGGTTCCAATTGGAACAACCCATCACTAAGGCCCTCGCGTCTCGCTTGGTACATATTAGAAAGTTAGCCAAAAAGGAAAAGGTACAAACGGAGGTCACGAGGAGACTGTCCGATGACAAAAACTCCAACTGGCACAAAGATACCCTGGACCACTTGAGAAGGGAGTATCAGTTCCGCCACGCTAGCACCGTTACGGCCCTTAAAGCCTTTACCACGCTTAGCATAACACTATGGAAGGAGGCCCTGGTCAAAGCCATAAGCTGGACCAGTCACCGCACCAAATCCATGACTTCACAGGCCTACAGGGTCTTTGAACAGCAAGTACTCCAAATTAAGTTGGACTACGAGTCGGAACAGGCGCAGGCAGCAACATCGTCCTCAGGTGACGAACCAAGACCTGCCCCTGAGACGGAAAAGACGTGTACACCCCAACCATCTGCAGAGACAATTGGGTACAGTAACACACTTAAACGTAGACACACACCTACCACAAGTCAGAACCCGAACCAGGGGAACCAACCCCATAATGTTGGTAGCGATCTAAATACAGTCAGGACGGAGAGAGTTTTGCCTACTAATCAGGCCTTACTCATTGACCACGTAGACCTCGATAAAAGCACTCGCAGGGGCTCCGTCTACACGTACGCAGCCCATGAGGGAACCGTGGCCACAACCACAACATCCTCGGCACACATAGACGACGGGGACGAAGGGACATCAGGAACCACGGGCCACACCATGGTACCGTACGAACCTGACCCCACCTCGATATTTGACCTCACTCTACACGAGACATCCGATTTTAATTTTATTTTTGAGGCAACACGTATGGACGCACCCCTCTCCCCAGAGCTCTCGCTGGGTCCCATACGGACCCATGAAACCCCAGGACGCAACCCGTCCCCGGGACCCGGACCCACCCAAAGACTAGGACCTACCGCGCACTCAACCCCTATAAGATCCGAAACCACAACACCGCCACCCGAAACTACACCACAGTCACCCTGGTACGAACGACATGAAAGCCATATGATTAAGGATAACTGGAGACTAAACATACATAGGGAAATTGTCATCATGGGGGACTCTAACTTAAAGAACTTACCCCCCATCCATAATAACTTAATACAGGTCGATAGCTACCCGGGTGCCAAAATCCAACACGCGATTCAAATACTTGAGCGCCTTGAAACGTCTCCTAATGTAAGGGCAATACTTCTGTCATTCGGCATCAATGACAAACAAACCTGCAATGGGCATTTGGCGATTAGGAACATAAAGACACTGAATACAGTGGCCAAAAGAGCATTCCCGAGGGCGCTCATATACATGGCGTGCATAAACGCCTCCTACCGCCTAAAAGATTCCATGTTAATCAACATAGATAGCTTAAATGAAGCCATACGCAACAACATACTTTACATTCCATTACTGGGATACAGGAAATTCCAAACGCAACAGGACCACATCCACTGGACCCAGCAAACAGGGATCCACATGTGGGCAATGTGGGAAAGGGTATTGGAGCGGCACATGTAAAAAATCCCCCGAAAAAAGCACACCGCGCAGGGACCGGACTACTCCGGGCCCCCCCCGAAAGACCCCGTTCGTCACGTTTAAATAGATGGATCTATTAATAGATCTATAAAACGAACAAAATATGTTCCAGAGTCAAAATTAGTACGATTATAACCTCCCTTCTTTCTCTTATAAAAGTACAGGTTATCATCAACATTAATAGGACAGGGACTATTTTAATCGCAAAAAAGTACGGGTAAGTATTTTGGGTAAGTATCTACGGAGCACCCTTCATGCAGGTTATATAGCCTAGGAGTTAAGAAGTAGCGAACCACTACCGAACACACCACAGAACTTAGGGACCCTGAAAAGGGGCCACCCCAATAGAACGGGGCAATACGAACGACCAACCCCAAGACTAAGGGCCCACCCGTAGACGGGTAAAAATACCTTCCCACCATGAACCCCTTCAAAAAGAAGAATGAGAAACCGAAACGTAAACCAAAACACAACGTACCCTTAAAGAAAAAAACGGCAACGGACCCACGTAACAGAGGAGAATGGAGCCAGATCACAAAACACGGTTACGGCGAAATGAAATACGGAAAACCCCCCCTAATTGTAACCCGCAAAATCCTCATCCTGGGTGACGACAACACATCCTTACTACCGCCCATCAAAAACAACCGGATACAAGTAGACAGCTACCCAAAGGCAAAAATTAGGGATGCCATACGCATCCTTAAATACCAAACACCCACGACAAACATAGCCAAGCACGTAATATTATCTTTCGGTATATATGATAGAAAAGCAAAACCCTCCATACTATCAGGCCAACTCCTACGACAACTCTGCCGAGCGGCGAAGGGCACCTTCCCGACCGCGAGGATACACATTCCGCTAATCAACGCCAACGGCCGACTACCACGTCAGGTCTTAAGTAACCTAGGACTTCTGAATAACCAGATTACCCAAACGGGACACGCGATACCCAAACTAGAATCTGAACAATTCAAAACACGGAAAAATCAATTTAAATGGACGGGGGACACGGGCAACGCCATGCTAGAAAATTGGAACCAACATCTAAATTTAATGATAAAACAGGATGACGCCCCGGAAAACTGGGAAAAGTCTATAATCAATCTAGCCCCGGACTTCCACCCCACAACGAACCAAATCAACGCCCTCATGAAAGGCCTCTCCTTCGTACCCACAAAGGGAACAGATAAAGGTAAAGCAGAAAGACTGAAAATCGATATAGGACGATACCACAGACGAATCAAACTAGGATCCTTCTTTGCGGACTTAGACAATAGCGGAGGCACCAAGCTACCATTTGTACACGCGTCCAACTGGACGCCTCGGGATCACCAAATCAACGCGGCAACCCACGACCTAATCAGATGTAATTTAGAATCGGTTAAGAGGACACGAACACGTCCAAACACGGCTGAGCAGAACCTGTCTGGGTCGGAGGAGGAGGCATTAATACAGTTAGCCAACAATCAGGACATAGTCATTAAACCGGCAGACAAGGGCAGCGCAATCGTAATACTTGGCAGGGAACAATACGTGAGGGAAGCGAACAGACAGCTTGCGGATACAAGATACTACAAACCCCTAGAGACCCCCATCTTCGCCGAAACCAGTAGTGAAATTAAACATATCCTAGACTACCTTACGCTTAGAGGTTTTATCAACGAAAAACAGTGGAAATACCTACGGGGACCACTCACCCCTAGACCGAGAATGCTCTATCTCCTACCTAAGATTCACAAAACCCCTGATAAGTGGGCCTTCCCGTTTGAAATACCGGCTGGCAGACCAATCATCTCGGACTGTGACAGCGAGAGCTACGCAATAGCTGAATATATAGACCACTTCTTAAACCCACTTTCCAATAGACACAAAAGCTATGTTAAGGACACGGGTGACTTCATTGATAAGATCAAAAACACTAGGATAACAGAACCCTCCTTTCTTTTCACAATAGACGTTGATAGCCTCTACACAAACATCGACACAGAACAGGGTTTGGGAGCAATTCGTGCCTGCTTTCTAAAGTACCCAGACAGAAAAAGACCAGACGCAGCACTCATGACGCTCTTAGAAATGGGCCTAACTAGGAACGACTTTATGTTCAATAACAAATGGTACCTACAGATAAAGGGCACAGCAATGGGCAAAAAGTTTGCACCAGCCTACGCAGACATCTACATGGCAGAATGGGAGGAGACTCTCTTCCCAAAATGCACTCACCTACCGACCAAATACTTTAGATACCTGGACGATATCTGGGGTACCTGGCCACACGGCCTCCCCCAGTTCCAGAAGTTTATAGACACAATGAACCGACACCATGACTCCATAACAGTCAAGTACGTCACACACGAAACCGAAGTTGAGTTCCTCGACACAGTAACATACAAAGGAACCAACTTCGAGGAAACAGGAATCTTGGAAACAAGAGTCTTTTTCAAACCCACAGACACCCACGCACTACTACACAGAGATAGTTTCCACCCTAAACACACCTTTAAGGGACTCCTAAAGGCCCAATTCCTGAGGTTCCAGAGAATCTGCAGCCAGGACTCTGATAGAAAACAGGCTAACAACATCTTGTGCACAGCCCTTAAAACTAGAGGCTACACAAGGACTGAGCTGAGGTGGGCTAAACGGCACTACCTCAAAGACAGAACACCACATGACACACCAATTCTACAACCCTCGCTCCTACCCCTAATAACCACCTACTCGCGATACACCGTAGACATAAACACACAACTCAAAACCAACTTCACCCAGGCGCAGAGAAACCGACACGTAATGAAGGAGTGGAAAATCATCTCGGCGTACAGAAGGAACAAAACCCTTAAGGACCTTCTAGTCACATCCAGGTTCCCACCCCCCCTGAAAAGGACACGGGCAAGTGGGGGCCCTAAACCTTAAATGAAACCACACAGATCAATCTAATCAATTCCAAATGACCCTCTTCCTTCTCACAGGGTACGGTTAAACGGAACATAGTGTTCACTAAACCCCCCCCCCCCCCCCCCCCCCCCCCCACTAGCCCTAAACCCAAAAAAGAAAAAAAATGAAAAAAAAGAATATAAAAAAAAGGAAAAAAGTGTATATATATACATATATATATATATATGTGTGTATATATATACATATATATATATTTAAAAAAAATATAATAAAACTTAAAAAAATAGACAAAAACAGAGACCCCTACCCCTAGACGGTACCGGTCAATACAAGGTGTAACCCCTCCTATCCCCTGAAGGGACGGGCAATCACCAATAATAATTAAATTTTAAAGATAAAACATAGACTAAGTTCCAGAGGACCATGTACCTTCTTACAAGGCATGGTCTGACGGGACATATTCAGGGGGGGCAAGGTTAAACGATGAAGGTCGTGGATATGATGTTACTCCAATTAGGACGGAAATGAACCAAAGATTTTGGGAAAATCCCTCTGGGAGGTACTGACCACACCCGTTTCCTTTTCCCTTGCCTCCCTGTAACTCTATTTGACCCCTGATACTCAGTTTACCCCGGGTAACATTGGGGAACTCTTTTGTTTACCTCATAACCTGGACCCTAACATAGGCGCTGACCATAATTAGTCACTGATGAACTCCGAAGCCTAGCCTCGAGACCCCAAATGATTCATAAAACCTTTATACTAACCTTAGGCCAGGGCCCTAACCCAAGCACTAACCTGGGCCGGCTACTAAGGACGGACCAGTTTGAACCCTTTGACCCCAAACGGCTTTTGAGACCCTAGCTGGGCCTCAAAACCTTGATCCTGACTTAAGCTCTAACCCTAACTAACTACTAAATCAATCAATTAATCAATCAATCAATGGTTCATTCAACCTATCAATCAATCTGTTAATCGATCAACCACACCCAAACAACGAATCAATCAATCAATCGACGACTGAACTACTCATTCAATCAACCATTTAATTATTGTATCAATTTTAATTTAGGAACATACTGGAGTAACCCTGTTTCACTACCACATAACAATTAATCAGCCCTTTCAAATACCAAACAATGGGAGGTTGACCTTTCACTGTCACGAGACGGAGGTTGATCTCTCACTGCCCTGCTACAGGTGTTGAGCCTTCCGTTACCACACTTCGAGTGGTTGACATATAACTGGGGGGTTGGGTGACAGCATGACGGTTTGAAAGGCATCGTGTAACTCATTACCATACAATAGGGAGGGGGACTTTCCACTACCACACTGTTGACAGACAACATGTAGTTGGTTTACTGGGAAATAGCATGGTCCACTGAACTGTATTAATATGGTGTGACCCACTGTCACTCAACAGATGATTGACGTCTCACTACTACGCTGCAGAGTATGGACTTCCCAATACCATGCCACAGGGGGGTACAGGCGGTGCTTTGATATGTAACCCCCCTCTCTACTCGATTACCCATCATCATCCGTCATCCACAGAAGGTTACATGGAGGGCCCTTCCGCTGTCACACAATGGGGGACCGACCTGGCACTACCGCACGAGAGAGGGACGGGCCTGATGTTGTACAACCTATTGTTAACAAGGCCCATTAAAAGTTTACCTGGTACGATGAGTGGATCTCTGAATTACATTGTTACCAAGGGGCTTGATGCGATATAGTGTGTTTTGAAACAATACAAGGTGACCTTGTGTGATTTGAGATTATACTCACACCACCGCTCTGCAAAGGGGCAACCCCCTCACTGCCACCGACAGTGGTTGGACTTTTTTCATTACCAAACTACAGGATCAATAATATCAATAATGGTAAATATTCATAATGATAATGAGGGTAAGGATGACTACAATGGTTATAATGACAGTGTGGGATAGTGTCAGATTGACTACAGTGATAATAGTGGAAAAATATTAATAACAAGAGCAATGTTTTAATATTGGTTATACAGGTGTTACTGGGGGGATAACCCCTCTCTGTTCTGTTACCCATCATCATCCGACATCCAGAACCACTACATCAAGTACACAAGCATATGCCATGGGAGAGGACTTTCTCCAAAGTAACATCAATGTAATATCAATGTACACAAGCATATGCCATGGGAAAGGACCTTCTCCAAAGTAACATCAATGTACACAAGCATATGCCATGGGAAAGGACCTCCTCCAAAGTAATACTAATATGAGGCCTCCTGGGCCATCAATAGACTGGTCTGACCTTTCTTTAGCCTCACTACAGAGGATATACCCTTTACTAGCACATAACGTCTTCGGGGGCCCCTACACGACCACAGGAGGGGGGTAGGCTTTACACAGTGTATTAGGGGACATCATGTTGTGCCATACTAATTTAATATGGATTGGCTGGGGCCACCACACTAGGAAGGTTGGACCTCTGATGCCAGGGGACAGGGGACTCGACCTGTCAAAGGGAAAACCTGTGTAGACATGGCCTGATAACAAATGACCTAATACTAGGGACAGGCCTCAGAACTATACTGACATCGGGTGACTGGGGTTAGGGGTCAGATGTTGGTAAGTTATGGTGTGGCCCAGTGCTAAGTAATATCTGGGGACTTCATTGTAGGTTGCCTTCTTCTTTATCAAACTGGTAGGGACAAAGGGAATATCGTTGTCGCTGGGGTATGTGGTGTACTAGTCCCTTCTTCACCACCACACCACACTCCGGGGTGGTGACCTCTTCACTACCACAGGGGAGCTGATTGACAATTTCAATGCCACACTGTAGGATTAATGTTACCAGTAACATGGGGAGGTGGGTGAGTGAGTGGGGGGGCCTTGTTAACAGACTGCAGAGTGGGGACAGTATAGTACGGTTCATGGCCTGATAATAAATAACCTAATACTAGGGACAGGCCTCAAAATTATACTGGCATCGGGTGACTGGGGGTTAGGGGTCAGATGTTGGTATGATATGGTGTGGCCCGGTGCTAGGAAATATCTAGAGACTTCATTGTAGGTCACCTTCTTCTTTATCAAACTGGAAGGGACAAATGGAATATCGTTGTTGCTGGGGTAGGTGGTATACTAATCCCTTCTTCACCACCACACCACACTCCGGGGTGGTGACCTGTTCACTGCCACAGGTGAGCTGATTGACAATTTCAATGCCACACTGTAGGAACAATGTTATCAGTAGCATGGGGAGGTGGATGGGTGAGTGGTGAGAGCCTTGTTAACAGACTGCAGAGTGGGGCAATATAGTACGGTTCAATATGGACAGCTGTTGTTGGGGGGATGTAGGCCAGAGAGGGACCTTCATGTTGTTTACATCAGGGTCCCCAAATATCAGATCATGGTGATGGTAATAACAAACAGGTCATAATGGTAATGATGATGGTAACATTGAGGTTCATCGGATGTGCAGCCTTTTCTGGTATGGTCGCCCCTCTGGACTCCATTGCCTTTCAACATCCATCATCCAAAGGGTTTGCTTCGGGAACACAGACATTAATACATATTAACAATTTCATTGGCGACGCGACAAGTTAACGTTTTTAGAATCAAACGTTTCCAAGTATTATCATCACGACTGTGTCTCTAATACATGTTTGATGTAAAACGTTAGGTTGGCAATGGTTTAGCAATAGGTTTAAAGTGAGTTTGGATCAAATTGAGTGATTAATTAACGCCTACGATATTGACGCTGAAACGAATATGGAAGTGTTGAACCATGGGAATTGTATTTCTTTACGGACACGGCACTTCCGGTGATCCGCGATGGTTCAAAATTCGGCGTTAGGAGTTAATCATAACAATGATTGTCATGATTCACGATAGTAAGCTATTGAGAGCAACGATTCTAACAAATATTGAAACGCAACCAGTTTCTCCACACTATTGTAATCGGGTGGGAATAACTAGATCTGATATTAGTCACGGGATGATTACACTGGGTGAGAAATGACCTACAGAGGGAGCCAATTTCCCCCTGAAAGATTACAATAATAACAGGATTACAAATTGGAGAGGACCTTAGTACGCTAACACTCACACTCTCCCCCCTACGGTGGGATGATAATGAACAATTATGGGAATAATAATAATAATAATACCTTTAACAGTGATAATAATAATAATAATATTAAGTATAATTGTCCAGACGGATGTGTCCTCACCTCGGTGAATTATTAGGAATAAGGGCGAACTATTATAATAATAATAATAATATTAATAATAATAATAATAATGATAAAAATGAGGACGGTAAAGTCTGGATGCACGGCGTTCACTTATATGATAACCCCTCTCATTTCTCTTACAAATCCATGGGTTATTATAAGATGCAACGAATAAATTATATGATAACCCCTCTCATTTCTCTTATTAAAGTCAAAGGGTTATTATAAGGTACGACAAATATAAGTAATAACTGGCTCTACCTTTCCTTAAAAACCGTACGAGTTATCATTGCGACTAATAAAATAGTGACCTACTCTACTCTTTCCAGGAAAGGAGTACGGGTTACTGTTGCAACCATACAGCATAATGACCTTACTCTATCTTAGCTCTTTTCATAAAAGGAAAAGAGGATACGGGTGGCTATTTACACGATAACCAAAATAAAATAATGACTCCCTCTACTCTCTCAGAGCAAGGGCTGTTATGAAGACGACTATATAAAATAATAATAAAAATAAAAAAATAAAAAGTAGAATGATATTCTCTTCCATAGAGAACGCGGGCTATTATAAAGACGACCACTACGTTACATGGTAGCCTCTCTCTTGTCTGTTAGAAACAACGTACTGGCTACTATGAGCTAAATTAAACAGGACACGACCAAGAAAAGAATCTGGAAACTGGAGTGGTCCTTTGAGCCCATAATAGCTCCTTTTTTCTGCCTCTAGACCCAGTGGGATATGCGAGCGAGGGACTAGGAGAGTGCACTAGAGGCAAACGAAAGTGAGCCACTAAGCGACCGACTTCTCTATTCCAAACTGGTACAACGTACCAGGGAGTTGTAACTCGCGAACCACAAACCCCAGCCAGGCTGGAACGTCGGGGTCAAGTACAGAAGGAGGCCGTTTATAGATGAAATGGCAACCAAGCTCGTCATGCCGCTGGTGGCAATCAGAGAGAGGTTGCCCCGCGGGCTAAGCGCTGCTGGCATTGTGCAGGATGCCAGGCACACCGCCCGGCAACAAGCAGCACCGGCAGCAGCAGCAGCAGCCGCGAGACCACCACCACTAACCAAGCGGCAGTGTTATCTCTGCCATGGGAAGAAATCAAGAATGGAGAGGCACTGTCACATGTGCACTAAATCGGTGTGCAAACAACACAGTGATTGCGTTTGTAACACTTGCAAAATAAAATGAAAGAAAGAAATCTATTTGTCTTTTTTCTTCAGTATGTTGTAAACGTGCGTTTCGCCATGTCCAGACCAATATGCGTAAATTCTTTTTTCTAATGAGCACATAATGTGAGTATAATGTGCAGCTGGTTGAAACGCTGAGATATTATGTATAAAATGTAGAAATTAATATTTGTATGCAGGTCGAATATACTTTGCTCACAGAGCGAGCCCACTTGTGTGAGTTGTGTCACCAGCCAGCTAGATCACTGTGATTGGTCACGCCCCTCTGCTCCCGGCTGCTCACTGGTGAGACGAGAGAGGGCTCGCTCTGCCAGGGAGGGGCTCTGTGTTGAGAAATATACCGGCAACTAATCTACTGTACCCCCGCTAGACATATTAGTTATAACCGGTCCTCTCTAACGTTAGACTCTCGGCTATTTCTGACTGCTATTTCTGACCGAAATAGTCTACCTTTCTTTTTTATAATGGCAGATTCTTATTCACAGGTATTTTGTCCCGTTTTGATATGCTGTAAAGTATTGGAAAAAAATAATAGATATATGGTGAATATGGCGGTTTATCAGGGTTTTTTTCAATAAAAACTGACGTGGTATCAAACAAACACTAATTTAAGTGGTTAAAATTCGAAAATATGTGTAATTTTTTACAGATATCTTGAGAATAGGCTATGAATGTTAAACATGGGTAAATTTTTTTTTTTAAATAGTAAACAGTTAACATTATTTGGCTTTAAACATGATGTATCTTTTCCTCTCTTAAGCCCAGTGAGCTCCCCCATCGTTAGGCATGCACAAGGGTTTTAAGAAAGGCCTCAAAACCCACCTTTTTAGTAGAGCCTTCTGTTGACCTTTTATCAAAAAAAAAATTTTTCTTCTTGCTCCACACATTTTGTTCTTTTACCAATTTATTTTATCAGTTTTATTATTCTATGTTTCTCTGCTATTTTATGTTTTAGTCTTGCCTATTTTTATATTCTCTTTCCTTTATTCTCGCTAGCTTTTAAGTCCCTTTAACTGTAGCGCTCTGAGAGTTGCCCCGCAACTGTAAAGCGCATTACAAATTAAATCCATTATTTATTTATGGACATTTCAAGCCCGCCAGACCAGAAAGCTTCGGTTATTCCAATTCATACGGCGATGTTCTACCGGGACAAAAAGTGAGTGCGTGATATTATGTTTGACTGCGGTCTTTTCCCTTTGTTTAATTACATGTTTACATGAACAGCCACCACTGTAAAAAAAAATTATAATAATTCACCAATAGATTATGCAATGCCGCCCTCCGTAGGATCTATAATACAATAAAAAAAAATAAAAATTATTTATATATATAAAAAAAAAATACAATACAATTCTTTTTTATTAAAAAATTTACAAAAAACGAACGTTCGAACATTCGTTCGATAAACCCTGGCGAACGTTCGAACCCTAAAAACAGGGTTCGGGCTCAGCCTTAACACACCCACACTTATTGCCAAAAGGAAAGGCCACTTTAAATTAGTATTAGCAACAGTAACAGTGTATTGCACTACCAAAGCTACCTAGCATGTCCTATATGCTCTGTAAATAACTATGTACAGATACCGAGATGTCACACCATGTTACCCATTATTGCACAATGTTTTTGTATTGGATTCTATTATATGTTGTACCACTGTATTGCACATCGTTGCGGGCAAGACCACCCGCATTTCATTGTATACTCGTATGCCGTGACAAATAAAACTCTTGACTTGACTTGACTACACCTGGCGTTTCTTCAGGATACGCTGATCCGATACGCACAGGATTTCCTAGAAAAAAAGAACTACCAGTTTTACAAGGTAAACACTTTTCTAACCCCCGCCCTCTTTCCTCGACTGAGGGAGGCGGCGGTTGTGATTGGAGGATGGAGAGAAGAGGGCATGGTTTGAGATGGGTCCACTTGTGTTTACATTCAAATGTTTAGGTCATTTAGGACACGAATATGGTTAGCAGCTGGGGAGAGACCTCCACGACGACTGGGCACCACCCCTACGACGTCCTGGTTGGCATGATCGATGGCATCGAGGTGGAAGGTGGTTAGCAGCTGGGGAGAGACCTCCACGACGACTGGGCACCACCCCTACGACGTCCTGGTTGGCATGATCGACGGCATCGAGGTGGACGGTGGTTAGCAGCTGGGGAGAGACCACCACGACGACTGGGCACCACCCCTACGACGTCCTGGTTGGCATGATCGACGGCATCGAGGTGGAAGGTGGTTAGCAGCTGGGGAGAGACCACCACGACGACTGGGCACCACCCCTACAACGTGCTGGTTGGCATGATCGACGGCATCGAGGTGGAAGGTGGTTAGCAGCTGGGGAGAGACCACCAAGACGACTGGGCACCACCCCTACGACGTCCTGGTTGGCATGATCGACGGCATCGAGGTGGAAGGTGGTTAGCAGCTGGGGAGAGACCACCAAGACGACTGGGCACCACCCCTACGACGTCCTGGTTGGCATGATCGACGGCATCGAGGTGGAAGGTGGTTAGCAGCTGGGAAGAGACCACCAAGACGACTGGGCACCACCCCTACGACGTCCTGGTTGACATGATCGACGGCATCGAGGTGGAAGGTGGTTAGCAGCTGGGGAGAGACCACCACGACGACTGGGCACCACCCCTACAACGTGCTGGTTGGCATGATCGACGGCATCGAGGTGGAAGGTGGTTAGCAGCTGGGAAGAGACCACCAAGACGACTGGGCACCGCCCCTACGACGTCCTGGTTGACCTCATTGACGGCATCGAGGTGGAAGGTGGTTAGCAGCTCGGGAGCCGCCACCACCGCCGATAAGACGACTGGGCACCCCTACAACAAACTGGTCGAGCTCATCGACGGCAACGTGGTGAATTCAGAAGGCTTCAAGGTACAAGAACAGAAAGCAGAGGCTACTTCCTCACAGGGCTGAGCCCCAACATTCGGACCTTCGTTCGTTACGTTGGCATTCGAATTCCTAATCAACATTCGAATAAACATTTTTTAATAACAATTTTTGTATTATTATTATTATTTTGGCTGATAAACGTTTTTAGTGTTCAATACGAATGCCGTTACTGACAATCAAAATGGTTATTTTCTGTTTCAGTTCAATTCAGTTATTCCTTTGAATAGAATGGATCATTAAAATCAAAGGGTATTGCACATGAATAGGCACTTCAGATAATCCTTCAGATCGGCTCAGCTGACGGACAATAAATCAAAATGACACCAGTATGAATTTTCATCTCAAAGAACGTATTTGAAATAAGTGGCATTGTCTGCGTTTTTAGCTTAACTTTTTGGCTAAGTGGGCCTTGGCTATATCTTTTACTGCGTATTATACGTCTATTGGCAATAATTATTATTAGAGGCTCCATTTTTTGTGGACGAAAAATACACCAGTCTATAGATATAAATGCCCCCGACATAACTGCCGGACAAAATCCGTGCATGCCTTTGGTTATCCAGATCCAGATTAATTATAGTCTCAGAATAACGTATAATTGGCTTAGTGGCTATATCTTTTACAGCGTATTTTACGTCTATTGGCAATAATTATTATTAGAGGCTCCATCAAGTCTATAGATATCAATTAATTGTCATCTCAGAATAAATATAAATGGCGTCGTCTGTGTTTTTAGCTTATCTTTTACAGCTCTTTTACACATTGGGCAATAATATTACTCGTTTTACGACAACATCCTTAGCCTACTCTTGTGTTTTTTTTTCTATTAAACAGGATTGCCCTACCAGGTGGGGTACGAAGCACAAGATGGTAGAGCGAGTTTTGGAGCAAGCTCCTGCCATTCGTAGAGTGCTAGTGGGTGACCGACGCCATGCACATTTGATACCAACTTGGCAGGACATAGCAGTCCTTGAATCTTGTCAATGCGGCACTCAAACCAGTGCAAGACTTCACAGATGCACTGTCGGCAGAGAAAACGGTCACTGCGTCTGCTGTCAAACCGGTCTTGGACCTTTTAACAAAAGATCTGCTGCTGCCAGCCCAGGAAGACACGGAACTGACTTGCCTTATTAAACGGAAAATGGCCGAGATCTTAAAGAAGAAATACAGTCGACCCGGAAGAGTGGGATCCCGTGGGTTGTGGGTTGGTTGTGCGTCAGTCACTGGAAGTAGGTTCCTCCATTAGCCTAGTTCAAAATGTCTTCCTACTCCTACTGCATGCACAGAGAAGAAAACGGTGTGTATCTTCTTGTCTAACTCCAGGGTCCCCAAAATGTTAGAGCGTTAATATACATACCTTTTTCTTCTCTGTGCATGCAGTAGGAGTAGGAAGACGCGCACCGTTAGCCTAGCTTAGCGTCAGTCACTGGAAGTAGGTTCCTCCATTAGCCTAGTTCCCAACGTCTTCCTACTCCTACTGCATGCACAGAGAAGAAAAAGGTATGTATCTTCTTGTCTAACTCCAGGGTAGATGGCAAATAAGCAAATTTCCCAAAATGTTGTCCTTTAAGTTTGAGTCCCAAATCTCGTTGTATGTGAATATAATGACAATAAAGTATAATCTATCTATCTAATCCAGAGGTTCTCAAACTACGGGTCGTGACCCAAATTGGGGTCGCGGTAGGTGACAGTGGGGTCGGGCATTGGAAAGTAAAAAAAAAATTATAATTTTTTTTAATTATTATTATTCTTTTTTTTATGTTCTGGCAACATATTTTGGCTAAATATGCCTCGTTTTATAAATGTGTATCGATAACACAGTGCTATAATTAAATGTTCTAATAAATATGCATGATCAAGTTCAAAAAAAAAAAAAAGAAGAAGAAATACAGTCGACCCGGAAGAGTGGGATCCCGTGGGTTGTGGGTTGGTTGTGCGTGGGGTGGGGGGCTTGGTGGCATGGGAGGCAGCGGGCTTGGCTCGGTGGGGGGGGGGGAGTATTGCCCCTCGCCCCTCTACTGGGTCGGGCCCAATCAGATTCAAGATGCCCGTGTCGCTGAGTGCTGGACCCCGCGTGGGACGGACCTGGGATGCGGGGGAGCCCGGTTTCTAGGGGGGGGGAGGGTGGGAGGTTCCTCTGGCGGGGGTCTGGGAAGATGAGCGCAGCCGAGCTCAAGGGGCCTACATCATTGTACTGTTGTGTTATTGATGTTATTGTATATGTTGTGTTGTATGTCTATGAGTGTTCAATAAAAATTTAAGTTTAAAAAAAAAAAAAAAAGAAGAAATACAGTCTACCCGCAACACAGAAGCTACTGGAAAAGGCCTCGTTTCTTGATCCCCGGTACAAGACCAGCACACCCAGTGAGGAACTGACAGATGCGCTCTTGGAGGAGATGATGGAAATCCCCAAACAGGATGATGCAGCTGCGCCACCACGCCAAGACGCCAACGGGAAAAAGGAAACTGGCAGACCTCCTCGGCAAAAAAAGAAACCAGGCGCAGTCGACGCCTATTCCCAAGAGACTCCGTGCTGACAGAGGTGACCAAATATGTACAAGAGGAAGCCATGGACTCTCATTCAGATCCTCTTGCATGGTGGCGCGACAACCAGTCCAGATACCCACTACTTGCAAAGATTGCCAGAAAATACATGGCAGCGCCACCAGCACTGCATCTGAGCGGGTGTTCAGTGCAGCGTGGAATATTGTCACTCCATTGAGAGAATCTCTCAAACCCGACAATGTTAATATGTTGGTTTTTCTTGCGAGGAATTCCAAGTCGCAAATAGGAGTCACTTCAAAGGCCTTTGGAGATAGCTGGGGAGAGTAGGCTAAACTAAAGCGGAAACATGGCCTTTAATTTATTATGCCTTTTATTATTTCATTATTGTTTTGTTTTTATTATCCAAGCAATTGCCGAACTACTGTGCGCTTTAGAATTTTTTATTTATTTCTTAACTTTGCAATGCAAATAAGTGGCCTTATGTTCATTTAAAAGCTATGTTCAAGGCATTGTTTATTCCATATATAGCGGCTAAAATTGACAATAAATGTGAAAATGGCTTTTCATTTAATTTATTAGACCTTGTATTATTTCATTATTGTTTTGTTTTTTAAACAGTGGGCCGGCCTTTACAATGAATGTGCACTTTATGTTTTATTTGTATTTTCTGTTATATGCACATTTAGTTTCAAGAAATATTTGTTCTGTGTTCTTGCCAGTTGCAAGCGTCAATAAACAGTGTTCAGTAGCCTGTAGCCGAGCGTACCACGGGTATTGCACTACCTCCCCTGCACGTTCTATACAACAAGAGGGGCAAATCCAGAGCCTGCAGAATAATGAAAGACCCCCACCACCCCAATAACAGCCTGTTCCAGCTGCTGAGGTCAGGCAGACGCCTGCGAACACCAGCTACTAGGACAGAGAGGCTTCGGCTCAGCGTCTTCCCCCAGGCCATCAGAGCCTTGAACAATGAACACTGAGTGTCACAGAACACTGAACTCTACACACACAAGCACACTTTAGCACACACACGACACGCACGCTGTGCACGCTCGCACACTAGCAGCCACTTTAACATGAGAAAGCACTCACTCATGCTGCACAAGCCCACACTTATGGCCACAAAGGAAAGGTCACTTTACAAATAGTATAGTAACAGTGTATTGCACTAACAAGGACCTAGCATGTCCTTCATGCTCTGTAAATAACTACCGTACTTTTCGCACTATAAGCCGCACCTGAATATAAGCCGCAGCAGCTAAATTGAATGATGTATTGTGTACATATATAAGCCGCACTGGACTATAAGCAGGGATTAAAGCAAAAAAAAATCTCCTGACTGACTTTTTTTCAGGCCAAGTCATATTCTTATTTTAATCTCCACTATTTTTTTTAATAGCGTTAGCGTTTTAAGGGAGCCTACTTGTAGAGCCTACTGTCCTGACGGTGACTATATACCCTACTGTTGTGGTTGTTGTGCCAGGCAGGGCGGCTGTGTGCTGGAGAGCGTGAATGCAAGTCTTGTGGCTAGCTTCTGATTGATGGCGAGCTAGCACCCCTTTCCCATTACTTTGAACCATGAACTAAACGGCTTGTTATCATACAAACAAGGGACTAAACACGTTTTGCAATTATGCCACAACAATGGACAGTCTCCTCCCCACCGTTTGTATATATTTTTTACCACCCACCCACCCCCTCCTAATGTACAGTCTCCTCCTCATCATATGTATATATTTACTGTTAGGATCTCTGGGTAACAGTACTGTATATTTGCTTATCATATATGTGACAAATGTAACAGTACTATACCTGTAAGTCAAGTATGTCCCCATGTCATAAATGTCATGTCGTCATGTATGTTGTGTATGTCATAAATGTCACTATGAATTGAAAATGGGGGACGCTGATTATGTAAACAAGACAAACATCTTTCTCTGGTCTGCATCCCCTTAACAATTGTGTGTATTGCTACTGGATTTACCAGATCCAGAGTGAATGAATGAAAACTTTATTTAATACAAAAGACCCTCTTCTTGGGACCAAGTAAGGTTGTCGATAATCCAATGTACAGTTACCCCACCCTGCCTACCCAACCACCTCCAATGTATATACTCTCTTTTTTAGACTATTTTTGTATCACAAACAATACTGTATTTGTAAATCTGGTATGTCATAAATGTATAGATGTAGCAGTATTGTCTATCTGTATGTCATGTGTGTCATATATGTTATGATGAATTGAAAATGGGGGACCCTGATGTAAACAAGACAAAAGTATTTCTCTGGTCTGCATCCCCTTAACAATTGTGTGTATTGAGCCGTACTCTATTGTACCCATTCTGCAATTCTGTTAATAAAATGTTCAATCAATCAATCAATATTTAACAGATTGCAGAATGGGTACAATACAGTATGGCTCAATACACAATTGTTAAGGGGATGCAGACCAGAGAAAGACGTTTGTCTTGTTTACATCATCAGGGTCCCCCATTTTCAATTCATAGTGACATTTATGGCATAGGGACATACTACAGTCTACAGGTATATAGTACCGTTACATTTGTGACATATACGATATGCAAATATACAGTAATGTTACCCATATATCCTGACAGAGATTATACATATGATGGGGAGGAGACTGTACATTAGGAGGGGGTGGGTGGGTGGGAGAAAATACACAGTACTGTTACCCATAGATCCTAACAGAGATTATATACATGATATGATGGGGAGGAGACTGTACATTAGGAGGGGGTGGGTGGGAGAGAAATATACAGTAGTTACCCATAGATCCTAACAGATTATATACATATGATGGGGAGGAGACCGTACATTAGGAGGGGATGGTAGAAAAAAGATATACGGTGGGGAGAGAATATACGGTGGGGAGGAGACTGTCTACAGATACACCTGTGTGATGTTGCTACGGAGTTAAGCTAATAAACTTATACTCACAACCACAGCAGGGGACTCACGTATTGTACTGTGAAGTAACACGACAATGACAAAAGTGTTGTTTCTGTTTTTGACATAGTTGCGGCACACGGAACAAGTTAACAACTCACCACTACAGCCCCCAGTAGCGCTGCCTAGCCAGTCTCTTCAAGCGTCCTCTCCTCTCTAAACTTTCTTTTGTTGTTAGGTGGTCCCGCTCATCCTTTTCATCCGAGAACCCCGCGGTGGGTTCTCTTTTTAGTGGCCGGCTTACTCCTTCCATTTAACCGACGCCATTAAGCTAACGTTAGCTAATCGGTATAGCAGCGAGTGCAAGCAGCGTGGTGGCTGTGACGTAGGTCAACAAGCAAGAGTTGACGCGCGAGGCTGCAAAAAAGGCGACTCGTTAAACCAAAACACGCAGTTTTTAATTATTTTACATGACTATCTTGTTACCCTGCCATGTGGTGGACAGACTTCTCAGACCTCGCAAATGTGTCACTCGCCCAATAGACTGCAGCTGCAACCGCAGAGCGAGCCTCTGGAGCGAGCAGCGTCCTGTCTCTCGAGTCGCTGAGTGATGACTCTGCTTGGCGCGGCGCGATTTTTTTTCTTCATATTCGGCGCCTCTGATTGGCTCAATTTTGTTTAAATGTGTATGCATCTACAAATCATATTATACCAGGTAGCCAATTCCGTCAGACCGCGAATCAAATGGACGGATCTCCCCAATCAAATTGACGGAAATCCGTCTGGAGACGGAATGCTTTAATGCATGACTATAAGCCGCAGGTGTTTTAATGTTTAATTACCATATGTAATTAGCATTGGGACACAATACTCTGTCGGACAAATAACAAGAATTAACTCATTTACAAGTTGTATTAAGTTTAGCAAATAAGGGAACAGATAACATTTCAATGCAGTCAAAAAAGCAATAGTTTGATCTTTACATTTTCGGGTTTGGTCACGTCGAAGCCGCACCGTTATATAAGCCGCAGGGTCGAAAAATGGGGGGAAAAGCCACGGCTTATAGTCCGAAAAGTACGGTATGTATAAATACCGTGATGTCCCACTATGTTACCCGTTATTGCACAATGTTGTTTATTGGATTCTATTATATGTTGTACTACTATATTGCACATCGTTGCGGGCAAGACCACCCGCATTTCATTGTATACTTGTATGCCGTGACAAATAAAACTCTTGACTTGACTATGTTGTCTGTGTTTCACTTTCAATAACGAATGCGTGCTTGCCGAATCCCAAACAATATTCATGCTGCAAAGTCATCCTCTAAAGATAGACATTTAGACTAGAGGCAGGCTATATGCTATAAAGAGTAGACTACTTTATTAAAAAAAAAAAAAAAAAAAAAAAAAAAAAAAAAAAATGCATTCCCAACTTTTTTTTCTCTTTTCGGTTAATACCACGCGGTATGAAATATTACGCAAATTTGTGCGGTAAGGAAAATATCAATACCGCGGCAGCTCTAGGTGGCGCCCATAGAGTTAACGGAGGGGAAATAGAGAAGATGGACGTAGCAGAGAGCAACAGGTGCCGGGCGTTGTGTTCCCACAGGGACGACGGAATCCTTCACCGGCGCAGAATACATGAAAGAGAAGCGGCGAGCTCCACTCCACTTTCTGGTTGTCGGATGTGTCGAGCGTCGTAGCGTGAATAATCCTCGACAGAGAGCGCCCCTTTTAACTCGTTCACTGCGACAGGCTCCGGTTACCTGAAATTGTCCCCATGTGCGTTTAAATCAAAGATAGAATCAACCCACTGAACCCAATGATCGACAGGTGCCACTAACAGTGAGTGACTAAGGCCCTGACACTTAGCCCTGGCCCTGACCCTTAGCCCTGGCCCTGACACTTAGCTTATCTGGAATCACGATGCCCCTGGTCGTCTGGTTGTTCTCCAGGATGGCACACGGCCATCAACGCACACATGGTCGCATTCAGCGTGTGCACACATTTACATTCCTCCTAGAGAGAGAGAGGGAGAGAGATATTAAACAATGCCTCGTAGCGAATAGAAATAATGACATCACTTCTTCCATGTTTTGTGTAGCAGTAAGCAATTTAAGGCGAGACACCCCAGGTGAATAGGCAAATATACTTTTTTTGTTGATTTTGAGATAGTTATATTTTGCTTCCTAAACATGTCTTCTATGAAGCTAGTGACAATAAAACGTCAATAACACATTTAGTTGTTTATTTTACTTCATTTTGCCTTATTGAATCCATAAATGTGCACATATTTAACCCATTCCCCCTGTTATTGCCCGCCATGCGTTGTCTGCCAATATCGCTGTACAGCGTGTTTCAAGTTCATATTTGTCATGGAATTCATATTTCACCCACGGAGCCTTGTCATAATAGCTTGGTTGTCTTCACAATAAGGTTATTAGACCATGCAGTTCAAAAGTTTGTATGGCTAACATACAGTAACCTTTTTTTTAACAATTTTTTTTTATTATTTTTTGACAGACAAACATTAACAGTAAATATCTCAATAAATCACAGTAATATACATTCCTGTATTTTAATCAATAAATGTAGGTTACGAGATATATACCTAATCTCCATTATACAATACAGTACATACATATGCTCTTGCTCGTTCTTCTCCCCCCCCCCTCAGGACCCCCCTTGAATAGTCCATCCATTATTAGTTTCTAACCAGAGATTACTATTCATATGCCAACCTTTATTCTCTCCACCACTTCTAGCCAGATTGCAATGCTGGCTTCATTGACACCTAAAATTCTTGCTGTATATATCTCTAGATAAATCACATCGAGATGGGTAAGAACCCATACCTTCCGGCACATTTTATCCGGTTGAATCCATCGTGATGCTATCAACTTTTTAGCAGCCGTAAAACCGGACAAAATTAGTCTCTTTAGCTGTATAGAGGCTGCTAACTGCGAAAAACATCATTCAACAACAATACAGAAGGCATTACAGGCATGTTCAGAAATAAAAATTCTGATAATTGCGTAGTGACTTCTTCCCAGAATATCTTAACAGGGGGGCATTCCCAATACATAAATGTACCTATATCACCTCTTAAACACAAGGAACATATAGTCTTGTTTAAGCCCCATTCGGTTCAATCTTATAGGTGTCAGGTAAGTCTTATGAATATAATTAAGATTAATCTGTTGATGGTCCGGGTTGCGTGACGCTAGTCGAACGTTTGCTCAGACTTCTTGCGAATCAAAATCTACTTTCAAGTCTGGTATATCCCTCCTCCAAACTGAGTCTAGGGGAAGGATTCCATATGAAGACGTTAGTATAAAAGTCAGATACGAAGCCTCTCGATGTCTCCCTTTCATAGAAGAATTTGTGATATCCCTGGCCCTGACCCACAGTCTGACATGACATCTCACCAAGGGGCATGTGCGGCTTGAGCTTATCTGGAATCACGATGCCCCATGTCGTCTGGTTGTTCTCCAGGATGGCACACATCACGGCCTTCGACGCACACATGGTCGCATTCAGCGTGTGCACACATTTACATTCCTCCTAGAGAGAGAGAGAGAGAGAGAGAGAGATTAAATAATGCCTACACTTCTTCCATGTTTTGTGTAGCAGTAAGCAATTTAAGACGAGACACCCCAGGTGAATAGGCAAATACTTTTTTTTGTTGATTTTGAGATGGTTATATTTTTTATATATATATATGTCTTCTATGAAGCTAGTGACAATAAAACGTCACACATTTAGTCGTTTATTTTACTTCATTTTGCCTTATTGAATCCATAAATGTGCACATATTTAACCCATTCCCCGCCAAAATCGCTGTTCAGCGTTATTGCCCGCCATGCGTTGTCTGCCAATATCGCTGTACAGAGTGTTTCAAGTTCATATTTCATATTTTCGTCATGGAATTCATATTTCACCCACGGAGCCTTGTCATAATAGCTTGGTTGTCTTCACAATAAGGTTATTCCACCATGCAGTTCAAACGTTTGTATGGCTAACATACAGTAACCTATAGTGCAGGGGTGGCCAACCCGCGGCTCGCGAGCGGCATGCGGCTCTTTGATCCATACATTTTTTTTTTTTTTGTTTACTTTTTTTTTTATATCACTCATAAGGACGTAGAACAGGGGTAGGCAACCCTAGGCACGCGTGCCTGCATAGGCACGCGGGGGCATTTGCATAGGCACAGGGGGCAGCACTAAACATTTTAATTTTAATTTTTTTTTTGCTTTGAAATATTATAGTGAACTATTTTGCACTGTTGTCGCATTTATCTTGTTGAAATCCTCCCACAGGTTCTTTTTACTTCCACATATTTAATTGAGACCCTTTATTTGTTTATTATTTCAATTTAGCTGGAAATACATTGCTACATCATTCAGTAACATTTGCAGAGCCTTATAACAAAAACATTATTACGGTCACCATTGTGACCAGTGGGATTAATCAACAAATTGTATTATTTATTTTTCTATTTCATTGAACATTGCACATGTTAAAAGCCATTTTTTTACTCAAAATGTGAGTATTACCAAGTCAACTTGTGTTCTTAAAACAATGACAATAAACATAGTTTTATTAGGTTGAAATAATGTGGTTGTGTACTTATTTTTCTGTTAACTTATTATGGATTGAAAACTGAAAACCTTAATGCACAGTAACTGAACTCAATATTTTTAAGTTCTGGTAACTAATAATTTTTTTTTTACAGTGTAGTCTTGCGATCAATCAAAACTTATTTACACGATATACCTCACATTCACCCTCCATTCACATCGTGGTGTTCTCCTGGTGTTCTCCATTAGGCCTGTAGGTGGAGCTATGACAGCACACGTACAGTACACACACCGATGGTGTGTGATGTGTCCAAAAATGAATGGGCAAATGTGAGTGAAATGGTCGCACTGTATGCAGCTGTTTGTCTGCATTGCATCCCCCCCCCCCCCCCCCCAACTCAGATTTAGGGTTGATACAACCATCATAATAATATTGTTAATAATAACAATAACAATAATGATGTAATAATGTAAAAATTATCATTAAAAAGACCTGATGAGAAAAAAAATTACGATGCATGGAATATTGTTGAGGCACACTAGTTACAACTATATTTCAAACAGGCACTCCATGTCAAAAAGGTTGCTGACCCCTGACGTAGAATAAACATTAAATATTTTTTTTAAATGGTCCATTTGCATGTTCTAGGTATCTGAATCTAGGGACATATATGGATCAGTGTCAGAAATAGTGTCCGTTACTAGGCTTGAGTAAATTATAATGAACCAAAGGAGAATATCAATTCTATTTAAAAAAAAAATTAAAATCTTTGACTGAACAACACCATGCAAAAATTTACCAGACCTGAAAAATTTAAGCAAATGAATAAAGGGAAGATGATTAAACAGAAGGTTTTGTAGATACAGTACTGAATTCTGCCATCGTTTTTATAATGTAAATTTCTCCACCATTTTTCATCATATTGCAACACCGTTTTTTGCAAGACGTTCACAGAAAGGTAGAGAAACTAACTGCGTTCTGTTTTATGGCAATAACGTTCAGGTTTGTGGGAGATAATCCCAAAAAATAAGAGAAATAAAAAAGTAAATCCAGAAGTCAGATGATTGACAGGGGCTGGTGTGAGCTGGGTAGGGTAGTTTTTTGAAATTTGAAAGCCCCGAGTCTCTTCCTTCAAAAGACTACTCACTTTTGGCTGCTCCACTTCCTCCTGTCAATATGCACTGGTTTCCGACTCAATGCCCTGAGATTTCTATAATCTTATATTTCACTAATAAGTTAAAATAATTGGTAAACAAACGTAATGCTGAAAATATACACTTTTACTGTATATCTCGGGCTTAAGAGGTTAACCATGTGAGGCCCAAATTAAAAAGACATTAGCAACTTCAGAGGCCAGAGGGTGGGACATATAAACACATTTACTATCAAATAGCATTGTAAGGCTGAACAACAGGACCAATTGACTATACATGTGCTTAAAGGGGAACCATCTTATAAATGGCCTTTTTCAGTGTTTACCATTGTTTCTTAGCTATGTGGACTTATATTAATAGGATCTATGTCTCTAATTCTCATATTGGCGCATTCTTCCAATTCTCCTCTCACAATATTCACCCTCACTGAACTGAGTCATCTGAAAATGTGCATATCTGTGATGTCAGAGATTTCTCAGCTGCATGATAATGTGGCAGTTGATGTGGCAGTTGGCACCAGGCCACACAGTGGTTGGAGCCCAGCCTCAAAACGGCTTAAGATCTTGAGGTAGAAAAATGCGGTTTTTGAGTACTTTTGGAAAAAAAACCTAGGTGTTCCATAGACTCACAGGAATTGTGTAAAAGTGCCCAAATAGTGAAAGAAATAGTAAAATAGTTCCCCTTTAACATTTTTTAAATAAACATTCCTTTTTTAAATGGCTAAAAGTGATTTTGTAATTTTGCAACTGTGGGTCTCACAGGGTACTTTTAACCCTGTGAGGCCCAAATAAAAAAGACATTAGCAACTTCAGAGGCCAGAGGGTGAGACCTATAAACACATGAAGGGTGCCGTGACTGAAAAAAAAGGTTGAGAAACGCTGGTATATGGTGTGGCTCTTTGTGGTACCACAGTAATTTTGTGGCTCTTAGTCTCTGACTGGTTGGCCACCCCTGCTATAGTGTGACAGTATGAGCATCAGAGTGAAGAGGACACAGACAGGTTGTTCCTAACGCAGTTTACATTTTAAAATGTTATACATACTACTAGTACTACTATTTATACCTATATTATGAAACAGGAGTGCTGCACTGTTTCTTACTCATATAATCCAGGTTATTATGCTGAGAACAAATTTAACAAACTTTAGACCAAATTGGCATCTTTGCATGAAACACAATAATAAAACTCACCCGTTTCTCGTGGTGCCTAGTGACCTCGATAATCGGTGCAAACGGCGTGGACAGTGAGTCTGCCGGAGCGTGCGCCTCACCGTGAGCGATAGGGTTCCCGGTAACTTGGAGCGCGAGGGCCGTCGCCGCTAGCAGCATCGCGGGAAAGCATCTGTGCGCAGAGAGAGGGGCGCGTGGGAAGAAAAATGAGGGAAAACTAATAATAATAATGCATTTTATTTATAAGGCGCCTTTCAGGACACTCAAGATCGCCGTACAACAATTAAAAACAGTTCATTATCAATTTTCAATTTCAATTTCAAATTCAATTCAAATTTCAAAGCCATGGTAGTCACTGGAAGAGTCTTGGATGAGTGTTGGTGGAGTCTTGGACAGCCTTAGTGCTCAATTCAGATACATTTACATTTTAGTCATTTAGCTGAGCCTTTCATCCAGGACTGCAAAGTGGAAGGACTGGGAGACCCATGTTACTGACCAGACACTGCATCAGTGATGACTGTTTACTGCAGAGTGGCGGGACTGAGAGACCCATGTTACTGACCACTGACCAGACTCTGTATCAGTGATGACTGTTTACTGCAGAGTGGAGGGACTGAGAGACCCATGTTACTGACCAGACACTCTATATCAGTGATGGCTGTTTACTGCAGAGTGGAGGGACTGAGAGACCCACGTTACTGACCAGACACTCTGTATCAGTGATGGTTGTTTACTGCAGAGTGGAGGGACTGGGAGACCCATGTTACTGACCAGACACTATATATAAGTGATGGCTGTTTACTGCAGAGTGGAGGGACTGAGAGACCCATGTTACTGACCAGACACTATATAAGTGATGGCTGTTTACTGCAGAGTGGAGGGACTGGGAGACACATGTTACTGACCAGACACTCTATATAAGTGATGGCTGTTTACTGCAGAGTGGAGGGACTGAGAGACCCATGTTACTGACCAGACACTATCAGTGATGGCTGTTTACTGCAGAGTGGAGGGACTGAGAGACCCATGTTACTGACCAGACACTGTATCAGTGATGACTGTTTACTGCAGAGTGGAGGGATTGAGAGACCCATGTTACTGACCAGACACTCTATATCAGTGATGGCTGTTTACTGCAGAGCAGGAGGGACTGAGAGACCCATGTTACTGACCAGACACTCTGTATCAGTGATTGCTGTTTACTGCAGAGTGGAGGGACTGGGAGACCCATGTTACTGACCAGACACTATATAAGTGATGGCTGTTTACTGCAGAGTGGAGGGACTGAGAGACCCATGTTACTGACCAGACACTATCAGTGATGGCTGTTTACTGCAGAGTGGAGGGACTGAGAGACCCATGTTACTGACCAGACACTATATCAGTGATGACCGTTTACTGCAGAGCGGAGAGACTGGGAGACCCATGTTACTGAGCAGACACTATATCAGTGATGGCTGTTTACTGCAGAGTGGAGGGACTGGGAGACCCATGTTACTGACCAGACACTATATCAGTCATGGCTGTTTACTGCAGAGTGGAGGGACTGGGAGACCCATGTTACTGACCAGACACTATATCAGTGATGGCTGTTTACTGCAGAGTGGAGGGACTGGGAGACCCATGTTACTGACCAGACACTATATCAGTGATGACTGTTTACTGCAGAGTGGAGGGACTGGGAGACCCATGTTACTGACCAGACACTCTATCAGTGATGACTGTTTACTGCAGAGTGGAGGGACTGAGAGACCCATGTTACTGACCAGACACTGTATCAGTGATGACCGTTTACTGCAGAGTGGAGGGACTGAGAGACCCATGTTACTGACCAGACACTATATCAGTGATGGCTGTTTACTGCAGAGCGGAGGGACTGAGAGACCCATGTTACTGACCAGACACTATATCAGTGATGGCTGTTTACTGCAGAGTGGAGGGACTGGGAGACTCATGTTACTGACCAGACACTGTATATCAGTGATGGCTGTTTACTGCAGAGTGGAGGGACTGAGAGACCCATGTTACTGACCAGACACTGTATCAGTGATGACTGTTTACTGCAGAGTGGAGGGACTGAGAGACCCATGTTACTGACCAGACACTATATCAGTGATGACTGTTTACTGCAGAGTGGAGGGATTGAGAGACCCATGTTACTGACCAGACACTATATCAGTGATGACTGTTTACTGCAGAGTGGAGGGACTGGGAGACCCATGTTACTGACCAGACACTCTGTATCAGTGATGACTGTTTACTGCAGAGTGGAGGGACTGAGAGATCCATGTTACTGACCAGACACTATATAAGTGATGGCTGTTTACTGCAGAGTGGAGGGACTGAGAGACCCATGTTACTGACCAGACACTATCAGTGATGACCGTTTACTGCAGAGTGGAGGGACTGAGAGACCCATGTTACTGACCAGACACTATATCAGTGATGACTGTTTACTGCAGAGTGGAGGGACTGGGAGACCCCATGTTACTGACCAGACACTCTGTATCAGTGATGACTGTTTACTGCAGAGTGGAGGGACTGAGAGACTCATGTTACTGACCAGACACTCTATATCAGTGATGGCTGTTTACTGCAGAGTGGAGGGACTGAGAGACCCACGTTACTGACCAGACACTCTGTATCAGTGATGGTTGTTTACTGCAGAGTGGAGGGACTGGGAGACCCATGTTACTGACCAGACACTATATATCAGTGATGGCTGTTTACTGCAGAGTGGAGGGACTGAGAGACCCACGTTACTGACCAGACACTCTGTATCAGTGATGGTTGTTTACTGCAGAGTGGAGGGACTGGGAGACCCATGTTACTGACCAGACACTATATATAAGTGATGGCTGTTTACTGCAGAGTGGAGGGACTGAGAGACCCATGTTACTGACCAGACACTCTATATAAGTGATGGCTGTTTACTGCAGAGTGGAGGGACTGGGAGACACATGTTACTGACCAGACACTCTATATAAGTGATGGCTGTTTACTGCAGAGTGGAGGGACTGAGAGACCCATGTTACTGACCAGACACTATCAGTGATGGCTGTTTACTGCAGAGTGGAGGGACTGAGAGACCCATGTTACTGACCAGACACTGTATCAGTGATGACTGTTTACTGCAGAGTGGAGGGATTGAGAGACCCATGTTACTGACCAGACACTCTATATCAGTGATGGCTGTTTACTGCAGAGCAGGAGGGACTGAGAGACCCATGTTACTGACCAGACACTCTGTATCAGTGATTGCTGTTTACTGCAGAGTGGAGGGACTGGGAGACCCATGTTACTGACCAGACACTATATAAGTGATGGCTGTTTACTGCAGAGTGGAGGGACTGAGAGACCATGTTACTGACCAGACACTATCAGTGATGGCCGTTTACTGCAGAGTGGAGGGACTGAGAGACCCATGTTACTGACCAGAAACTATATCAGTGATGACTGTTTACTGCAGAGTGGAGGGACTGGGAGACCCATGTTACTGACCAGACACTCTATATAAGTGATGGCTGTTTACTGCAGAGTGGAGGGACTGGGAGACCCATGTTACTGACCAGACACTATATAAGTGATGGCTGTTTACTGCAGAGTGGAGGGACTGAGAGACCCATGTTACTGACCAGACACTATCAGTGATGGCTGTTTACTGCAGAGTGGAGGGACTGAGAGACCCATGTTACTGACCAGACACTATATCAGTGATGACCGTTTACTGCAGAGCGGAGGGACTGGGAGACCCATGTTACTGAGCAGACACTATATCAGTGATGGCTGTTTACTGCAGAGTGGAGGGACTGGGAGACCCATGTTACTGACCAGACACTATATCAGTCATGGCTGTTTACTGCAGAGTGGAGGGACTGGGAGACCCATGTTACTGACCAGACACTATATCAGTGATGGCTGTTTACTGCAGAGTGGAGGGACTGGGAGACCCATGTTACTGACCAGACACTATATCAGTGATGACTGTTTACTGCAGAGTGGAGGGACTGGGAGACCCATGTTACTGACCAGACACTCTATCAGTGATGACTGTTTACTGCAGAGTGGAGGGACTGAGAGACCCATGTTACTGACCAGACACTGTATCAGTGATGACCGTTTACTGCAGAGTGGAGGGACTGAGAGACCCATGTTACTGACCAGACACTATATCAGTGATGGCTGTTTACTGCAGAGCGGAGGGACTGAGAGACCCATGTTACTGACCAGACACTATATCAGTGATGGCTGTTTACTGCAGAGTGGAGGGACTGGGAGACTCATGTTACTGACCAGACACTGTATATCAGTGATGGCTGTTTACTGCAGAGTGGAGGGACTGAGAGACCCATGTTACTGACCAGACACTGTATCAGTGATGACTGTTTACTGCAGAGTGGAGGGACTGAGAGACCCATGTTACTGACCAGACACTATATCAGTGATGACTGTTTACTGCAGAGTGGAGGGATTGAGAGACCCATGTTACTGACCAGACACTATATCAGTGATGACTGTTTACTGCAGAGTGGAGGGACTGGGAGACCCATGTTACTGACCAGACACTCTGTATCAGTGATGACTGTTTACTGCAGAGTGGAGGGACTGAGAGATCCATGTTACTGACCAGACACTATATAAGTGATGGCTGTTTACTGCAGAGTGGAGGGACTGAGAGACCCATGTTACTGACCAGACACTATCAGTGATGACCGTTTACTGCAGAGTGGAGGGACTGAGAGACCCATGTTACTGACCAGACACTATATCAGTGATGACTGTTTACTGCAGAGTGGAGGGACTGGGAGACCCCATGTTACTGACCAGACACTCTGTATCAGTGATGACTGTTTACTGCAGAGTGGAGGGACTGAGAGACTCATGTTACTGACCAGACACTCTATATCAGTGATGGCTGTTTACTGCAGAGTGGAGGGACTGAGAGACCCATGTTACTGACCAGACACTCTGTATCAGTGATGACTGTTTACTGCAGAGTGGAGGGACCGGGAGACCCATGTTACTGACCAGACACTATCAGTGATGGCTGGTGGAATGTAGAGCTATTTAACACTTATTTTATATAAAAAAAAAAAAAAAACACAGCACCTTTTAAGACAGTCAATGAAGTAAGTAAGTATATTTTTATTTCTGAAGCACATTGCACCAAAGTGCTGTACATATTAATGGTACTACAATAAAACAAAGTCCCACAGCCCCCAGAGTTTCAGATGTTAAAGTCTACATTATAGTCGTCGTCGTCGTCGTCCCCCCCCCTGCAGAGTTTCAGATGTTAAAGTCTGTAGCTCTTACCAGCAGCTCTATCCGATGTCCATATCCTCCACTTTCTGGAGGTCGCTGGGAGCCGGCTTTACATAGGGGAGCCTCTCCGTCACGTCTTGGAGGGGGAGAACTGGACTAACCATTGGTAGAACTGGTTGGGACAACATTGGGAGAACTGGACTTTATTCGGTGGTCATATCCTCCACTTCCTAGAGGTCGCTGGGAGCCGGCTTCATGAAGAGGAGCCTCACCTTCATGCCTTGGACGCGACTCTGTAGGGTCTTCACGCTGACCTCCCTCGTGCATAGCCTCGTGCATAGCCTCGTCGTCGCTCTCCTGCTTGTCCTTTTTCGGCGGCTCACGCGACTCGGTAGGGTCTTCACGCTGACGTTTCTTCGTGAAGAGGATCAAGTCCTTCATGTCTCCTTCAGGGGGAGCAAACGAAAACGAGGAGGGGGGATTAGGTTTGGCAGCGTGTGCAGTGCTGCCACATATTTCTAACCGTATTCTCTCGACATACCAGGGAGGAAGTATAGGCAGAGAGCAGAGAGAGAGAGATTGATTGAAAAGTTTATTAACAGATTGCAGAATGGGTAGAGAGAGAGAGAGAACAGAGGAATGCCCCGCGCTCGTAGAAATAGTTTAAGGCGTGGGAGCGCAGGTGGATGGATGGTCATGTTATGGTCTTAAAAAACAGGTTATACAATGGGTTGAGAATTACTTAAACAACAGAGAGCAATTTGTAGTTTAATGGTAATCGATCACAGCTGGCTGTACTAAAATGTAGTGTTCCACAAGGATCCATTCTGTTTTCGATTTATGTGAATGATCTTGCAAATGCATCCAGTTTATTGTCACCTATATTATTGCCGATGACACAAATCCCTTAGTCACTGACAAGAATTTTGATTCCCTTATTGATAAAGCAAATTCTGGACTCATCCATTTTTCCTATTGGTTTCAGTTAAACAAGCTATCACTCAATGTCAAAAAAATCTAACTTCATTATTTTTAGAAATAAGAACAAAAACATTTCAGACGGAACCAAGATTTGTATCAATAACAATGAACTTGCACAAGTTTCATCAGTGAAATTCTTAGGTGTCAATATCGATGAGAAACTCTGCTTTAAGAATCATTGTGAAATTGGGGCGGTTACGTGGCATAGTGGGCAAGGCGCTCGCCACGAAATCTGGAGACGCTGGGCTCGCCTGTTCGAGCCCAGCGCTCCACATTTGCTTTCAGTTTAGCTGGTCGTCCGTACTAATACACATTGGCCGTATTAGGGGGTGGGAAACTGATGGGTGGGGATCGGGCGTTGTGGACAGAGACGTCTCCTACAGGTCGGTTGGTGCGCCTGCGCAGTAGAATCAGGAAGTGTCGGGGGCAGCGTGAGACTCCCACGCGTTACTCCTCGCCACTGAGAGATCGAGCTGCGCAGGTGGAAAGATGAGACTGCTGTTACCTCAAGTACCGGAGGGGACTTGTGCTATGTATGACTTAGTCCACATTGCAGCCGGCTTGTGGGAGGCAAGAAACAGCGTTCGTGACAGGGGAGGGTTGAATTGGATGATACGAAAAATTGGGATGGGAGAAAATATAGAAAATGGGAGAAAAAGTGGATAAAAAAAAAAAAATTATTGTGAAATTGTTTGCAAGAAGGTTTCAAAATTGTTGGGCATTATAAAAAGGGTTAAAAAACAATTAAAAAAGAGCACATTACTAACTTTGTATTAGTTTAATTTATCCTCACATCTTTTACTGCAATATAATTTGGGCCAGCACTTACCCATCTTACTTACAAACAGTGTTGTGCTAGTTACTGAAAAATAGTAACTCAGTTACTTTACTAGTTACTTCATTTAAAAGTAAGTTAGTTACTTTAATAGTTACTTACACCCAAAAGTAATGAGTTACTGTGAAAAGTAACTATTTAGTTACTTACATTTTTTTGTATTGCTCCCATTAATACCCTTACAGATTCTTAGTCAAAAATGTTAATCAACTTGACAGTTTCCATTCATTTGCATTCACATCACTGAACTCTGCTAAGCAATGTGGTCTATACAAACACAAACCTGACACAAACACAAAGATAATGTTTAAATGCCAATTTATTTCAGGCCAGAACCAGTATTGCTGCCCTCTACAGGTCATAGTTGGGTATAGTCTGCCAATATATCCAAAAAATACCAACCAAACTAACAAAAATAGTCAGTCTGGCTTTGCTTAGTTGGCCAAAACTAACACACAAGGCACACATAACAACATAGCCCAACCAAAAATGTTTCCCCCAAGGAATTCTGAAATATATAACTAAACAAGCTGAATATATTATTCAGAATCAAAAAGCAAAAATTAAAGTTGCTTCAGCACCATAACTACTGTTGTGTTTGCACATTAAAATATCCCTTCATATCTCAAGTATGAAATCTAGCAAGCAATGTGCAACAGAACAAACATTTATTTTCCTCAAGACATTCTGAAATAAATAACTAAATACAATCTGAATATATTATTCAGAATCAAAGTGCAAAAATGTAAGTGGTTTCAGCACCATATTCGTATAGAGGCAAGTTGCAACTGCTGTTGTGTATATGGTCCAAGTATAAAAAAATAAGTCACAGCATTTTTCCTTTAATTCAAGTATGAATACCAGCAAGCAATGCACTTTTACATAAAATAAGTGTTCTGAAATATAACAAATTATAAAAAATAAAATAAAAAATAAAGTGCAGTTGTTTGTGTCACTGTGGCTACTAAATTAAGCCACGTTTTATGTTGCACAGATAACAAATGTGGGCCTACTTAATCAAAACAAAATAAAGTGCTTACTGGCAAAGACCTGGATGAATGTTTGAGTGGCGGTTTAGCCTTCGAACCAGTGGTTGTACCTCATAAGGAGCAGCTTCTCAAACCTTTGGTCAGACAGCCTGTTCCTCTTTGGAGACAGTACCAGACTCCCCAGGCTGAAGAGTCTCTCAACTGGTGCACTGGATGGAGTAGCTGCATTTTTTTTCAGACAAATTTCCTTTATTATGGGAAACTGTTTGAGAATCTCCATCCCTGTTTCGGCTGTTCTCAAGTAGGCCATTACCTGACTCTCCACAGTGCTGAAGGTGTCCTCCTCACCCTCCTCATCGTCCTCAAAGCAAAAAAAGTCCTGCTCTTTGGACGAGCCTGGGTCTGGTGGTGTTGTCGGAGGCAGGGGATTCTTGGCCGATTGCTGCACAGAGACAAACCTGTGACACTCTGCTGCCAGGATTCCCTTGACCATCTCTTTCTTCCTCTGCTCTCTCAACCACCTTAACTTGAACTTGGGAAGTGTGACAGCCGCCAGCATTGCATCGTTGCTTTCCAAGACAGATGCAAATCGTCTTTTGATAGTCTGCGAAACATACACAGTGACACAGACATTAGAATAAGTGAGAGATTCCCTTCGTGTACATTTCCATGAAAGCTGTACACCACCAGGTGATTTTGAACTAGTTATTATTATGAGTTATAAAATAATTTAAACACCACAAAAACAGACAATGAGAAATTGAGAATATATGTACAACTGATAACAAAACTAAAACTTTATTTTGCCAAAAAAACAAGTATTACTATTTATGTATGTTGCACCCAGTGTGTAGATGCAGTACAGTTTATAAATAAGATATCAATATGTTCAAATCATGTCCCTTTTTCTTTGGCTATATCAGTGCTCTCTCTCAGCTAACAATATTAATGTTCACATATTTTTTTCTCCTTTAGTAAACAATTATACCATGTGTGCTGTAATAAAAACGAGCGGTGCACTGGTGTCCACTGATTAATGCAGTATCTCTGTACAGTGAGGAGGGGAAAGCAGATCATTACAAAAGTGTTGATGAATGTTTCTTACCTGCACTACGGCTTCAGGTAGGCCAGTTGCCACAGTCAGACCATCTTTCGTCCCCAGTGTCTTTGACATTAATACTTCTAGAGTGGGCAGAAGGGTGCCATAGTAACAGTTATCCTCTCCTTGCAGGATGTCCAGAGCAACTGTGAGTGGCTTCATTATGGCACAGTATTCCTTCAGAAACTGAAGTTCCCTTTCGCTGATACATTTGAGCTGTAAACGACCAGAGATGGCACTCAAGTCAGCCATAGGTATTTCAATTATTCTTGCCACAGCATCATAAAAGGAATTCCACCTTGTAGTGCATGGCACCAGCAGCTTTTTGGCCACCACTTCGCCCACTATGGCTGGGCGATATGACGATATTATATAAATATCGGGTACAGTTCATTAACGATACACTTTTTTAACGTATTGTGGATATCGTGATGTTTTGCCCAAGAGGATTGTGTCGCGTCAATCTGGTACACCCCGTTCAAACTTTTGAACAACGCCGCCCCCACACACACTACTGCATCAAAGTTACTAATTATTATTAACAAAGGCATTCGTTTTGTGGCATTAACGTTATATAGTTAGTTACACGTTCAATAACATTAGCGTATTTACCCAAACATAGCAACGTCCGATGACGACATAGATAGCAAGCGTTACTGTTCATATCTCAGCCCGTGCGGAGTTGTGCATGCCCATTCTGCGGTCTGTTAATAAAGTTTTCAATCAGACAGATGTATGGAAAGGCTTTTATTATAACATTCGTTGCAATAAAATCATTATGGCTTGTTTAGTCATGCTGCGGTGCGCTGGTAATCACTCGTCTGCCGCAGGGAGCTGTTGTTGTCGTTGAGCTGAGCTCAGCTCTCGTCAAAATCAATTGCGGAAGTAAAAAACGCATAGAGCTGGCCGATTGGTGCTAAGAACAGCAGGGCGGGTTCAATCGGTGTGACGTAATTGGCAGACTCGACTGTCAATCAAAATTATGCTGTTGCCGGCTGAATGATCGAATGAATGAAAACGTTATTAACGATTGCAGAATGGGTAAAATACAGTACAGCTCAATACAACAACAGTGGACTGGGGGATGAAGACCAGAAAAAGACTTTCGGCTTTTTTACATAAGGGTCCTCCATTTTCAATTCATCAAAACATTTAGAGACATACAAATATACAGTAGTTTCATAAAAATGCTAAAATGCTATTTATTGATTGATTGATTGATTTAAAACTTTATTAACATATTGCAGAATGGGTACAGTACAGCTCAATACATACAATTGTTAAGGGGATGCAGACCAGAGAAAGTCTTTCGTCTTGTTTACATCAGGGTCCCCCATTTTCAATTAATCATATTTCATATCTAAATCATATAATATCTCATTACTAAATATATGCAATATATAATCTAATAATCCAATAATCTAAATCTAATATATAATATAAAAATGCTAAATGCATGGGTATTTTATTTAGTCTTTAATGTTAGCTTGCAAACTCAAATACTGTCTTGGTAAGCCTCATAATGAATTGTTTGGGGAAAAAAATAAAAACATCGTGATGTGTATCGTGTATCGCCGAAAGGTCAGAAAATATCGTGATATCATATTTAGGCCATATCGCCCAGCCCTACTCTGAAGCCACTGTCGACCTGCTAGCTTTATTCCACAGTGCTGTGCACTTAGCTGTAGCGCTTCTGTAGATTCCCTTAGTCCCAGGATTTGAAAGGAGCCACTTGTCCACATCAGAGCATGAAATTAAGTTCAGTGTGTGAGATGCACATCTCTGGTGTGGAGGTAAAACAAGCCCTTCCTCTGCAGCGGTGTTAAGCACGTCTGCAACATCAGTGAAGATAACCTCTTCATCAACTTCATCATCATCGTCAGAGAGCGATTCCGGTTGATACATTTGAAATGCTTTTACGAAGTTAGAGCCGTTATCAGTAACTGTGGCTGTAACTTTTTTTGAAACTCCATACAATGAGTGAATGTGGTCAATCTCAGCAGCAATGACATCATACGTGTGCCTACCCTTTATCCGTTTACAAGCCAATGCCGCTTTCTGGCGTTGTAAAGTAGTTGGGTTTATCCAGTGAGATGTTATCCCGAGGAAACTTTTGTTGTGGACGGACCAAATGTCTGCAGTGGTCGAGATGTAGTCCAGCTCTTCAAACGTTTTCTTGATCTCAGTTTCCATCTTTGTATATTCAATATCCAAGTAATTGGAAAACGTTTTCCGCCCCATTTGCCGTGTGCCACTGGGACATGGTATCATGTCCACTAGTTGCTTGAAAGCAGGTGACTCCACTGTCGAAATAGCCTGCATGTTTTCCACAACATACCGTGCAATTGCTTTGTCGCGTGCTCCCTGGCTAGCAGTCCCTCGAGTAAAATCGAGCCGCTGTTGCTTGCGTGGAGTGGCTTCGGGTGTGTCTGATGGCTTAGCTACTAGCTTCGTTGAAGCATGTTGTTTCTCCAGGTGCTTCAGTAAATTCGAATTGCTGTTTTGGGCAGTCGATAGGACCCGTAGACACAACGTACATTTTACCAAGATGTTCTTTTCTTTGCTCTCGATATAGGAAAAATACTGAGAATATCTCCATGTACCAAAACTGGATTTAGTGGACGCCGCCATGATGGTCTCTAGACTAATACTATAGTAAAATCAAAACAAACACGCCCACATCTACGCAGGTGAAATAAACAGGAGAGCGTCTATTTCTTTCAGAACGTCAGTGGCCAATCAGAAGTGCGAAAATCAGAATGAGGCTACGGAAAGAAATAATAATAATAATAATAATACTTCGTTTTATATAGCGCCTTTCAGTCTACAGTAAACAAAACAAAGCAGGCGAAATAAGGACGCTCGCTATGAATCTACATAAAAAGAACGCAGTAACGAACTAACAAACCATGCAGTAACGTAAGTAGCGTTACTGAATTTCAAAAGTAATGCGTTAGAGTACTAGTTGCGGCAAAAAGTAACTTCGTTTCTGTAACGCGTTACTTTGTAACGCGTTAGTCCCAACACTGCTTACAAACAATCCATAGAGCTCAGAAATCCTTTGTAAGAATTTCAACCAACTCTTCTTATTTAGCCCCAACCAAACCATTATTTAAACAACTGCAACTACTCACAATTTATGAGGTCAACGAGTATCAAACAGGGGTTCTTATGTACAAAGTAATTGGTCTTCCTTTATCTTTGCCTAATTTTTTTCAAACTTATTTTGAGTTTAATTCTCATTATCATGCACATCTCACAAGAAGAAATAAAGACTTACGCATTCCTTTCTGTAGGACCTCTGTTGCCAAATTCTCATTCGTTTATCAAGGTGCAGTGATGTGGAATGACATGTTTCACTTTAAATATATTTAAAAGTAAGCTTAACAAATAACTACAGATCGTGTAGTCTATAGTATCCATGTGTATTTGTGTAAAGTCTTTTACATTTTTCCCCCAACATTATAATAGTTGTATAATGCTGTATTGTATGTATCTGTGTGTATGAGAGGGATATGCGCATGTGTTTGTGCATAATGTGTGGGGGGGGGGGGGGGTTGTGTAGTTATCCTATAGGTTTAAGAGGAGAGGTCGCTTATAAGCCCTTGGGTTTTTAGACCGTTCCTGCACATTTTAACTGTTCTTCTTTTTACTTATTTTATCCCAGAATGTTTGTAAGTGCGAATAACAATAAACAATAAATAAATAAACAATGTAACAACCCATTATCTACACACACATCCACATGTACACACTCACTTTAGACAATTAAACAACCACTCACCAATACCACTCAATTTGTACCTCCGCATTGTACCTCACCGTTACTCATTTTACTCTGTATTGTATGTATATCGAGTTGACTTTACTTACTTCTTAATAACCTTTTTTACTTACTTTATTTTTACTGTATGTAGCACATTCTCAGGGCCTCATAAGAAACAAGAATGCCCACCTGCTGGCGTTCGTCGGACTGGTGTCTCCAGCATGGGCCTCTTCATCTGGTGAGCGTAATAGGCCCCGTACCCGACCCTCAGCTCCACCCCTTTCCGCACGGCCTGGAGAACAGAGGGAGGTCAAGCTGAACCCTCTCACTGCCACACTACCAAAGGGTCAACCCTTTCACTGCCACAATACAGAAGGTTAACCCTCTCACTGCCACATGACAAATAGTTAACCCTTTCACTGCACGACAATACAGAAGGTCAACCCTTTCACTGCCACAATACAGAACTAAGGTTAACCCTCTCACTGCCACATGACAAATAGTTAACCCTTTCACTGCCACACGACAATACAGAAGGTTAACCCTTTCACTGCCACACGACAGTTGGCAATACACGGAACCGACTGTAGTGTGGTAGTGAAAGGGTTAACCTTCTGTAGTGTGGTTGTGAAAGGGTTAAGCAGCTTGCAGCACATTGTGTAGGAGTGAAGAAAGAGACAGACAGGGTTTCTACACATTCTCCATTTCAAAAGGTCCATACCTTTACAAGACGTTCATTTCTTGCCAGATTTTGAAGGTTTTACTCTCTGTTCAATGTAATGTACAGTAAGCCGATAGTGGCTGCTGGGCAATATGACTATGTCAAGTAGGCAGGGTTCCCACAGACACTGCAAAATGAAATTCAAGACTTTCAAGTACTTTTCTAAGCACTATTTTTCATTTTAAAAGGGCATTTAAAAAGGATACAATTCACTTTTAAATACTTTTTAAATTAAGAAATCTGATCCAATATTTATGGCTTAAAACCAATTTCCGACAATTAGTTACAACTTTAAATAAAAATTATTTTTATTTCTTGATTCAGAACAATTGTATCATGGATGAACAAAGCTTTCAATGACTTTTTAAGCACCTTATTAAAATATGGGCCAGTCCGTGTTTTCCTTTTTACCCCCTTGAATGCCCACATCCATGTTAACGTTAATATCGCCTAATCTATGTTTTAAATTATGGCTAATTATGTCTAATCTGCCCGTCGCTTATCAAAGACTCATTTTCTAGTCAACATTGTCGTAGCAGATTTGTTTTTTTATCGCTTCATTTTCTAGAATATTCTAGAACGTTGTCATTTTTCAGCTTATTTATGAATAGTTTTCAAATAAACGCTAGATGATCGATAGTATATGTGTACGCATGCACGCTCGTGCCGCCAGTTGAAAATCGATTCTCCTATTTCCTGACCGCGAGCAGAGTCAAACAGCCTATCACCATAATCACATAAAAGCTTATATCCGTGAAAACGGGTCTGATTATCCTAATACTGGTAACAGATTCATTACCTGAGATCAGATGGTATCCAAATGGATTATTCCAATTCCTGATCACCATTCGGAAAAATGGCTCATTTGATTGATCCATGGTGTATACAGTAAAACACATATTCCCCGCGGCTCCAGAGTGAAGCTGGTAGACCCCGGCTGCATGAGTGAGAAGTAAAATCTGGAGTGCAGGTTTCCCCCCCCCCATCCATTGTCATCGAGTCCAATCCAAAAGGGTGATTTACCATCTGGGAGACTATAGGGGGCGCTTTTTTCCACATCTGAGCGCCTGGGGTGACTGGATCTCCAACGGTCAGATCGCTAAAAAATATATATATATATATTTCACGAATATTCTCGTGATGGGCATGCAACCCGGGGGGGTAATATACAGAGAATATTCATGAGTGGCATTCAAAGTGTTAAGGAATTCCAGGCCTCGACTTTTTTTGGTAAAAAATCAAGCACTTTAAGCACTTCAAGGACCTTGTGCGAATCCCGAGTAGGTCCTCGGGATAGGTACCTTTGAGGTGCGGAAGTACAGCTAGTCATCCAGCTGGTGAACGGTTAGGTTCTGGTGTTTGTTTTCGGTGGCCGGCCGCACCAGCGTCATCCAGTTGCATTCATCCTCGTTGGTGGAGTCAAAACGCACAACGCCATGTCCGTGGAAGATCTATACCCACGGAGAAACCAACAGGAAATGAGTCCGAAGAATACAGAGAATAGATGCTGCACTAAACATCAAATAAGTGATGGATTCCATCACCTTCTGTTCGTTGAAAGGGGTATTCCATAGAAACTGACTTTTAGGTTGTAATTCTATACATTTAGACATTTGCCTAAAATGTGCAGAGATCTTTAAAAAAAAAAAAAAAAAAAATTCAAGTTATGAGTGCTCAAGTGATTTCCTTGAGTCATCAAGTTGCAGTCATGTTCCCGTACCTAAATTAAACATCAACATGTTTATTTTATTCCGTTTAATATAGGTACGTTAACGTGACTGTCCATACACTTTTCACTGCCACCGGTCTGATCTCCAGGTTGAAGGGCAGGGTGCTGATCCATCACACAAACACATGGAACCAGAGTTGTATTCAGTGTGCAACATAGATATATATACCGTAATTCCTCTAATAGTAACCCCGGCTTGTATTTGTTTCAACTGTAGCTGATTCCAGGCTTGTATTAGGAGGAGGCATGTATAAGAGAGAGGCCTATATTTCAAATTTTCAAACGGATCATAATGAATAAATCAACATTTTGTGTCAGTTTGAACCCAGTAAAATGTACTGGGTTCATTTATTGAAACCAAGTACTGTATGAAATACGGTAGTAAACAGTGCAATTACAGGTGGTCAAAAAAAGTTTAATAAAGTAAAATAGTGCAATCACAATACTGGTATAATAATAATAACTTCGTTTTATACAATTCTGAGGTAGGCTTACTCTCTTGGTAAACATTAACACCATACCATTATATGGTATTTACTGCACAGCCAGGCCAGCATATAATAACAAAATATATTGCCTATGGTAAATCCGTTGAGGGAAATACCGTAATTCCTCTAATATACATGAAACCCGGCTTGTATTAGGAGGCCGGCTTATAATTGCTTAGCTCAACAGCGCACCCGGTCATTAATAGAGACCCGGTTTTTAATTGAATACCGGTTACTATTAGAGGAATTACGGTAACTAGATGGTGCAAGGCGGAGTCTCCAGCGTAGTTCACCGGCGGCCATCTTGTCACAGGCAGCACACCCACTCATAACATAAATGTCTATGGTGCATGTACTATTGAAATAACCATAGGGCAGCTCTGGCTGCAATTGTAGCTTACCACCACCGGTATGACTGTATGAACGAATAATGGACTCTGTGAAGCGCTCTGGGTGTCATGAAGAGCGCTATATAAATCCAAGTCATCATTATTATTATAGCTTGCAAAATGTTAAACTGATTTACAAATGGTTTGGTTTATTACAAACGTTATTAACATGGCTATGATATGATGCTTGGACATGTTGAAATAATTTTCATATGAACATCCATTATAAGTATGCTGTATGATTACTACATCTGACGTTTATAACAAACCAAACTATTTGAAAATCGGTTGAAAATTTAGCAAGCTATGGTTATTTCAATAGTACATGCACCAAACACACATGTTATGAGTGGGCGTGCTGCCTGTGGCAAGATGGCCGCCATGTGGCAACGTCTGTCTCCATTGGCCAGCAGCGCGGGTGAGTCATCTAGCCTTTATATATATGTCTATGGTGTGCAACATATACCAAGTCATTTGAGAGAGAGAGGGAGGGGGGCTCTTTTGTTAAAGTCAACCATTAGTACTATATTGTTATGGAAAATGTCATGCGTTTCTGTTATTACATATTCTCTGTACAGCCTTGACCAGTCAGCATATTTCACCTAGTGTACAGACGGCCTGTTTTGCCTTGACCAGTCAGCATATTTCACCTAGTGTACAGACGGCCTGTTTTGCCTTGACCAGTCAGCATATTTCACCTAGTGTACAGACGGCCTGTTTTGCCTTGACCAGTCAGCATATTTCACCTAGTGTACAGACGGCCTGTTTTGCCTTGACCAGTCAGCATATTTCACCTAGTGTACAGACGGCCTGTTTTGCCTTGACCAGTCAGCATATTTCACCTAGTGTACAGACGGCCTGTTTTGCCTTGACCAGTCAGCATATTTCACCTAGTGTACAGACGGCCTGTTTTGCCTTGACCAGTCAGCATATTTCACCTAGTGTACAGACGGCCTGTTTTGCCTGAAAACCATTTTAAATCACCTATCCACTCACTGTTTGATTCTACTCAGGCCCAGATGCAACATTTGAACGCTAACAACAAGATGGATGTCTGCACGAGGCACACGACAGCTTATCTTTCCGATACCCCATGAACCCCTGTTGTTTTTGTTCGTATCAATCTTGTGTATAATTGTAAGTCTGCCCAGAGATCGTCCTCCATTTCTGGTCAGACGCTTGTACAGGTCACATTGTCTTGTCTCAAACTGGAGTATACTTCTGTGATCACAGAAATAAACTATTTTCTTTTGAAATAGCTTGACTCAATCTCAATTTCTACAGCTCATCTGCCTTTGCTAAATAAAATCTTCCACAACAATATCCACAAGTGTCTACTTAGTACTAGGGGTGGGACGATACATCGATCCAGATCGATATATTATCAATAATCAAATAGGATCGATGACACGTAAAAAGATCGATTCATATTGCGATACTCTTATTTTGAAAATCCGGCGACGTCATCGCCCCGCGCCCAGTGTTGTGAAACTCCTGGCGTTTAACATCAACAGCACACAGAGCGTCACTAGAGCAAGACTATTGTGCCTATTCTGTGACCCAAAACATGTCCCTGCTGTTTTATTCCACAACGGGTCCAATGCATCTAACCTGCTTTGCAATCCTCGTCACTCCATTATGCCCACGTTGCGTTAAAGATCGAAGATAACATTACGTTAGCGTAAGCTAACAAGCTAACCCAGAGCCGAGCAAGACTATTGTGCCTATTCTGTGACCCAAAACATGTCCCTGCTGTTTTATTCCACAAAGGGTCCAATGCATCTAACCTGCTTTGCCATCCTCGCCACTCCATTATGCCCACGTTGCGTTAAAGATCGAAGATAACGTTACGTTAGCGTAAGCTAACAAGCTAACCCAGAGCCATAGGCAGAGAGAAGTGGGGACAGTGCATTCTCGGGATAGCCCCACTAACAGGATCTGGCCGGCTTTTCCAGCCAAAATACAGCTCTGCGACAGTGAATAGGATATTAATATCGAGGGAAAAAAAGAAAAACAAACTAAAAACAGTGAACAGGAGGTCTATTTGTATTAAAAATAGATTGTTTTTCATTTAAATGTCTGGAAGAGCTCAAAAATAAAAATGTCAAATGATATTTTCATTGCCTTTTTTTTTGTTGATTTAAATGTTACCGATTGTGTTAAATGGGCATATAATATCGTCTCGTATCGATCGCAGGCACCTGAATCGAATCGTATCGTATCGTGGCAGACTGTGTGATATCGGATAATATCGTATCGTTGTCCAAAGAATCGATATCGTATCGTGATGAAACTGGTGATTCCCATCCCTACTTAGTACTATAGATTAAAGAGTATTGTTAGTAGTACTATGGATTAAAAAGTATTGTTAGTACTATGGATTAAAAAGTATCCGGTCCGGCACACAACGATACAACAATATTCAATACATTACATCAATTACATCATCAATTACATCATTATCAATATCAGTTAGGATGATATTGTACAAGATATTTATGAGTAAAAAGTATTAAAATTAAATAATTAAAATTAAATAAATAGTGCTTCCTGAGCAGCACTCACTGCCATCAACATAAATACAACTAACAGTCAATTGGTTTTCACCGCTATGCCATAAGGGCTCAGTGCATGCTCGTTAGTAGGGGTGGGACGATACATCGATCCAGATCGATACATCGATGTAATTATCAACAATCGAATCGGATCGATGCGATGTAATAAGATCGATTCATATCGATACTCTTATTTTGAAAATCCTGTGGCGAGTCTCATATCTGCCCAAGAACAACAGCAGTAGCTCCGTGTGTGTAGATGTTACAGCATAGCATTCTCCCTTTCTGTGTGTGTGTGTGTGCGCGCGTCTTTGGAAAGACCAGATGAGGTCAGAGGAGTTTGATGTTTAAATGTTATTTAAACAAACAATATAATACATAATAAATGTAGGCCTATACATGATCATGCAACATCAACAAATTGTTGTAGGAACGGTTTGGGAGAGGGAGGTTGTGAGTTTTGAGTTCCAAAAAATTTAGCTTAAAGTTTAAAGCTCAATATATAAAAACGTGGCACTTTACAGTGAACAGGTCTATTTGTATTAAAAACAATAGATTGATTTTCCTTTAAATGTCTGGAAGAGCTCAAAAATACAAATGTCAAATGATATTTTCATTACCTTTTTTTTGTTGATCTAAATGTTACCGATTGTGTTAAATGGGCATATGATATCATCTCATATCGATCGCAGGCACCTGAATCTAATCGTATCGTATTGTATCGTGAGAGACTTTGTGATATCGGCAAATATCGTATCGTTGTCCAAAGAATCGATATCGTATCGTATCATGATGAAACTGGTGATTCCCACCCCTACTCGTTAGTAGATGGCACTTTAACGTCCTCTTGAAAGTGGCCTTGGATTCTATTTCAGCAAAGTAGCTTGGCAATGAGTTCCATTCCATGATAGCTCTGTAAGTCACAGAAGATTTTAGTAAGAGTATTGTTAGTAGTATAGATTAAAAAGTATAGTTTCTTTTAGAGGGCTCCCCCATCTTTTGCATGATGATTGAATTGGGGGGGTAAACCCAACTACCGTAATTTTCGGACTATAAGCCGCGCCTTTTTTCGACCCTGCGGCTTATACAACGGTGCGGCTTATATGTGACTCGACGTGACCAAACCCGAAAATGTTAAAATCTAAATATTGCTTTTTTGACTGCATTGAAATGTTATTGATCCGTTACTTATTTGCTAAACTTAATACAACTTGTAAATGAGTTAATTCTTGTTATTTGTCCGACAGTATTGTGTCCCAATGCTAATTACATATGGTAATTAAACAGTAAAACACCTGCGGCTTATAGTCCAGTGCAGCTTATATATGTACACATCGTTCAATTTAGCTGCTGCGGCTTATATTCAGGTGCGGCTTATAGTGCGAAAATTATGGTAAACTCTAAGCAAGGTCTTTAGCCTAGAGGTCGCTGTTATGACTTCATTACAGATTCTACCTGTAAGTAATCAGGACATTTGTTATTTGGGGGTTATTAATTTATTCCTTCAAAGATAACTATCAGCTGCCAAGCCTGACATTTACATGGTAAATAGGGCATTTATATCACGCTTTTATCCAAAGCGCTTTACAATTTGTTCCTCACATTTTACCCATTCACTCACATTCACACACCGACGGCAGAGGCAACCAATGCAAGGTGCCAACCTGCTCATCGGGAGCAGTTAGGGGTTAAGTGTCTTGCTCAAGTACACTTCGACACACTGCCCGGGAGGAGAGGGGAATCGAACCGGGAACCTTTTTTACCAGTTTCTTTCTTTCTTTGAAGTTGAATTCAAGATAAACATTTCATGACATTTCCAAATATTTTCTATAACTTTTAAACACTTTTTCTCATTTCAAAACCAATCCAGGTTTTCCATGATCCACTGTTCCCCGTAGAGCCCACCACAGTATCAAAAACACCAACCACAAAAATATATTTCCTAGGACATTAATAATGTCTTTGTCTTGCATGCACTCGTCTTTCCACTATACTCCACACGTTGCATGTCCCAGTTTGGCACCACCACAAATAACCTAACAAGCTGTGTGGAACACTGTACATATTGTGATCATCTTTTACCACCTGCATAGCCTTACATCAATATGCCTCTTCCCGCCTGTGGACAGCTTTCATGTGACCAAATGGGTTATGAATGTGGCTACAATAACATGTGTAGTTGTGTACGACAGAACCCTTCATCTACAAGCCATCTAATTATAAAGATGATAGTTATGTGGAATGTAAAAAAGCGTGGGAGACAAAACTGTCCATAACAAGACAAATAGCTTGGAAGCCAGACATGTGACATCGCGTGCACATCCCAAGCACTGATGTCCCCGTTATTGGTTGTTCCTCGTCTATATGCCAAGCTTCAGGCTTCATACAAGTATAAATTGAAGGGACAGCAGTGGAACCCTGACAAAATACATTTCACTCAGTGGGGGTAGAGCATGGTTGCAACAATGCAGTGGTCAGGGGTTTGATTGGCACTGGGGGGGCCAGCATCATCACCGATGGTATAGGCTGTTCATTTATACTGGATAGAGCGGATCACTCACCGGGCTCTGCTGAGGCAGGAGTCTGGCACGGTCACCAGTGATCTTTGTTGAACTCGAGGACACTCCAACTCATGCCTCATGAGACAGTCCTCACACCACCCTGAGATAAGAGAGAACACAGTCAGACAACAGTGTCTCTTACTTACAGACACATAAGAGTTGTGGAGTTGTATTCATACAGCGAAACTCATCTGGTGCTTGGTCAGCCATTATGCAAACCTACAAATGCAGTGAATAGATTATTACATGGAAGATCATAGGAGGGCAAAACATTGCTAGCTAATCATAAAGAAATAATTTATGAAAAAGTACATTTTAGCATATGGAAATCTTTACAGTCAATGTGAAATTGGTCTTCCAGGTCATCACACATTCAATCTAAGACACTTGGCTATCTTCCATGCACCAGAACGGACTACAGCAGAGGACACGGGTTGTAAAAATAAATTATGAAGAAACTCGGTTGTACTCTAGTTTATTTGGCATACGCTCCCGGTACACCCGGGGAATGAACAGTATACGATCCGGGTAGAGATGGGATCCAGGATTTCACTGGATTCCAAACTCTAGCCGGGTTTTAACTCTAATCTCAGAATGCTCCGTCCTCCAGTCTGTAACAAAGAACAATCGGCGTGGCGGATGACACTTCAATGTCAACACGCGGGGAACGAGGCGTCTCAGCGGGAAGCCGAATAAACTGTACAGACAAGCTGCACATTTTCTACAAACCAGTCATTATTTTCAGGGGAAACTGCACAAATGGGGGACCCTGATGTAAACAAGACGAAAGTCTCTCTGGTCTGCATCCACTTTACAATTGTGTGTATTGAGCTGTACTGTACCCATTCTGCAATCCGTTAAAGTTTTCAATCAATCAATCGGAACAGACTAAGATCGCTAGCTAGCAACCGTTAGCTACTTCTTGTGCCCCAGTCCCCCATCTAGAATCCAGGTGCAGAACCGCTCGGCAGCGCCACCCACCCAATGGCTGAATTGGAGTATTGCACTGTGAGCTTGATTGAAAACTGTATTAACAGATTGCAGAATGGGTACAGTACAGTACGGCTCAATACACACAATTGTTAACACTTTGGTTGCCTAAGGTTAAATTAATGATATACCATAGATTGCCAGCGCTATTTGTCTATGGAGAAAGTCCCCTTCTTTGCAGGGCTATAACTTTTTAAATTCTATTGCTACATTGCCATTATTAGGGCCCATTCAAAGTCCTATATGTATTGTTCATTGTGTAGCAACGTTAAACTTTTTCATTCACATATTCATAGTAAAGTATGGTCTAATGTATAAGTATGTTTTCATCTCTTTCTGCAGCTTTCTCCAGAACGTGATATATAGCCCCAAATGCATTATATTGATGATGAAATACAGTTTGATGGCAATCAGCGCGATATAAAAAATTCCAACTAGACGTACTTCTAGAAGTTACTACACGTCATCTGATGTTGACCGGATGGGCGAGGGGGCGTTTATAATTCCGTGGGCAGCGTTATACCAATCATCTAATGTGGGTCAAATGTTGATAATATCAGTTATTATCGAAGACGGTAACGTTACACGCTGAAACTCACCCCAGTCTCCGCGCACCGTTGGGCGATCATCGTCGAGTAGAAATTTTATCATTATGGGATATATTATTACCCGGTCCATCTCCAGCTTGTATAATGGTATATACGTCCAAATCATGTTGTTTATCGAGTTATTGGCAATCGATCGCTATGTAGAGTGACGAGCTAGAGTCACGGGACATGTACCGAGTGGCCGGAAGCAATACGGACGTCTAGCAAAACCTCTAGTGCGCTTCCTGTTAAGCGCTTGCGCCGATCGGCCACCAGATGGCGCTCCTGAACCGCCAGAGAGCTCAGTGGGTCCTGCTGGTGAATCTCAGGCCAGCGGAGGGACATTATGAATCCGATCGCAGATTTTTGAAATATTGATATAAAGACGACGTACAGCGTCCCCCGGCAACTTTAGCATGGCCAGCAAAGACGTCTAAAGACGCCCCCTGGCAGTCAAAGTGTTAAGGGGATGCAGACCAGAGAAAGACTTAGTCTCGTTTACATCAGGGTCCCCCATTTTCAATTCATAAATACGTACCAGCAGCTCCGTTTTTAAATAGTATACATAAACATGAAAAAGGCATGTCGGCTACTTGAAGCCTCCAGTGCACATACACTGAGAATTGACTATATGGCGAAATAGCTAGCTGCTAACATAACTTCCCAAAATATAACTTGGGCAAAGGGCCGGATGATGTTCGTTCAGTCCACGCTCAAGTCACCACTGAGAGATTACCTGTAATTTAGCATAGCCTCATAGTGTGGCGAACACACACACACTTCATGGTTGAATAAAGAACGTTTGCTTAGCTTACCGTTAATATATTTAGTTATTTCATCATTAGGAATGAATGCCGAAGTAAGACATTAACTGCGAAACAAATCATGCATTTCAGCGACCACAGCCAAGGAACTTGACACGGTGGGATGGGACTCGTCCACGTGTAGTGCAATTAAGGTGAATGCGGGTTATACAGAATATTACTTCGGACGTATAGAATATTTAATTTTGTTAAGGTTTCTTCATTTTTCCATAGGCTAGCCAAACAATGTACCACGCCAACTCATCATACACGAGGCAGCGATCGGTTTACGTGCTCGGAAGGCCATCCAACCATTGATGTTAGGGGCCACTCGCCCCCGTCTACACATCCACAACATGAAATTAATCATATTTGCAACAAAACTACTTTTAATTCGATTGCATTAGGGGATTATGCATGTTACTTGGATATGTCACAATGTTTCGTCTCGTCGACTCTGTCTCTTCTCCACACAACAAACACTGAGAGCTGCCCACTTCGTTGGCTCTACGAAGAAGCAGGTAGTGGAGAATTCAAATGGGGGTGGGTCTAATTTAAACCATCAGATTAAAGGTGGAATCCGTAGCTCTAGACAAAAAGCCCAGCTCTTGCACGTTTTTGATGTTGGTCTGATGTGTGGATTGGAGTTGAACTATGAACACATCCTTAGTCGTTTTTCAAAAATCTAATGTTGACAGTATTGTGACAAGCTAAATGGTTTTCTTTACCTTCCTGGTACAAAATAAAAGTGTTCATTAAGGCCATAACCAGAAAGACACAATTTACCATCTTTGATTTATCAAACACCAATATTAAAGAAAGTTTGTTCTGTGAGATCTGAACAACTGCAACCTGGAACTGTTGCCAGGATTCAAACAGATTATAAAATGTGAAACAAGGAAGGAAAATACACTGGACAAAATTGTTACAGCTCTGTAACTGAGGGGTACAATTCCCTGACTGTATTGATAAGTATGGTATCATTAAACCACTACCGCTTTATGTACTTTAATTACTGGCCATACAGTACACGATATCTAAGTATGATGAACACTTTCCCACATATGAAATCAGGTCCACACAAAGGTAATAGTCAAATATTTAATATATAGCAAAGGGTACATATAATAGTTACTTATTACATTTATGATTTGAATGCACTTGTAAGGCAAATGAGTATTCGTAGGCAAATCAACACTGAATGTCCAATCTCTGGTTACACAGGAAGCAAGTATACAACCTGGCTCTTAGGGAATTATAGCGATGGTCACTTAATGATTATAGCTGGATAATATACTGAAGGGGTCCCGCCGGTTGTAAGCCAGTAGGGGGGGTAGGAGAGCCGTCGGCTGTATCCCGTCTGGTCAACGATTTCTAGGGAGAGTCCAGGTACAGAACACAGTGCCCGTAGAACCTTGATCCGCAGATGAATACACTTGGGCTCTCTTGTAGACGATAGCTGTAGCTGTCGCTGTCGGTCCACAACGAAGAAGAAGCGAGGCGACCTCAGTCTGGTCTGAGCGCCGTCTCACCTTGGCTCCTCTCTGGGTAAATCCAACACTCACCGGTGTTGGCGATTATCCGCTCCACAAATCAAAGCACCAAAGCAAATAGATATTCCATGCCGTATAGGGCTCAGCAGTCGTCGGGGTAGGTAATCCAATGTGCAGGTCCACTCGTCCTCGCCTAGAACTCCTCGGATGAAAGCACCACGCGTGGTCTGCCCAACCTGGTTAAGACTCTAGATAACGCGAGGAAACGATGGGGGTGCTGCTCACTTTAGAACTCTAACCGAACGATGCACCATACATAATAGACTATTATTACTTAATAGAAATACGGTGCCAAACTCTGGCAATTCAGCTATTAATTCGCACGAGGTCTCACTGCTATTCTAAGGCCAAACAGGCCGTACTACACCGCACGCGGTATCGTGGGGTGAGGCTTGACGTCTTGTTACTTAGTTGGGTAGAAGGGTAAAGGACTAAGAGGAATTCTACATTTCTTGCGCCATATTTATATGCACAGTGGACAAGTAGTGCCGCTCTGCTTTCGGTAGCCGTATTCCTGCGCGGAGCTGAGGCTAGTAAGGGCATGTCTCGTCGGTACCTTTGAACTTGAACGCCAGGGGCTTGTCCCTGGCGCCTGGTCCTTTTGTCCAATAAGAGAATGAACTATTATGGGCTGTAGTAGAATAAAGGGATATTCCGTGTATATGTACAAGGAATATACAAGGGATATCAAACGATATACAAATACTATTCAATATATATCCATAAATAAATATATATATTCGGTTTAATCTGATCCTTCACAACAAGCTCCATGAAATGATGTAGATGAAAAAATTGCAATACCTTGTCTTACTGCTACCATATAATTTCATTGAGCTGTAATTAACACAACACAAGGATTGGTGACCATATTCAAACTCATACTGTCAATACCTGTCAAACTAAATTAACATGTATTGTGGTTTTCCCAATAAAATAATTTCAATATATGTCCAAACTGTTTAGAGGTTTTGGATGTGAGATTATGTGCAAAATAAATCTGCATAGGTTTTTGACGATGTGGCCCTGAACATCCCTAGTTTCGGGGCCGTGTTGATCTCTGTGCTTACTTGGCTCCTCGAAGGGCGACGGGTCGGAGCTCGCCGTGTAGCTGGCCTCCGTCTCTCCCTTGTTGACGTGGAGATCCACGTGGTTGCTCATGTCACACTTGCGGCCGATGGTCACTGCGCAGACCACGCAGTGGTAGTGGGACGCCTGCGGAGGAGAACAACGATCAAAGTACCATGAAACACTCATTTGTATTAGTCTAATTGATTGTCTGCATGGTAAACATGGTAAAGGGCACACACATATATGCATGCACACACATACTGTACACACACAAATACAAACAATTTGTACCTAACCAAATTACAAGTCCCATATGTTCATCCAGAGACTTACATTTAGTCATTTAACTGAGAGCGCTTTCATCCAGAGACTTACATTTACCGTACTTTTCGCACTATAAGCCGCAGCAGCTAAATTGAATGATGTGTACATATATAAGCCGCACTGGACTATAAGCCGCAGGTGTTTTAATGTTTAATTACCATATGTAATTAGCATTGGGACACAATACTGTCGGACAAATATCAAGAATTAACTCATTTACAAGTTGTATTAAGTTTAGCAAATAAGGGAACAGATAAATAACATTTCAAAGCAGTCAAAAAAGCAATATTTAGATTTTTACATTTTCGGGTTTGGTCACGTCGAGTCACATATAAGCCGCACCGTTATATAAGCCGCAGGGTCGAAAAATGGGGGAAAAAGCCGCGGCTTATAGTCCGAAAAGTACAGTAGTCAGATTTTGAGATATAAACGTATCTGTAATACAGATCACATTTTTTATACACAAGCCAAGGAGCTTTGTCAGAACTTTAGATCTAGAGGATATCGTGAGGCCCTTATTGAGAATTCTCTTAATAAAACTAAACAGATAAACAGACAATCCCTTTTTACACATAAAGACAAAGTAAAAAGCAACTCGGTAGCATTGGTGTCCACCTTCAGCCCTATTTCTAGAGATATGCGTGATATTGTGAACAAATACTGGTACATTTTAAAGTCAGATCCTAAGATCGGAGGTTTATGTTTAGAGTTTAAGATGTAGGCCTACTCTGTATAAAATATAACTATATATATAGATATCTTTGTGATTTACCGTTTCTTTTTGATTTACATAATTCTGAAAAGGTTGTGCTTGTAAGTGGTATTTTGTACTTTTTTGCAGATCTCTTGTGGGAATGTGTGGTCACTTCCTGTTTGACTTGTATATACTAGGGTCACTTACCCTTCATGCAAGCCATTCTGAAGAAGGTGTGTTCACACCGAAACGTCGTGATTACAGGCTGCCAATAAATTTGGAAAAACCTGGCGTGCCACTGCCAGCACACAGCATGTGAAATATATGAAAAGGGGGCTGCTGAATTAGGACTGCTATGAACTAGACTATTTTTTTTTTATCATTTCATTTGGGCTTTGATTGAAAACTTTAACAGATTGCAGAATGGGTACAGTACAGCTCAATACATACAATTGTTAAGGGGATGCAGACCAGAGAAAGACTTTCTATTCATCATTCTGTGGGGGGGGGGTGCTTAATGTAAAAGACTGACCCGAGGAAAAGGCTGCAGGGAGAGACCATCTGGCCGCTTGAATGAGTCTCAGCACCATTGCTCCTCCTCCTCCTCCTCCTCCTCCCGTTGCACCTGGGCATCCTCGTTAGTATAGTGGCGAGTACCCCCGCCTGTCACGCGGAAGAACGGGGTTAAATTCATAAAATCATTCATATCATTTATATCATTTATATTTTAAAATGTACGAGTAACAAGTCTCAAGGTCAATCTCCAAGCACAAAGATTCAGTAAAACTAGTCACTAACCGGGACTTCCCATCGGTACAAACAAAAAGCCTTGCACTCTTGTTTGTAATGAAAGAATGGTTTTATTTCTCAATATAAAATTAAAAAATGAAAAAAAAGTGTAGGGTGAAGAAAGTTCTGTATCTCATCAGTTCTAAAAGACCATTCATACCTTCTTGTAGGCCATCCCAACGGCGTTGGAGATGGATTGGCCATACACTCCGTAAACCATCCCTGAGCATCACAAGACAATCTCTCAGGTGGAACCCCCAAGGGAAAAGAAAGAGGCCGACCACGAAACACCTGGCGCAGAGACTTGGAAGATGATGCCAAGAAGATGGGACACACCTGGGGCCAGCTTGAGAGGTTGGCTCAGGATCGGGATGCTTGGAGAACCCTTGTTGACGGCCTATGCCCCAAACGGGGTAAAAGGCGTAAGTAAGTAAGGCCATCCCAAACATCAGTTCTAAAATACTTATTGTACTCGTACCTTCTTGTAGAGCAGTGGTTCTCAAACCTCTCCTCGAGGCACCCCAGCCGTTCCATGTATTTGTTAAATTCCACCACCAGCACACCTGATTCAACTAATAAAGGGCTTGTTAAGTTAAATCAGGTGTGCTGGTGGTGGAATTTAACAAATACATGGAACGGCTGGGGTGCCTCGAGGAGCCGATTGGGAAGCACGTGAGGGTCCCAAGCATCTTGAGAACACCGGTGTCACGCCACGTGTCATGGAACCATTTTCTGGCTGCACGATGCAATAGTTAGCTAGCTAGCTTGCAGTGCAGTGAGTTGACATTTTTCTGCTATGGATAATAAGTTCGCTAGCTGAGCTAACCGTTAAACTTGGAACAGATACAAGTTTGGTATGCTACAGGAGGAATGATTGACAAACAGACTTTGCAAAACAGGCCGCCTCACGATTTCTCCCGTTAAAACATGACTAAACTAGTTGTACTTAGTTTACATGTTAGCCGGCAGACAGGACCCCAAAACCCACAAATACCACTTGTATGTATAAAACATTTAACATTGTGCCAGCCAGCCACCAAAAATGTATATTACTTACAGGTATTTTGTGAATGATAACCTGCAGAGCACACGACCTCGTCCGCCATCAGGGCCTGCGTACTATCTCTGCCATGCGGGACGAGCAAAGTGACTGTCCGACGTTCTGACTCCTCCCCCGGCTGCACTCAAACTAAATCAATCTCGAACACGCCTACTTCCGTACTTTCCGCGAATCAGCTCGCGTCCTGTGGCTGGCAGGCATAGATATATTATATGCTGGCAGGCGCGTCCTGTGGCTGGCGCAAGTTGCCAGTGAGCGGATTCTCCGGGGAGCCTATTGCAACAGCGGAGGAGTGCTGCCGAGTGCTTCCGCGTTTTCCCTGATTGGCTGCGACACGCCCCGCGGCAGCTAGCTGGCGTCTACTCGACGAAGCTGGCAGGTGCGGGTCACGTGGAGAGGCGGGGCACTTCCGCAGTACGGCGTCAATAGAGGGACAATCTATGGTTGCATCCGCTCAACGTACAGCCATTGAGTCAACTTGCCAAGGCCCAAGACCCATTGTTTGATTGATTGATTGATTGAAAACTTTATTAACAGATTGCAGAATGGGTACAGTACAGTACAGCTCAATAGATACAATTGTTAAGGGGATGCAGACCAGAGAAAGACTTTCGTCTTGTTTACATCAGGGTCCCCCATTTTCAATTCATCTTAACATTATATGACATACATGACATACAGATAGACAGTACTGCTACATCTATACATTTATGACATACCAGATTTGCAAATACAATACTGTTTGTGATACGGAAAGAGTCAAGAAAAAAGAGTATATTATACATTTGACGTAGAAACTGTACATTTTCATAAAAATAACACAACTGACTCAATTTGTTGACAGTCACCTGGGGAGCAAAATAACTGGTCATGACAACGAGGTCCTCTTTAGCCTTAACACTTTCTTCGCCAGGCTTATATCCATAATAAACCATCCCACGCCAGCTCTATTTGTCTATGGAGAAGTTCCCCTTCTTTGCAGGGCTATAACTTTTTAAATTGTATTGCTAAATTGACATTACTATGGCCCATTCAACATCAAGTATCTATTGTTCAGGGTGTAGCAACGTTATACTTTTTCATTCACATATTCATACTAAAATACGGTCTAAAGTATAAATATGTTTTTATCGTTTTCTGCAGCTTTCTGCAGAACGTGATTTATAGCCCTAAATGCATTATATTGATGATTGTATACAGTTTGATAGCGAACGGCGCGAGATAAAAAATGTCAAATGGACGTGCTTCTAGAAGTTACTACTTATCTGATGTTGACCGAATGGGGGGGGGGTCGTTTATAATTCCGTGGCCAACGTTAGATGATTAATCTAGTGTGGGTGATATGATCATTAGAGCAGTTTGTATCGAACACGGTAAAAAAAAACGCTGAAACTCACCGTAGCTTCCTCGTAGCGTTGGGCAATGAGCGTGGAGCAAAAATATTCCTATTATGGGATGTTGAAATATGCGATCCATCTCCAGGTTGTATAATTGTATATACGTCCAAATCATGTTGTTTATCGAGTTATTGGTAACGGATTGCTATCCATTGTGTCTAGCTCGAGTCCCGGGACTATTAGCGAGTGATCGGACCGAATTGGAATGAGCACCAGTTTCCGTTTCCGGTTTGGGCGATCCGCCGATCGGCCACCAGATGGCGATCTTGAACCGTTGGAGAGTTGAGAGGGGATCAACAGTAGATCTCAAGTCTCCGGGGGAGAAATATGATTGCGATCACAGATTTTTGAAATATTGATCTCAATGACGTGAGCATGGCGGGGAATGACAAGTTTAGGCGTTCTTGGCAGAGAAAGTGTTAACTGGTGTGGTTTATTTCATATGTCCATTTTCACCATGAGACCTGCTCTTCGTGAGAGCCAGAGCCATTTGTGTTCTATATATTCAACAATTTTATCATACTGTGACATCACAAATGTTCTAGAATGTTCTATTATGATGTAGCATCCTGAATATTCTGTTAAGTATTCAGAAGTGCTGACTAACTTGTTACTTCCCCTGTGTGTATAAAGTGTGATAAACAGTGTTCCTTTTGATATCTCGCCCGGACTACTAATGATGCAAGGTGCTCTTCTTTCTCCGGCTTCGATATGGATCATTAACATGACATTGAAGCATCTTTCTCCCTGTCTGGAGTTGTCCTATAGTGGGATCAGTTGCGGTTGCCAGCAGGGGGCAGTGGTGGCAGGTGGAGCGGATGAGAGAGAAGCAGCGAGCGAGAGATGATTACCTGGAGGGCGGAACAGAAGGAAGTCCTCTTTGACAGTGAACTCGGACGTGAGCGGTCGCAACGGGCGTGTGCTCTGGACGAGCCCCGTTTGAAGAGTCCCGTTGAAGAGCCCCGTTGGAGAGCGACGGGTGATAGAGAGTACTTGCTAGATAACGTGTTATCCTAGAAGTACAAGCGATAGTGAAGTGTGTGAGTAAGCGATACAGAAAGAAGAACCAACGTCCATAGATAACGTGTTATAGTAGAAGTGTGAGCGGTGTATTAGCATCAGGGGTGCAGTGCTGGGCATACGCGGTCAAACAACGTTTGGGCTTCGTCACTGAGGCAGAAGTACGCGCATCCTATTATTATGCAAAGTCTAGGTGATAAGTGCCGGCCGGCCACACAAAAATGACTCGTTGCGCCGTATACCCCGGCCGCCGGCACTTATCACCTAGACTTTGCATAATAATAGGATACCGACAACCAGCCCTGTAGGTGGGGGGTTGCTTGATCTCCCGACTGGAAGGATGAGACAAGTTGTATCATCTGTTCTGTGCGCAACCGAGGGAACATGTATGCGCGTGCACGCGCGCGCGTGCGCGGGAGCGCGCGTGCACGTGGCGTTTGGCCTTGGCCCATATTACGACTGCACCACTGATTAGCATGCTGCTAACGGCTATAGTGACTCAAGTATATCACCAGGCGAGCGTCGCTGAAGACCGGTGGTGCATACAGCCACATTGCGTTAGTAGTACAGACGATAGCAGGAGGGTTCACTAAGACCCACAGTTTAGCTGTGTTTAAGGTAGCCAAACAGTTTAGAGCGTGCCAGCCCAGTCAGCAGCCCGCAGTGGACGTCTCATCAACGCAGCAGAGGACACCTCTCCCACCAGCAGAGGTCGCCACAACACAGCACGCTCCTCCAGTTCCACCACTGCCCATGCTGTCTACCCAAGCCCGCTGGCTGTGCTCACGGGATCGCCCGACGCCATCTTGTCACCCGGACGAGGGGTGGTGAGAGTGGATCCGCCATCTTGGCTAAGTACAACGGTACCTTGTGTGCCCACAACAGTATCCATTCGAACGAATGCTAACGACCAGTGTCTAGGGGTACCCCAACCATTATAAGCCGGCTTTAGTGTAGGTTTTATTTGGTAACGTGGGCCCACATGTGAATGATTTCTTTTGTATTTGTGATAACTGACGTTCTTGAATTCCCATTGAACTCCCTACCATGTGCCTGGGTCTTCCCCTAATCCAAGCGGGGTTTACTAATAATGTATTGAGCATGAGGTGCCTATGTTGGGAATAGTGTTCCCCTATAATACAAGTGAGAGCACCCGGTGCCTAATGTGAATACATGCCATATGAACCACATAAAGTATAACTTGTAACTTGCTAATTGACCAGGCTTATATAAAAGAGATGTAAATGGGAGCACAGTGTGAGTGTCTATTTCTGATCATATGCTAACCTTGTTGACCGGGTAAATACTTATGACTGTGGTATATTTATTTAACCCTTCCACCCCATTCGCAGCATATTCGTTAAGGGTCTATACAGGTGGTCAAGGAAGGGTACTGCTTAAAGGGAAGCCCAATATCTTTATTGAACTAACTGTTATGGTTTGTATTAAGGCCTCTGCATGCTACAGAAACTTCAAAGCAACTGCAACACAACATCGACAAAGCAACAGTGTTTTAGACACTGCCTTTATGCTTCTGCAACATCGACGCGCAAAGTTAGTTTAACTAAAGTTAGTTTAGGTTCGTGTTAACGTTAGATAATGTACAAAATAAACGTATTTCCGGTGATTTTAGACGTCGCTCTTTTATTTTGAAATCCCCCGACCGGAAGTGTTATAGTGTCTGTTGCTAGCAGCTTAACTTTCTGTGCTTTTCGAGCTAACGTTACCGACCGTAACATCATTAGTTTCCAATGGAGAGGACCTCGGCTCACATGCAGCTCAAACTACCTATTAGAATAAATTATTTGATTGATGTTTAACTTGTCCCTGTGTGTGTCCAGTCATTTCGACTAGCAAACGTTGTATTTAACGTTAAAGTTACCTCAGGATAGGGCGGCTAGGTGGTGTAGTGGGCAAGGCACTCGCCACCAGTGTGGAGACGCTGGGTTCGCGTGTTCGAATCCAGCTCTCCACATTGTTTTCAGTTTAGCTGGTCGTCCGCAGTAATACACATTGGCCGTATTACGGGGAGGGAAACTGAAGGGTGGGGATCGGGCGTTGTGAACAAGCGACTCCTACAAGTCGGTTGGTGCGCCTGCGCAGTAGAATCAGGAAGTGTCGGGGGCAGTGTGAGCCTCCCACGCGTTACTCCTCGCCACTGAGAGATCGAGCTGCGCAGGTGAAAAGATGCGACTGCTGTTACCTCAAGTACCGGAGGGGACTTGTGCTCTGTATGACTTAGTCCACATTGCAGCCGGCTTGTGGGAGGCAAGAAACAGCGTTTGTGACAGGGGAGGGTTGAATTGGATGATACGAAATTGGGATGGGAGAAAATATAGAAAAATGGGAGAAAAAGTGGATCAAAAAAAAAAGTTACCTCAGGATACCATTGTATTTAGTTGGTTAGCTATGTAGCTAATGTGGATAGCATTTTGTATAGCACCAATGCTAGCTGGCTGGCTACAGCTTTATTTACTAAATTATGGAGGCTTTTTAATCGTCAAGGTAAGAGAGGATTTGTCATGATCAACTGAAGGCGTATGCTATGGAACAATATGTGCTTGGGTTTTCAGAAAAAGGCCAGCTATGTGACGCTAATTATTTAGCATCAACACTGGCTGGCTACAACAATGGCGGATGGTATTCTCTGCGAGACCAATATTATTCTATGACAGCCCCGCCCCCATTCGCTAACCAACCAATCACTGCTACGCAATATCAACGCAACGGTTGTTTAGGTTAGATTTGGGGGACATGTACACAACGTCCAAGCAACACAGTCTACAAGACCCTAAACAACAATCGCGCTGATGTTGTGTTGAAGTTGCTTTGAAGTTGCTGTAGAATGTAGAGGCCTTTAGACCCCAATTGCACGACACAGAACAGGTAGATCAGAGTTAGCCAAACACAAAGGGCGTCTTTATTCTCACAACAGAAATGTGCAACACTGTTCCTTTAATGACAAAAAATGCATTGGAGAAAAAACAGCCATCCAGAGAATTGGGGGAAAAATAGGAACGTCCCCTTTAAGGGAAAATGTCAATAGCAAGGGGAAATCAAACACCTCCTCCAAGGGATCTAGGAATAACAAACGAAGGCGGACGAAAGCCCAGAGTCCAGGATAATGTTCAGGGGAAAAAGGCCTATCCAAGACTCACCCGGGGCAACGTCAACGGTAAACAAACGCAACAGGTCCAACGGGGAAGCGATAGCGTCTCGCGCAGGAGACCTACCAGCTAAAACTCTTCGGGTGGCCGGGAAGCGAGCGTCTCGCGCAGGAGACCTCGGGAGTAACAGCAGACCTCGATCGGGAGTAACCGCAGAAGGATGAGTGAACCAAAACGACCCGACCACGAGTGGCAGGCAGTCAGCGTATATGAACCCTCCCGACGGGCTGATTGGGAATCAATCTCAGGTGCGTGACGTTGATTGATTTGGCTCGCCCCTCGAGCCCTCACACTAACAGCCACCGGGTGTGGGAGGGCTAACGGAGGTACTGGGGGAAGTGAGAGTGTGTGGGGAGCTACTGCTGACCGCCCTGGAAGGCGAGGAAGACCAGAGTACCACCCCCCAGGTTAGTAAATCCTGGGCCCCATCCGCTCCTGCTGCCCGCCCTCCAGAACGACGTTCCGGGCCCAAAGACGGGGGTGCAGATAGATCGAACTCTACTGTATCCTGCTACCAGGTGGCTGTGTATAACTACTCCCATAAGCAGGGATAATCCACCCTTCTACAATGACATCATACTGTGACTGTGTGACATCACAACGGAACATGTTTGAGAGGCATTTGAATAATATAAATAATAATAATAATAATAATAATAATAATAATAATAATAATAATAATAATAATAATAATAATAATAATAATAATAATAATAATAATAATAATAATAATAATAATAATAATAATAATAATAATAATAATAATAATAATAATAGATTCTATTTGTAATGCGCTTTACAGTTGCGGGGCAAATCTCAAAGCGCTACAGTTAAAAGAACTTAAAACTAGCGAGAATAAAGGAAATAAAGAATATAAAAATAGGCAAGACTAAAACATATAACATAGAGAAACATAGAATAAGAAATTGGTAAAAGAACATAAAATGTGTGGAGCTAAAAAATGATAAAAAGTCAACAGAAGGCTCTACTAAAAAGGTGAGTTTTGAGGCCTTTCTTAAAAGCATCCACAGTGCTCTCAGGTAGTCAGGGAGAGCATTCCACAGACTGGGAGCGGAAGAGCAAAAAGCCTGATCTCCCATAGTGCAGAGATTGGTCCTTGGGCGCTGGAGGAGGTTTGCCTGAGGAGATGTCGAGAGGAGGAGTGAGGGGTGATGAGTTCTTTGAGGTATAGGGGGGGCGTTTCCGTAGAGGCATTTGTGGGTGAGCAGGGAGACTTTGAACTCAATCCTGAGTGAGACAGGGAGCCAGTGAAGGGACTTGAGGATGGGAGTGATGTGGTGGTATTTCCGCACTCTCATCAGGATCCTAGCAGCGCTGTTTTGGATAAATTGTAGCCTTTGGATATTCTTGCTAGGGATCCCGATGAGGAGTGTGTTGCAGTAATCCAGCCTGGAGGAAACAAAGGCGTGGATGAGCTTTTCGGCATCTGACAGAGTGAGTGAGGGGCGAAGTTTGGCGATGTTCCTAAGGTGGTAGAAAGTTTTTGTATACTGTAGTTGATTTATGTGAGCCTCAAAGGTCAGGTGAGTGTCCATTTTTACCCCTAGGTTGGTGATTGTTGGTGACCGTTTTGATGTTTTGGCCGGAAAAGGTGATGGTGGTGATGGTGGATGAGCGAGCGAACCTGGTGTGGGGTGCCAATAATAATGGCTTCAGTTTTAGAACTGTTTAACTGTAAGAAGTTGTGCTTCATCCACGCCTTGGTCTCCTCAAGGCATGTGGTCAGAGTGGAAGATGGCAGAACTGTGGATGGGGTGGGGTTTATTTTTAGGTAGAGTTGGGTGTCATCAGCGTAGCAGTGGAATGATATTCCATGCAGGCTGATGACAGAGCCAAGGGGAGCATGTAGAGTAAATACTATTATGGTAAGGCTGTTTCCCCGAAGCCTGTTTTTGGGATTCGAACTTCGTCAGGGTTCTTCGAACGGATGTTCGAACCTTCGTTTTTAATAAAAAAAATAAAATAAAATGAATAATAATTTTATAATTTTCTTTTTTATATCTGATGATCTGACCAGTGTGATACGCACAGAGCAGCAGCTCCCTGACAACCCAGAGAAGAACATGATGTATCCCATTGTTCTGGGTTCTGAGAGCTTCAGCTCAGGAGAACACAGCTGGGAGGCGGAGGCGGGAGACCGTCCTGACTGGTCTATATTGTGTAGTTAAAGAGTCATTTGACAACAACAGAGAGGGGCTACAGGCATCACTACAACATGGTATCTGGGCTCTAGATTATCAGAGTGGTGAGTACATTAATGTTCTGGGTCAGATCCTCACGTGATGATGATGATGATGATGATGATGATGATGATGATGATGATGATGATGTGCACTACGCAAACCTGTAACAATTTCATTAAAGAAAAACGTGTGCCATAGCTTGTGTTTTTTGTATGTTTGTGTTTATGGGGTTATATAATGTAAGCTGTTAAACTCCAATATATGCAGGTGCTTTGTTTACAATGGCTCCTTAATATTGTATGAATAATAATTCAGAGAAAACCTGCTCATGCTCATAGTCTAGATATTTAGCTGTATTCTTTCCACCTGTATCAGACAGAGTGCATACATATGGAGGACAAAGCAAAACAATAGCTCACTGAACACATCGTTTGTGGTATTTTGTGTATTGCTACAAGCAAACTGGGTTTAGTGTTTATTTAGACATGTATATTGTTTCCTGGTGAATGAAAAGTGCATGCAGCTCTGAGACATCTAATAACCTCTCCATGACTCTTATCTCTGCCATTATAAAACTGATAACATTGATTTGTGGAGCATATAGTTCACTATTTGTACAGTAATCTTGTTGTAGTGTCACATGGCCTTGTCTCTGCAGGTTTAACAGTTGAACGAAAGGGAAGCTCATGATGAATTGAAAATGGGGGACCCTGATGTAAACAAGACAAAAGTCTTTCTCTGGTCTGCATCCGCTTAACAATTGTGTGTATTGAGCCGTACTGTATTGTACCCATTCTGCAATCGGTTAATAAAGTTTTCAATCAATCAATTTACATTTACATTTAATCATTTAGCTGATGCTTTTATCCAAAGCGATTTACAAGTTCTGTACAACAAGTCATCATCAATCAATCAAGCTGAACCAGGCAGAACCTAGTTGTAGTTATTATGTGTGTCCATTAGATGGCAGTATGATACAAACTATTTGAATAGGTAGTGGGACACAGAAAACTACCTTTGATGTAGACCAAGGAAGTGACCTTTCACGGACTTTATTCTGGTAGTGGTGAATCTCAGGCTAAAGCCAAACATGAATGGAACTGAGTGGTGAAATTTCACTTTGGTATAACATTTTTTACACATAAATTCTGAACTCTTGGCTCCATTGCCTATAGGCTCTGTTACCCATACTGTATATGAACTTTGAACTCTGTTACCTACACTCAATTTATACCTACCTACTGCTTTCACTGTCTACAACTGCCCTACACTATAATAATCATAACTAGCTACCTCATACTACCATAGTGTCTTTATACCTGTATCACTGTACATATTAATACTACAACTCTGTACATACATGATAATTAACATGATTAACATGTTGTGGTCGTGGTATATTCACTGACCTTTGGGAAGTATTTTGACATGTACATGGGTACCTTGGTCGTGTAGTGTATCTTGTAGACCAGGCCCATTTGTAAGTTGCTGTACTCTGTCGTCTACTCCTAAGCCATCCTAGGATGTCAAAATGGGCAGGGGTGAGGTGGGTTCTGGGGGTAAGGCCAAGCAGGACGGCGAGTGGCACCATTGGTCTAAAAGCCAGGAACAAGGACCCTCAAATGAAATCCATATATCTTTAAAGTTTCGCGTTTCTAGGTCTCAAAGGATTTCTACACACGTACTATAAATAGACGTTTTATTCTCCAATCTACTCTACAGCCAGTGCCTAATTCGTACCCAATGCACTATCAGATCACTGTTATTTACTCCTAAAAGGATCATTTGGTATACTGTCATCCCGAGCCCCAAGATGGCGATTTAACTCGATATTGTTGAAAAACAAGGAATTCATTACACAATTCAAAGAAGCTCTTTCTGTATTCCTACTGGAGAATGCGAAATCGGTACAGGACCCCAGAATATTATGGATGTCGGTAAAGGGATTGATCAAGGATTTTACCGGGTACTTTTCCTCCAAAATACGCAAGAATCGTTGCTCAAAACTGGCAGAGCTGGAAACGCTTTACTCTACGTTATTTTCCTCTTTACAATACAACTACTCGGTTCGACTGGAAACTCAAATTAATGTGTTAAAAAAAGAGATGAATGCCATTTATAAACAACAATCTGAAGTACAAATACGTAGCACAAGACAACAGCATTACTTTCATGGTTCTAAACCAAGTCACCTACTACCTATGCGGTTAAGAGTCAACGCAAAATTTGCAGATATAACTACCATTAAAGCACAGCAAGGACTTGTTACAGACCCTAAAATCAACGAGACATTCAAAGAGTTCTACTCCAACCTGTATAAATCAGAAACGACCTTCGATCAAAACAAAATGGACACATATCTTAATCAAATTAACCTCCCTAAACTATCAGAGGTTGACGCTAAACAGTTAGAAACACCCATCACACTAGATGAACTTAGGGAGGCCATATCTGAAATGCAAAGTGGTAGGGCTCCTGGAAGAGACGGTATCCCACCAGAAATGTACCTCTCATGTTGGGATATAATTGGACCCCTATTACTTAATATGATTTTATACTCAATCAAGGAGGGGAACTTCCATAAGAACGACAATATTGCACTCATAACAGTCATCCTTAAAAAAGACAAAGACCCCACCGATTGCGGTAGTTATAGACCCATAAGCCTCCTCGGAACCGATATCAAGCTGTACTCCAAGGTATTAGCCATCAGACTTCAAAAGCATATGACGTCTTTAGTTCATCCGGATCAGACTGGCTTCATAAGAGGCCGCTTGATCACGGATAATATAAGACGGTTATTACATGTGCTAGATGCCAGCAAGGATGACACCACACCTAAGGCTTTTGATAGGTTGGAATGGTCTTATCTATGGGCAGTATTAGAAAGGATGGGGTTAGGAAAAGGATTCATTGATATGATTAAAGTATTATACAAAGACCCATCGGCCATGATTACAACAGGTATAATCACCTCCGAAATCTTTCCGGTATCACGCTCTTCTAGACAGGGTTGCCCTCTTAGCCCCGGACTATTCGCTTTATCATTAGAGCCTTTAGCACAATATATAAGACAATCCCAATCCATAGAACCAATCGCAATCAGGGGCACACAACATCAAATTAGTATTATGCGGACGACGTAATACTGTTCATGCAAAACCCTAACACCTCAATGCCTCATCTTCTCAAGTTGATTGATGACTTTGGCAATCTATCGGGATTTAGGATAAATTGGCCAAAGTCGGCTTTCCTTCCACTTAATGCCCCTGCAAAAAATATACTCCTTCCAGAAGAAATACCAATGGTCAAACACTTCAGATGTTTAGGAGTTGAAGTATTCCCTACTATAAGCCAAACGGTGAAGTACAACTACATAAAAATCCAAGATAAGATCAAATACGACTTTGACAGGTGGTCCAAACTTAAAAACTCAGTACAGGCATGGGTATCAATAGTTAAGATGGATGTCCTACCTAGAATCAACTTCATTAGCTCATTGCTACCGTTACCCCCTCCAGATGGTTACTGGAAAAAATTACACTCTACCGCATATAAATTTATTTGGAATAACAAACCTCCACGTATAAAAAGATCCACCGCACAGAGGAACAAAGCCGACGGAGGTATGGCATTTCCAGATTTTTACCACTATTTTAAGGCGTACACTTTAAGACCACTGACAACCTGAATGTTAAGGTTTGTCAACAATCCCAATAGCACGGCACAGACAGGTAGTTCAGAGTTAGCCAAAAACCAGGGCGTATTTATTTACAAAACAGAAATGAGCGAAAACAACAAAAAGCACAAGGCGAGAATTGTTCTTGGCAGAGTTGTCAACAAGACGAGCGAACGGGATAACAGGCAGTCCAGTATTGTTTAGCTGAGTCAGTAACAACAACAAGCGGCTCCTCTTCAGTGTTACCCAAACACACAAAAAACAGAAAGGTCCGCCGCGGGACTGAGCACCTTCTGGATCTCAAAAGGGCCGACGAACCGGGGGTTAAGCTTCTTGGCCGAGGATCGAAGCGGAAGATCCTTGGCGGACAACCATACTGTTACAAAGGGTCAGATTAAACCGAATATATGTATTTATTGATTGATATATATTGCATAATATTTGTATATCGTTTGATATCCCTTGTATATTCTTTGTACATATACACGGAATGTCCCTTTAACCTAGTAGTTACTATAGCCCATAATAGTTCATTCTCTCATTGGACAAGAACCTGGCGCCAGCAGACAGGCCCCTTGAGTCAAGTTCAATAGTGCCGACGAACATGTCCCAACTAGCCCCGGTTCCGCGTAGGAATACGGCTACCGAAAGCAGAGCGGCACTATTTGTCCACCGTACGTATAAATATGACCAGCGAATACAGAACTTCCCTTTCAGTTCGCCTTCAGTTCAGTCTGGTTCAGTTACCAAGTAAAGCCTTACCCACTACGCAACGTGCGGTACAGCAGGGCTCGTATTGCCTCAAATAGAGTCGTGTTTATCCTACTACGTTTGTTTAACGTATCGTTCGCTACTTACTAGTAAAAGCCTTCATTACGAGTCAAAGACCACGTGGAGTGAGTAATTGTGCGTCTACATAGAGCACTTATTGCCGCGTGCTAATAGGATAGTAACGTCACGTTCAACCGTGGACCACCGCGCAACACGGAGGATATCTACATCGGCGCCAGCAGAGCCACCTTCCGGCAGGATTATTGCTTTGACTGTGGCTGCTGGAGCAGAGAACCGCCTACCCCGCTGCTACTGTGGGATCTACACCTGCCCGTGAGGACATCACTCGAGCCCGTCTCTGTCGGAGCAGAGACTCCACGGCTTCATCTGCGGCGCGCACCCTAGGATTACAGCTGCTGCTTTCCCCGCTGACACAGGGGTGATATCGCCTCCGTGGACCCTTGACTTTGTATAGAGCATTGCCTCCCCCTGCTGGCTTACAACCGGTAGTACCCCTTTCCAGTATCTCTCCTGAGTACCATAGATAATTACTAATATTCATTATTGATTTGCCTATGCACATTCTATTTGCCTTATAAGCGCAATTAAAGTAATGTAATAATACCCTTTTGATGTAATAAATATTCTAAACAAGTATTTGTGTGGAAACCGTGTTATTGTGGAGAAGTTCTCATCATATACCTGTGTACGGTATTGGCCAGTAATGTACATAAAGACGGTAGTAGTTTAATGATACTAATACTTGATTAATACAGTCAGGGAATTGTACCCCTCAGTTACAATTGGTCCTTCGAGCCGGATAATAATTAGCGTAATATTAATATAATATTAATATTGACATGGCCGATGACGAACACTCCACAAACGGTTCTCCTAAGCTAGATCGCCCGCAGCGCAGACGGCAGCCACCTCCCTATCTAGAGGCATACTCTGTCAGTCCAATACCTAGCTTTAAAGGGAAATTAGATACGGATAAAATAACTAAAGCAGATAGTAAAATTATGTCCGACCCTACCAACCAGGCTACCCCGCCAACAGAGGCCCTAGTGGGTTCTAATGTAACTGACCAAGCTCACGGTGGGGACCAGGAGGGAACTGACACGACTTTATCCCCCGACAACGCCGACGAGGTAGTCCCCGGAGCGCTCCAGGATAAAGAAAGCCCTCCCGGGATGGAACCCGACCCACCACAAGAAGAGACGCGCACCCAGGGGATGGATCTCCTCGGTACGCAACAGGAGAACGGGTCTCCAACAAGTACTGCCGGGAGCCGATCGCCCCGAACGGCGTCTTCCCCCAGCGCGGCGGACAAAATGCTGGCGCAAGCACTCATCGCCACCCTGGCAGCCTCCACCGAACGCGATCGACTTCAAGCGCAACAGACGCGCGAGCGCGAACATTTTGCAGGCGAGCGAGAGTGCTTCCAGGCGCAACAAAGGAGTGAAGACGACCGCATAAGACTGGAGACCAGACGCCTCCAGACAGAAGAGAACATTGAGAGAAGCCGCGCCGATGCACAGCACGCCGCCGCCAATGCACAGCGCGACGTCGCACATGCCCAGCGCGACGCCGCCAACGCACAGCGCGACGCTGCCCAGGCCAGCGCCAATGCGCAGCGCGACGTCGCCAATGCCCAGCGCGAAGCAGCGCGCGACGCCGCCCATGCCCAGCGCGAGGCAGAGCGCGACCGGCTGCAGGCGGAGCTGATGGACAAACTGGTTGCCATGGCGACACCCCCTCACTCCACACGGAGCTCTCAGAGATCGTCAAGACATGGGTCTAGGACACATTCCCCTACCCGACGAAGCGACCCGGGACCCCGCCAACAGGAGGATCCTGTCCACGTCTCCGAACCCCCTCCCCAGCCGGTCCATACGAGACCCAGCAACCGGGAAGAATCGGACCACGCCGAGAGACTGAACAGAAGACTCCAGGTCCTAGCAGAGGAAGAGGAGGAGGAAGAGGAGGAATGTCAAGCCGACCAGCAGCAACGTACTCTGGCCCAGGAGGCCCAGTACAGCCCCGACCAGCAGCAACGTACTCTGGACCAGGAGGTCCAGTACAGCCCAGAAGTCAGCCCCGAGGCCCTGCGCTACAAACCCCCGACTCAACTCACGGGTGAGTTTGACGCACCGCCAGCCCCGAGGGACAGCACCTGGGTACCCGACCTTCGGTACCCACCAAGTACCAGCCCAAGACGACACGCACGGGGAGACTCGCCTAGGAGGCCTCTTCCCCAACGCTCACCGATGTGCCAGTCATCCATGGCATCGTACCTTGGCGCACCGACGTTTCCAGACTTCACCCATGAGAACCGAGCACAGTACACGGAGCTACGGATGTGCTTAGAGACAATGATGGTTGATGTAGCTGATGAACGCCACAAGTATGCTACCCTATTGAAGCACCTCAAGGTGCCCCGAGCGCACAATATAGCGCTGGCCTATGCCAACTCTACTACCCCATACACAGCGGCTCTAGCAGCACTCGACCAACGGTATGGACGCGTATGGGACTACGTGATACAGGAGATAAGAGACATTGACCGTCTCCCCCCAGTCAGAGACAACAGAGCGCTAGATGACCTGTCTATCAAGGTACAGTCCCTGGTAGGGATGCTGGGGTCCCAAAAGGAAAAGGGTATCTACGAACTGTACGCTAACTCCAACGTAGAGAGGATATCAGAGAAGCTCCCTCCCGCCCGACAAGAGCGCTTCAGGCGGCAGAGAGACTACCGCGACCCCAACGGTCCAGAGGCATCCCTCCTAGACCTATCTGATTTCCTCGCCCGGGAGGTCAGTAGCCTACGACTCGACACGTTCGTATGGAGTGGACCAAGCCCAAGACTCGGACCTCAGGGACAAACGGATAACCGCCGGTTGGTGACCGTTATGCACCAAGCCGAATCAGTACCACACAAGAACCACAACACCCCCTCGACGAAAGAGGACCAGTGGAAGATTGAGTGCCAGTACTGTGAGGGAGAACATCGGCTGTATCAGTGCGAAGATTTCAAGAAGCTGACCACGGATGATGTGAGTCAGTGGGTCAAGGACCACCGCCGCTGCTTCCGCTGCGCGCGCAGCCACCTAGCAGCTGAGTGCCGCCTGAAAAAGAAGTGCAGCAGGTGCGGTGGCACCCACTTGGAGGTCCTGCATGACATCAACAGGCGTCAGCCAGGACAACAGAGTGGGCCCGTCGCGGTAATGTACCATGCCGAGGCGGTGGCACCAGCACCGAAGAGCCACCAGACCGCTCCCTACTGTACCTACTGCGACGGCGGACACTGGCTGGCACAGTGCGCCGCTTACCACGCAGGGGCGGCCCAGGCGGGCGCCGCTTACCGCGCAGCACTGTGCGGAGCCCACCAGAAGGTCCAAGGCAACCAACCAACAGGAGTGCTCCACACTGACCAGCATAGCGGGACCCCCCGTGTGCTCCTCAAAGTGGTCAGGGTGCTCCTGAGCTACGAGGACAAGGTCCTGGACACTTACGCCGTCCTGGACGATGGGTCTGAAAAGACTCTCCTCCTCGCTTCCGCAGCAGCCCAGTTGGGCCTGCGAGGTGTCAAAGATACAATGACCATACGCACCATCAGAAGGGAACAGAAGACCATAAAGGGTGAAAAGGTCTCCTTCGAGATAGCAGCGGTGGACCAGCCCGAGAAGCAGTATAGTATAAGCAACGTCTTCACCAGCCACGACATAGGCCTGTCTCAGTACACCTACCCCATCCCACAGCTGATGGCTAAGTATGTGCACCTACGTCAACTACCTATACCGCTTATCGACGGCGCCACACCGACCCTGCTCATCGGCTCCGACCACGCGGACCTCATTCTCCCAATTGAGGCGGCCCACGTCGGACCCAAAGGATGCCCAGTCGCGGTTCAGACCCGACTGGGATGGACGCTCCAGGGCCCCCTCTACGGACTTGACAGTCAACCCACGTTTACACGCTGCCTACACACAGAGGCGAGCGACACCGGCCTCTCCCCCGTACAGCAGAGGCTATTGACATTAAGCGAGAGGCCCGTGAGAGAACCGTGGGCACCAGAGGGAGTTCGGAACTCCACCCCCCTCAGCTGCGCTCCAGACGTAGCTGACATCGAACCCAGCACCCCAAGCGACTCCTTGACGGGGCGGCCGGGACCGGCCCCTCCTCAGATGGGGTACAGAGCAAACAAGAGAAACAGACGGAGGAGGAGAAAGCACAGCCAAGCACAGATCGAAGCAGTCTCAGGCCCGCTCCCTCCTAAGCCCCCCTTCATCCCGTCCAGTCGTCATGACCATAGACCAGTCACTACCCCGAGCTGCGTGGCCGGCCGGCCGCGTAAGCAAAGTGACCACTGGTGCCGACGGAAAGGTCAGAGTGGCAGAAGTGCTCGGCCAAGGGCGGACCTACAACCGACCCGTGACAAGGCTGATAGAGTCGCCAAGGCTCCCCGACTCGCTTAATGACGACCATGACCCATGACTTTGTGAACTGACCGACCCCCTCACAACGGATATTGAGTAGTGGACAGTGCGGTTAATCTGTCTCTGCTTAGCTAATTAGGTGGGACTAATTAGGGGGCGGCTGTTACAAAGGGTCAGATTAAACCGAATATATGTATTTATTGATTGATATATATTGCATAATATTTGTATATCGTTTGATATCCCTTGTATATTCTTTGTACATATACACGGAATGTCCCTTTAACCTAGTAGTTACTATAGCCCATAATAGTTCATTCTCTCATTGGACAAGAACCTGGCGCCAGCAGACAGGCCCCTTGAGTCAAGTTCAATAGTGCCGACGAACATGTCCCAACTAGCCCCGGTTCCGCGTAGGAATACGGCTACCGAAAGCAGAGCGGCACTATTTGTCCACCGTACGTATAAATATGACCAGCGAATACAGAACTTCCCTTTCAGTTCGCCTTCAGTTCAGTCTGGTTCAGTTACCAAGTAAAGCCTTACCCACTACGCAACATGCGGTACAGCAGGGCTCGTATTGCCTCAAATAGAGTCGTGTTTATCCTACTACGTTTGTTTAACGTATCGTTCGCTACTTACTAGTAAAAGCCTTCATTACGAGTCAAAGACCACGTGGAGTGAGTAATTGTGCGTCTACATAGAGCACTTATTGCCGCGTGCTAATAGGATAGTAACGTCACGTTCAACCGTGGACCACCGCGCACCACGGAGGATATCTACATCGGCGCCAGCAGAGCCACCTTCCGGCAGGATTATTGCTTTGACTGTGGCTGCTGGAGCAGAGAACCGCCTACCCCGCTGCTACTGTGGGATCTACACCTGCCCGTGAGGACATCACTCGAGCCCGTCTCTGTCGGAGCAGAGACTCCACGGCTTCATCTGCGGCGCGCACCCTAGGATTACAGCTGCTGCTTTCCCCGCTGACACAGGGGTGATATCGCCTCCGTGGACCCTTGACTTTGTATAGAGCATTGCCTCCCCCTTCTGGCTTACAACCGGTAGTACCCCTTTCCAGTATCTCTCCTGAGTACCATAGATAATTACTAATATTCATTATTGATTTGCCTATGCACATTCTATTTGCCTTATAAGCGCAATTAAAGTAATGTAATAATACCCTTTTGATGTAATAAATATTCTAAACAAGTATTTGTGTGGAAACCGTGTTATTGTGGAGAAGTTCTCATCATATACCTGTGTACGGTATTGGCCAGTAATGTACATAAAGACGGTAGTAGTTTAATGATACTAATACTTGATTAATACAGTCAGGGAATTGTACCCCTCAGTTACACATACCCTCTGCCCAGGGTGGTATGTCGACGCAGGGATCCGGCGTCGGTCAGCTCCACGACTGGCGCGCTCCGATGACCGGAGCAGCGCAGTCCTGGTGATCTCCCAGACCTGACGACACCGGTCGAGATGGTCCTGCACGGAGGGAACTGCCACTTCCGACTCCTGTGCAGGGAAAAGAGGGGGTTGGTAGCCCAGGGATACCTCAAATGGCGAGAGGCCGGTGGCGGAACTGACCAGGGAGTTGATGGCGTACTCGACCCAGGGGAGGAACCGGCTCCAGGAAGCGGGTCTCTCGGCGGCAACACAACGGAGAGCAGACTCCACGCTCTGGTTCATCCTCTCTGTTTGTCCGTTAGTCTGGGGATGATAACCAGACGAAAGACTGACTGTTGCCCCCAATCCCTTGCAAAAGGCCCGCCATACCTGGGAAGTGAACTGGGGACCCCGGTCCGAGACGACGTCCTGGGGGAAACCATGGAGGCGGAACACGTGGCTTGTCAGGAGGTGGTGAAATGGTGATTTCATTGGATTAAGCTGTTAATTAATGCTTGTATATCTAATTTTATGTTAATGTAGCAGCCTGAATATTCTACTAAGTATTCAGAAGTGCTAACTAACCGTTGCTTTCCCCTGTGTGTGCATAACGTGTGATTAACAGTGTTCCTTTGGATAGCTCGCCCGGTCTGACGAGGTGAGGTGCTACTCTTCTCCGGCTTCAGTATGGATTACTAACAATAACATTGAGCCCTTTTTCCCTTTGCGGAGCGGTCCTTGAGTGGGACCAGTGGAGGTTGCCAGCAGGGGGCGGAGTGGCAGTGGTGGCAGGTGGAGCGGAGGAGAGAGGAAAGCAACGAGGAAGAGGGAGTTACCTGGGAGCGAAGGGAGCAGGAAGCTCTCTTCGGCAGTGGACTTGACCGTGATCAGTCGCAGTCACAGCGGGCGTGGGCTTTGGAATAGCCCCATTGAAGAAGTTATGAGGAGAGCCCTGTTGGAACGAGCAACGGGTAATGAGAAGTACTTGCTAGTTGACGGGTTATCCTAGAAGTACCAGCGATAGTGTGTGAGTAAGAGATACAGAACCGAAGGACTAACGTCTAGAGTTAACGGGACTAACGTCTATCGTTAGCGGGTTATAGTAGTAAGTGTGCGGTGTATTAGTATGCTGCTAGCGGCTCCGTCTGACTTCAGTAGACTACCGGGCGTGCGGCGCTGAAGACATGTTAGTAGTACAACCGATATAGCAGGAGGGTGCATCCAGACCCGAAGCTTAGCTGTGTTTAGGGTAGCAACAGTATTAGCTCGCGCGACAGCAGCAAGCAACAGCCAGCAGTGGACGTCCCCCAGACGGTACAGAGGACGCCTCTTCCCCACCAGCAGAGGACGCCATCCAGCACGCTCCTCCAGCTAACCACTGCCTATGCTGTTCGCCCTGCCCGCTGGCTGTGCTTGCGGGATCGCCGACGCCATCTTGTCACCTGGACGAGTGGTGATAAGAGTGGGTCCGCCATCTTGGCTAAGTACTAACTGTACCACGTGTATCAACAGTAACGTCCATTCAAGTGAACGCTAACAACCAGTGTCTAAGGGGTACCCCAAACAATTTAAGCCGGCTTAGGTTAGGTTTTATTTTGGTAAAGTGGGCCCACATTTACTTGGTTTTATTTTGTCATTTTGATTATTTGGTTATTTGAATTCCCAATGTTTCTCTACTTTATGCCTGGGTTCCCCTAGTACAAGCGGGGTGTTTTAATGTATTGAGCACGCGGTGCCTATGGTGGGAAGAGCTTCCCCTACATTAACAGTGAGAGCACCCGGTGCCATGTATGAATAAATGAAAGTGTTAATTGTAATTGATAACCTGCCCAGGGGTGTAGCTCCAGATTCTGGGCCCCATGAAAGAATGTATTTGTAGGCCCCCATTTGTGGCAATTTTTTTATTGATGAAAACGCATAATATGGTTTTTTTACCTATACATTCGGATCAGCAGTTCAGCACCTGCACTGTTGGTGGGTGAGCCTAGTGTAGTAAATTCCCAAACATAGACTCATGATTAACTAAATGTGTAGAAATATTTGGGCCTCAAAACAATAAGTCATAGATTGTCTGTGTGTGGTTACAAAGACTGATTGTGCAAATGCCCTCCTGGGGTGACAATGGCATAGTGGCAGCTGGGGTAAGACTCCTTCCCTTTAGGGGGAAGATCAAACGAAGAACAAAAGGTCACCTAGACATGTTATCTCGCTGGAGTATCCTGTCACACACACAGACACTCACATACTCACACACACACATACACTCACACACACATTTTCACATACACATCCACACACACACACACACACACACACACACAATGATGAGGTTAAAAGGAAACAACTGTTACATCAAAGACGGCCTGGGGACACAGACAGACACACACACATAATCACACACACACATTTTCGAATACACATCCACACACACACACTCACACACACATAGTCACACACTCACACATACATACACATCCACACACACACACACACACTCACACACACACACACACACACACACACACACACATTCACACACACACACACACACACACACACACACTCACACAGGAGATCTCCAAACTACCTGGTATATTGTTAAGTAAGTTAAAATATAATTAGTGTTTGGTCATACTAAAATGTCTACAATTAGTTAATGTGTCTGTGCTATTTTCAATTAATGTTCAGTATGATTAATTGATTGTTACACATTCTGCAATCTGTTAAGCAGTTTCTATATGGTATTGAAATGTATTCTATTAAGCTAACAGAATGATTAGATTAAGGTAGTTATATGTTCTAAAAGTCAAACAGACTTAGTAATAAAGAAATATATCTGTTTAGGTAATCAATATATCTTGAGGTACATCAAAGTACTAACAAGTCAAGTAATGTGTTTAAGTAAAAGATATAAGGAAATGAAAATAATGCAATGTTAAAGGTAGATGGTTAAGGCCAGCCTCTGTTTGCATTTATGTGAAAAGGGTTTGGCCTATAAGCCAAACCCCTATTTTCAAATGCCAGCTTAAGCAGTCCTGTGATTGGAGGAACTAATGTGATGATGTCATCAACTCCGAGACACGGCCGGGGCTATAATAATGGGTGTGTGATGTGGGGAGAGGACCGAAGAAACAACAGAAGAACACTCTGGAACCACCAAACCCACACAGGACAGGACCTCACCTACCATCTCCACCATCAACACCAAGGCAGAACGAGAACAAAAGGACTTTTTGGAGGGAAAACAGACTGCTTTGTTTTGTCAGCCAGGACAACAAAGACCAGCTTTATACTGAAAACAGACTGCTTTGTTTTGTCAGCCAGGACAACAAAGACCAGCAACAATTTATCTTTATACTGTAATATTAGCTGGTTGTATCATCTTACGGCATAGTGTTTGTGATCAACAACCATAGCATCTTCTTATTGTAATTTGTATACACTCTCAGACTTTGATTAAACAACTGTTAAACTATCTTTCCTCCTTAATTCCTGCTGCCTTTCTGCCTGCTCAGTCAGTTTGAAGAGAAGTGATTCCCAGCTTTAAAGTATTGAGACACAACGCCGAGAGTACTAACCAACAGGTTCTGAAGCAGAGCAGAACCAAAACAGCCTGGGAATCCACTTCATTTTGGTGCCGTGTTACCCGTGAACCAGTGGCGGCCCTGGACGAGATTTTTTCCCTTCACTCATCAGCCTACACGCCGGTCGACGAGGAGAACAACTGGTCGATCGTCTTCAAAGTAACTGGAAGAAGTTACAGAGAGGTGAGTGTGGAAGAAGAATGGGCTGCTCAGTTCGAACAACAAGGGGTTGGGGAAAGAAACTAAAGAATTTAACCTCATGTAATCATGATGTAAGGGACAATTAGATTGAGTATTCTGGCTGGGGAGGGCGGCTCTGTAATCACCGGCGTAGTATATTTTATAGTAAAAATGTTAGCACTATGAACGGGGCGCCGTTGCCAGTCGGAACAAGTAAGGGGATAGGAACATGTCTTAGATTCGTGCTCAGAGTTAAGCCGGGATAGACACCGTGCGTAGTATGTCTCTTAGAGTAGTGACTGAAGCACGCCGATGCATAGTATTCTCTACAGTAGAAGAGTTAGCACAAGTAGGTCTGGTTTTAGCCTTGGGCGCGGGCGGGCGTGTAGTAACAAAAATAGTGCTTAATGGAATGTTTACCGGTCGCGCCGCGTGCGGCGTTCGAGAAGACGGTAATGTGCGTGAATGCTGATTTTGTACTTTTTAAATTGTGTACTTTTTAATTATGTTAGGAAGCGTGTATGAATGTATAGTTGGCGAATGTTTATGGTTAGGAGTGATTGGTGAGACGTGTGAGAGTATAGTTATGTTATTGTGTAATTTAGGGCACCGATTGGCCGTAGGGAATTTTAAGAAGAACGCCGGTTTTCCGAGGCCCGTCGAACGCAGCAGCCGTTAGCTGTGGTATTAGCCTCTGGACACCGGAGCATGCGGAGCGAAAAGTAGACGTAATTCAAATGTGTAAGGTCGATCGATAGTGTCTTGAGATTACGGGGATATGTAGGGCACTTAAAAGTTTTCATATTCGTGGCGGATAAAACCAGTTATGTAATGTTTAAGGTGATCGGGATTTTCTGAACCCGACCCGGAAGTCGTTCTAAGCTCGCCGGAAATGGCGACGGACGGCTCAAACTAGTGTTTTATTATTAAGTTTTTATATTTCTAATTAGATCACTACACTGGCGTTTTGAGGGAAGTAGGATTCTGTTGTGGGGTATGTGGTATTATATTAACGTTGCGAGGGGACGGCCCGCGCGGCGGAACGGGTCGTTGGGAACGTTTTTATGGGATCATGGGGTAAGCTAAGCTAATGCTACTTAGCCGCGCTAATGGCTAAAGCGATCGCCGGTTGTGACGTCACAAGGGTGCGCGGTCTGACGGCTTACGCGCGCTAGGTTGAAGCTAACGAAGCTAATATGCTAAGCTAACATGCTAAGCTAACTGTGCTGACGTCATGGCATGACGGGGCTCTCGGAATGTCTCGCGAGGGGGCGTCCATTTTAAGTAGGGGCTCCGAGCGTCCATCTTGACGGGGCTCCGAGCGTCCATCTTGGGAGGGTGCCGAGCGTCCATCTTGGGAGGGTGCCGAGCGTCCATCTTGGTAGGGGTGGCGAGCGTCCATTGTTAAGGGGAAGGTGGAGTTTATTGGGAATACGGTAGGGGGCAGAAGTGTACAGGATGAATATGTTTGGATTCTGCTCACGGAACGTTTTCATTGTACACTCTCTCTCCCCCTCTCTTATCTTGCTCCCTTTCTCTCTCTCTCTCTCTTTCTCTCTCTCTCTTATTCTCTCTTTCTCTCTCTCTCTCTCTCTTTTTCTCTTCTCTCTCTCTCTCTCTCTCTCTCTCTCTTTCTCTTTCTCTTTCTCTCTCTCTCTCTCTCTTCCTCTTTCTCTCTCTCTCTCTTCCTCTTTCTTTCTCTCTCTCTCTATTTCTCTCTCTCTCTCTCTTCCTCTCTTTCTCCCCCTCTCTTTCTCCCCCTCTCTCTCTCCCTCTCTCTCTTTCTCTTTCTCTTTCTCTCTCTCTCTCTCTCTCTCTCTCTCTCTCTCTCTCTCTCCCCCTCTCTCTCCCCCTCTCTCTCTCCCTCTCTCTCTCTCTCTCTCTTATTCTCTCTCTTTCTTTTTCTCTCTCTCTCTTTCTCTTTCTCTTTCTCTCTCTCCCTCTCGCCTCACCTCCCCTCTCTCTTTCTCTTTCACACCCCCCCTCTCTTTCTTTCCTTCTCTCCCCCCCCCCTCTCACCCTCCTCCCTCCCTCTCCCTTTTACCTCTCTCCCTCTCACCTCCCCCCCTCTTTCCCTCTCCCTCCCTCTCTCTCTCTCTCTTACCCCCCCCCTCTCGCTCGCTCCCCTCATTTCAACACCGCCTCTCTTCCATGTACCTCCCCCCCCTCGGCCCCCCCGAAACGCTTTCACTTTCTCTCCTAGTTTGGGGCCTGTATATAGAGTTTTTTATGGGTTTCAAACGCGGTGTAGTGCTAGGTATATTGTTTATTGCTGTTTACTGTAAGGGTTTCAAAGGCGGTAGGCTGAGTTTGGGACTTATTATGCGTATGTGGTTGTTCCAAATTCAGTTCTATTGTTGTTTTTAGGGAATTTCTAGTGCTGGCAGTGGTATTGCCTGCGTTGGCGCTACGCTTTGTTCGACAATGCGCTCGTACTTCTTTCCTTACATTTGGACGGGCCCCGGCTGGGGCTCAGTACCAGTTCATGTTGGTGGGCCGTAAGTCGGAGCATAAATACTCTGCGCGCCTGCGATGGGGGTGTGGGTAGACAGTTCATCGTGGCTCACTGTCTGCCTCCACGCTTTGTGCGCTGTGTGTGACTCGTCGGTGCTCGTTGTCACACTGCGCACATTTTTCATTTTACCAGGGGTACGGGGACTGCTAAACGTCGTGGCGGGGGTGGGCTCGCTGTCTGCCACCGCGCATTAACGGGGTGCGCTATGCGTGCACTCGTCAAAGGCTCGCTGCCACACTACGCGCGTCGAATTATGTTGTGTGTGGATATTTGGGTGACTGGTTGCTGTATGTGAGTGTATGGGTTGTGAGTGGAATAATTTTTGAATATCCTTGAGTGGGGGCCCGGGGTGTCACGTTCCGGGTTGCAAACTGGGGGTGATGCCGTGGGCCACAGGACGAGTTGGCCAGTGGAATCTCATTGGTCGGCAGGATTTTCAATATGGGGATGGTGTCGCCGCCTGTGGTTATGAACGGGTTGTGTGACACTGTTCTAAATGCACGGGGACTTCAGTGACATGAGGCACTGAAAATTGATTTCTGTTCCCGTGAGAAGAGCGTTATTTTAACACCTAAAGGGTTAGGTGTTACGGGGGATATATAATAACTGTGTGAGAGATTGTGAATGGAAAATATGTGTTACTGATATGTGTAATGTAATATGAGCGAAATACATACTAGGCTTTCACGGACAGAAATAAATATAGTTACACATACACATAGTCATTTGCAAATTGGAGTAAAAGTGAGATTATTCACCTAAATTACAATGTCCGATACAGATGTTTAGGAATGATAGGCTGTAAATAACAACTTTCTGACTAACCACCATCTCAGGAAACAGCTGATGGAAAATAAGTTCCCCGGAGTGGTATAAAGGAGGATCTTGACAACAGGATTGCGAATCTGGGTTTCCAATGGAGACAACTGGAAAAAAGATTAAGGCGGTGTCATTGATAAATCAAAAACGAAAATTGCACAAATGCTCTCATATGATCATAGTCTAGGAGATGCCCGACATTCCATGCTTAAAGACAAATGATGGATTGTGAATGGCAAATGTCACTGATAATTAAGTGTATTTTTTGCTTCTCTCTTTTCACAGCTGCTCCAGGACGGATGGCCGGCGCTGACAATTCCGAACCCCAACAGGGAAATCGAAGAGACTGTTGACAGTCAGGGGGTATAGTATCACAAGACCGAGATTATCAATTCCTGTTTACACCAATATAGAAGTGTGAGTGAAATTAACTCAAGTTTGGTAAAAATAGTTTGAATACAGAGAAACTTGCTTTCCAAACGGTGACGTTACGAGTGATTGAAGGAAAGGTGAGAATGGAAAATACACAGATAGGAGCAACCGGAGGGTTAGATGCACTGACCATAGAAAGGGTGGACAATCTGTCTATTTCAACGACTGGAGATGTCACAATAAAAGTGACGAAAAGATGGCCAAAAATATTCAGGCCATTACAGAACCTTGTAGTTAAAGGAGGCTGGTGTAGAATGCGTACCCAAATCAAGATAATGCCGATAACCTCTGCAGACATTACATTGACCGAATTGGACGTTGACTTGATTGACTGGAATTTGATCGACTCCCCTCTAGTGTCCAGTGAGACGGAGGGACTGGAAATAATGTCTTTTACTCCGCCACAGGGAGTCGTTGCAGCAAGCGACCCAGAGACAGCTGTATTCCACGCTGAAGTGTCCGTTGCAGATGACTGCCAGTTACAGACGTGCCTCCCTCTCGAGGATCACCTAGCCGAGGCTAGACGGGTAGTGGACTATCTCCAAGGCCTACTCCAGCCCACACAGCCCGGAGGGGAGACAGGTTCCAATCGCCTCTCTCCCTCTCCCTCTGGAGAACCAGATGGCCAGAGACAGGCCCAGTTGGGGCCACAACCCGTGCCGGAACAACAACTAACCCCAATAGGACCACCCACGAGGTGGCAACCACGAGGAAAAGGTGTAGGCAAAGGCAGGAATCCGATTGGCTACCGTGTGCGGCAGGTGCACTGTTGGACGTGTGGGACCCTCGGACACATTGCTCGGAACTGTGCAGAGCAGGACCATATATCCCCAACAGGGCGTGTTTGTGCAGGGACAGGTGGCGGGCCCCTCCCAACCACGGGCCCCTCTCAAGGAACTGTGACTGGACCAAATAGGTATGTGGCTTTCTCCTCCGAACAGGCTCCAGGGAACCATGGCGAAGATGGCATACTACCAGGACGTGTTCTGGGCCCGATGACCCCAGGGTCATCCGGTCACAGGCAACTGACCCACCGGGTCCCACAACCCGGGGGAGACCGCCAGTGTTGTTGGGGCTGTGGAGTAAAAGGTCATTTTCAAAGGTCATGTCTGCAGAGGCCACCGGCAGAATAAAAATATATGCAACTGACTAGGGTAGAGGTGGGATATATTGAATGATAAAACATGCTCCTAATTAGATTAGAATAAAAAGTAAATAGAGGTGTTAGGTGATTAGATTATGAATGAAAGTTACTAAAAACGAATGTATGGGTGACTGACAAATGCATGAACTAATCAGACTGACAAGAGGTCAAATTATGTTAAACAGTTAATCAATAGTAGACAGTGTGATGATGTGACACTGCGGCAACTAGTGATCAGTAAATTATCCATGCTCGGTCAACATTCAGATTGATCAAGAGGTGGACTGCATGATTAAGAAATTAAAAGGACTCATAGTTGTTTCTAGTATTTTATAGTATTGATAGAAGCATATTAACAGTTATGAGCAATAGGATAGGTGTTTGTTTACTTTTATTTTTACTTCTCTTTTCTAGTGTGATATGAGCAATTCCTGACTTAGGCCGGGAGTGTATATTTCGTTTATTCATTTGATTTCCCTTTTTTATTTCTTAGTTAAAAATGAGCTAGAAAGCTCACAAGTTTGGTTTATTTTTTCATTTATTGATTTGGCAGCGTTTTCTTTGTGTTTTGTTTTCTGTTTTCTTTCTTTCTGTGTGTTTTTTCTTAGGGTACCTGGCAAGCTGGGAGTGATCTCGACACATCAGGACGGGGTAGTATGTGTCTGTAAAGTGGACTGGGAACAAAGTGAAGGAACATGAGCTAGTTATGGATTTTTGTTCTCCGCCCATTGAATACCCAGTTTTAGCGGCTGGGGGTGTGTCGTGGTTGGTGATAGTGTTGGGAAGCATGATTCTCTGTACATTACTGAAGCTCAATAGATTTGGTCGCTATTGGCCAAATTAGTATTGTGTAGGGTGTGAACATGTGCAATTGATAATTGGCTTGTGATGTGGAAAGTATGTGTTTAAGGCGGACTGTGATTGTTGCCATACACACAGGTTACTGGGAAAATGGATGTCAGTGCTGTCCGGTCCGGGATGCAGCTGTCCGAAACCAGAGGAAGACGGTAACGATGTTTTCATGTGTATTTCACATCGAGAGGTGGAGAGTATACTGTTTTGACAGCATAATATAATGAGAGCCATGTGAATTTTTCAGAATTTTGAAATTTAATGATCTAGAAGCCATGAAATATATAGATAAATGATTTGGAAAAGAAAGTTGTCAAAAGCTCAGACCAGTAAAGAGAGTCTGAGGGATGGAAATTATGGATTCTCAATCAATTGTTGTGGTAGAAGTGATCCCCACTGTGCCCCGGAGCGATATATTCACTACAGGATACGGAGGGGAGATTGGGGGATCCACAGTCATCAGAGAGTGGTACAAGGAAGACCGAGGACTCCATCGGTACCGTTGATCCAGGACACTGGCTAGTGTCTACCCAGCGGCTCCATGGGGAACCACAACACTGCGGAGAACCAGGAGACGCCTGGCTTGGCCAACGCAGTGACCGAGTCTTGAGGCTTCAGAGGGAAACGACAGACAACCAACGAGGAGACAGGCAGCTAGGCCTCAGCAACAACTCCGGCTGTCAACAGAAGCAAGGCCTCAACTATTGACCAGGGGGTCAACAAGCGAAGGGGGGGAGCTGCTATCGCCCCTATCGACGACCAGGCGGAGGGGAGGAGACACAAACCTCTTCCACTGATCCGAGGGTCAACCAGCGAAGGGGTCGAGCAGCCAGCAACGACCTCCCCATCGCTGTGAAGAATAGAAGATACTACAGCAGGGGGCTCTACCCCCTAAGAGAGGATCTCCACGAGTCAAGATGTGCTTGACAGAAGATGGGGTGTAATAAGAAAGGCAATTTGCTTTCTGAGTTGCACCCAGCAGTCGTGATATTGCACCAGCTCTGAGCAATAAAGAGGAGGCAGGGTCAAATCTAAAAAACATGGACCCCCCTCCTCAAATGCTCTATTGATCTTGGTACGAGAACAAGTATTAAAGACTGCACATGATCACAAAAACTGAAATGGCTAATTTGAATTTTAGGATCTGAGTGTGACAAATCAGATATATGCTTTGTTTTAATATGGTTTAAAATGTCTTAAGTGTTATCTAGATAGTAGTGTGTAGAGATTGATATCTATGTTTGACATATTAAGGATAGGTAAACTATCCGAGTGGGGATCTGTAGTAAATTCCCAAACATAGACTCATGATTAACTAAATGTGTAGAAATATTTGGGCCTCAAAACAATAAGTCATAGATTGTCTGTGTGTGGTTACAAAGACTGATTGTGCAAATGCCCTCCTGGGGTGACAATGGCATAGTGGCAGCTGGGGTAAGACTCCTTCCCTTTAGGGGGAAGATCAAACGAAGAACAAAAGGTCACCTAGACATGTTATCTCGCTGGAGTATCCTGTCACACACACAGACACTCACATACTCACACACACACATACACTCACACACACATTTTCACATACACATCCACACACACACACACACACACACACACACAATGATGAGGTTAAAAGGAAACAACTGTTACATCAAAGACGGCCTGGGGACACAGACAGACACACACACATAATCACACACACACATTTTCGAATACACATCCACACACACACACTCACACACACATAGTCACACACTCACACATACATACACATCCACACACACACACACACACTCACACACACACACACACACACACACACACACATTCACACACACACACACACACACACACACACTCACACAGGAGATCTCCAAACTACCTGGTATATTGTTAAGTAAGTTAAAATATAATTAGTGTTTGGTCATACTAAAATGTCTACAATTAGTTAATGTGTCTGTGCTATTTTCAATTAATGTTCAGTATGATTAATTGATTGTTACACATTCTGCAATCTGTTAAGCAGTTTCTATATGGTATTGAAATGTATTCTATTAAGCTAACAGAATGATTAGATTAAGGTAGTTATATGTTCTAAAAGTCAAACAGACTTAGTAATAAAGAAATATATCTGTTTAGGTAATCAATATATCTTGAGGTACATCAAAGTACTAACAAGTCAAGTAATGTGTTTAAGTAAAAGATATAAGGAAATGAAAATAATGCAATGTTAAAGGTAGATGGTTAAGGCCAGCCTCTGTTTGCATTTATGTGAAAAGGGTTTGGCCTATAAGCCAAACCCCTATTTTCAAATGCCAGCTTAAGCAGTCCTGTGATTGGAGGAACTAATGTGATGATGTCATCAACTCCGAGACACGGCCGGGGCTATAATAATGGGTGTGTGATGTGGGGAGAGGACCGAAGAAACAACAGAAGAACACTCTGGAACCACCAAACCCACACAGGACAGGACCTCACCTACCATCTCCACCATCAACACCAAGGCAGAACGAGAACAAAAGGACTTTTTGGAGGGAAAACAGACTGCTTTGTTTTGTCAGCCAGGACAACAAAGACCAGCTTTATACTGAAAACAGACTGCTTTGTTTTGTCAGCCAGGACAACAAAGACCAGCAACAATTTATCTTTATACTGTAATATTAGCTGGTTGTATCATCTTACGGCATAGTGTTTGTGATCAACAACCATAGCATCTTCTTATTGTAATTTGTATACACTCTCAGACTTTGATTAAACAACTGTTAAACTATCTTTCCTCCTTAATTCCTGCTGCCTTTCTGCCTGCTCAGTCAGTTTGAAGAGAAGTGATTCCCAGCTTTAAAGTATTGAGACACAACGCCGAGAGTACTAACCAACAGGTTCTGAAGCAGAGCAGAACCAAAACAGCCTGGGAATCCACTTCACTAGTAAAGGATGTCGCATTGCGTTCATCTTCAATGAATGGACCAATGCAATAGTCTACCAAAGCCCCCCCCTCTCTCTCTATATATCTCACACACACACACACACACACACACACACACACACACACACACACACACACACACACACACACACTTCAGAAACAAACATAGTATCAATGAGAGCATCAATAATACACCTGAGTGATGTCTAGTAAAAAAAAAAAAAAAAAACGTTTTTTTTGGGGCCCCCCCCAGTGCTGGGCCCTTGGAATCATCCTAAGCTACCCCCCCCCAGCTACGCCCCTTACCAGCCCAGGCTTCAGTAAAGTAGAACTTATTGGGAGTATTGTCTGTGTGTCTGTTTCTTCCATTTGCTATTCTAACCCCTGGGTAAATATTGTGACTGCATAATTATTTAACCCTTACACACCATTCACAGAATAGCATTTGTAGGGTGATCAAGGAAGGGTACTGCTTAAAGGGAAGCCCAATAATACTATTGAACTGACAGTCACTGGGTGTGGGAGGGCTGTCGGAGGTACTGGGGGAAGTGAGAGTGTGTGGGGAGCTACTGCTGACCGCCTTGGAAGGCGAGGGAGACCAGAGTACCAGTCCCCAGGTTAGTAAATCCTGGGCCCCATCCACTCCAGCTGCAAGCCCTCCAGAACGACGTTCCGGGCCAAAGACGGGGGTACATATAGGTCCAATACTATAGTATCCTACTACCCAGTGTCTGTGTACTACTACTCCCACAAGCAGGGATAATCCACCCTTCTACATTATGTTTATTTTTTATTTTTTTTTTTTAAACACAAAAAAATAAAATTAAAACTAACGTTCCTCCCGCAGGTAGCCCCCTATAAGGCTATAACGGAACCTGGCTCATTGAGGCCCCTCCTCCTTTCTCATTAATGCCACCCGCCACAGGAAAAGAAATCTGCTCTCGCTGCTTTGTTATAAAAAAAACCCTGCAGATGTGAGAAAGACTGCAGCAGCAGCCTCTCTCGATGGACACCTGTGACTGTGAGCTCCTCAGCCCCGCCCTTCGGCGCGCTTCCATGGATATAATCTCAGCAGCAGGTTTGGCAGCAGTTCTTTCCGCGGTGCCAGACGAAGTAATCTGTCCAGTCGACCTGGCAGGAGGAGAGTCGGAGGAGCGCTCCCTCAGCTCCATCAGCTCCATCAGCTCTATCAGCTCCATCAGCTCCATCAGCACGGCGCCTCTAGGTAAGTCTGACAGGCAGGCAGCCAGCCAGGGTCTCCTCTCTGGGGGATCAACCCTCCAGAGCCCTGCCGCTCGGCTCGTCATCCCTCCCACCCAGTAATGCAGTGATTGGACCGGGGCTGATCTCAACGCGTTCCACGCTGTCTTTTCAAATTGTGGAACCGCGGCTTGGCTTGGGGGGATATTTTGTTTGTTTCCATCAGAAAACCAGGTATAGGCGCCTGCTTTGTATTCTGTGCGTAATTTGGCACACCCTATGTGCGTCGTCGCGTCTCGCGTACATTCAGCTATATAATATATGTGTAGCCTACCCCAAAATCATGGTTAGGTATAATAACTCTAAACTAAACCTGGTGACATTTGATAGACTGTTTTAGTTCAGCTTTGAGACTATATTGTCTGTGGGGTTTTCCATGATGTCCATCATAGTGTATCTGACCATTCGCATTCTTACCGCAGCTTTTTCCGCGGATGCTGCTGCAACCAACTCGGTCCTCTATCGGTGGCATGAGAGGAGAGCAAAGAGGCCGGAGGACGTGGTGGTCCACATGGGATGTCTGTTGCTACGAGGACCCCCTCCCGCACCTTTGCGTTCTCTCACGCCGTTAACCAGTGTTTTCCGTGCATCGGCTGGAGTTGCGCCGGCGGCGGCCGTAAGAAGCGACAGGCGTGCGGCTTGAGTTGTTATACGATCGCAGGTAAGAAGAAGAGCAGAGACGCGTGGCATTAAAGGCATTTCTATATAGCTCAATTTCCAAGAGGGGACTGATTGATTGATTGATTGATTGATTGAAAACTTTATTAACAGATTGCAGAATGGGTACAGTACAGTACAGGCACAGCTCAATGCACAATTGTTAAGGGGATGCAGACCAGAGAAAGACTTTCGTCTTGTTTACATCAGGGTCCCCCATTTTCAATTCATCATAACATAATATGACATACACGACATACAGATAGACAGTACCTACTGCTACATCTATACATTTATGACATACCAGATTTGCAAAGACTCATTAGAAATGTCTTTAAATTCAATGAATGAGACTAGTAGAAGACACGTCATACTGTGATTTCAAGTCTATAGGCTGTTAGTGTTGGCAATGGCATCAACAAATGCAGTAGAGTGCTAAGAAATATCTTTCATTTAAATTAATAAGACTAGTCTATTGGTAGTCTATTTAGATTAGATTCGATTAAAATGTACTGTCATAGTCACTATAGCGTACAGTAGCTACAACGAAAAGAAGTTTGGCATCCAGCCAGAGTGCAAATGTAACAGTAAAGTGCAATCAGCACATTTTGCAGAGTAATTTACTGTGTAATATACAATGTACAGGTGGTTAAACTGGATATAACATAATATAAATTACTGCTGAGTAATAGTGCTAATCAGATGTATTGTATGTACAGAGTTGTAGTATTAATATGTACAGTGATACAGGTATAAACACACTATGGTAGTAGTCAATCAATCAATGAATCAATGAATCAATCAATCAATCAATCAATCAATCAATCAATCAGTCATACTGGCCAGCAGCGCAACTAAGAGTATAGGTAAGGTATATGTACAGATATATATATATATAGTATCTATAGATATGTACAGATTTAGATATAGTGTATCTAGATATACAGATATAGATACAGTATCTACAGATATGTACAGATATAGATATAGTATCTACAGATATGTATAGATATATATATATATGTAAAATGATTAAATATGCAGGCAGACAGATGTGGATAAACATAATATGTTATGGATAAACATATTACATGCAGTATATTTGGTATATAAATCAATATGTACTACTATACATTTCAAAGGTCTATAGAGACTATCAGAGAGTTGGCATCAAGTTCAGTAGATATTTAAGTCCATTGCTGTTGAAAGACGCTCTGTGTTGCTGATAAGAGGCGCCCCCCCCCCCCCCCCCCCCCCCCGCTGTCGGCGTCTCTCCTGGCCTGCAGCCCACCTGTTACCTGCATGGGCACAGTGTGCAGCCCACCTGTTACCTGCATGGGCACAGTGTGCAGCCCACCTGTTACCTGCATGGGCACAGACAGTGTGCAGCCCACCTGTTACCTGCATGGGCACAGACAGTGTGCAGCCCACCTGTTACCTGCATGGGCACAGACAGTGTGCAGCCCACCTGTTACCTGCATGGGCACAGACAGTGTGCAGCCCACCTGTTACCTGCATGGGCACAGACAGTGTGCAGCCCACCTGTTACCTGCATGGGCACAGACAGTGTGCAGCACCACCTGTTACCTGCATGGGCACAGACAGTGTGCAGCCCACCTGTTACCTGCATGGGCACAGACAGTGTGCAGCCCACCTGTTACCTGCATGGGCACAGACAGTGTGCAGCCCACCTGTTACCTGCATGGGCACAGACAGTGTGCAGCACCACCTGTTACCTGCATGGGCACAGACAGTGTGCAGCACCACCTGTTACCTGCATGGGCACAGACAGTGTGCAGCCCACCTGTTACCTGCATGGGCACAGTGTGCAGCCCACCTGTTACCTGCATGGGCACAGACAGTGTGCAGCCCACCTGTTACCTGCATGGGCACAGACAGTGTGCAGCCCACCTGTTACCTGCATGGGCACAGTGTGCAGCCCACCTGTTACCTGCATGGGCACAGACAGTGTGCAGCCCACCTGTTACCTGCATGGGCACAGTGATCCACCACGGCTGAGCTCGGAGGACGTTCTCCCCGCGTACCGGAACAACAAGTCACGGTTGAGCGGGTTTACTGAGAAAGAGCGTAATAATAATAAACCCCCAAGGTAGTCAGAGTTGTCCGCGAATAATACCGTGTGTTAGGGGCTGCACGATTAATCGATTTTAAAATCGAAATCGCGGTTTGGAATGATGCAATTATCAAATCGCAAAAAGAAAAAATATATCGCAATATATATATATATTTTTTTTATTTAACCAGGAAGTCCCATTGAGATACGAGATCGGTTTGGGAGAGGGAGGTAAGGGGTTTTAGATTGTGTGTTGTGAAGTTTAGACTTCAGAGAGGGAGAGTAAAGTACAGAAAAAAAGGTATACCGTTGGGTACCGGTATCGATTCCCAGGTAAAAAGAAACATTTTCAGGCTCGGTGTCCCGAACAGACCCACCGTGTACGTAGGCCAGACGCAAGCCGCATTTTACAATAAACCTCTGTGGGGCTGCTTAAAAAAAAAAATTATAATCGCAAATTTAATCGCAGTCGCAATATCTGTCCGAAAAATCGCAATTAGATTATTTCCCAAAATCGTGCAGCCCTACCGTGTGTCACACAGTCACGACCGTCTGCAAGATTCCTTGCATGCAGCACAAAAAGGCCGTGGGGGGCGAGAGAGTGAGTTCAGAGAGCGACGGCAGGCAGGAAGGTCAGGAAGGAGTTTTGTTTTGTTTTGTACACAAGGTTTGAATTATTCAAGTGCCTGGGAATGATGCTTCTAGTCGCGGTGCTATTGGCGTGGCAGTGGCTTGGTTTACATGCCCTCGGCAGCTCTCCTTTTGCGGCATTGTGTTTCTGTCTCGGCGTGGACACTGTGGCTCCCAGCGGGAGGCATGCACCAGGCGAGACGTTTTTTATATTTTGTATGACTTGTTTGTTTTTTCGTGGACAACACATAATATCAAGATATGACGATGGATCATTTCTATAATTTTATTCATAATCTGCGTACTTCTTCGGCACGTGCTTTTTCTACCCGTAAGTGCAGAATCTAATCATTTGGGGGGGGGGGTTACGGTGAGGAGGGGGTTGGTTGGTTGGTTGGGGGGGTCTGTAATGACCTGCAGTGAGCGTCCCAGCTATAGGGCCACGGGTCTCCAGTTCAAGAGTTACGAATCTCTTATATAAAAATGGAAATAGGTCAAGAAGCTAGCCGTCACCATGTTCACTCTGTACCAGCGATGTAAGCCCTTACAAACCCTCTCTCATCTGATTGGATCAGTGATTCTTGCCCAAATTCAAAGCTTAATTTAATTGAGATTTGTTTTGGCAGTGATACTTATGGAGAGAGAGAGAGAGAGAGAGAGAGAGAGAGAGAGAGAGAGGCACCCGTTAATCTTAGACTTCAGTAATATGAGAAAAATGTAATAAATATTGTCCTTACAGATCTGTAATCCAATTTTAAACAAATAGGTAACCCCACACCAAGAGTATAAACTATTAATGGAGACATGCTTTCATTCTCTGTCTACTTGATTGAATGAACTCCTGGTACAAAGAGTGGACACCAGACTAACAGGTTTTATATACGTTGGTAATTATATTTGTTTGTGGCTCCAAAGGGGTTTGTTTAAGAGTCAACCAGATATTATATATGTTGGCTCACTGTAAAAGTTCCAAAAAGCTTTATATTCCACCTGGAATCAAGATTCAAGAGTTTTATTTGTCACATACAGTACATACACGAGACATGCAGTGAAATGTAGGCGGCCATGCCCACCTCGATTGTGCAAAGATACAAATAATAAAATAGAATAGACATGATAAAAAAAAGTATACGAATAAAATACTATGCTAAGCGTAAGAAATAAAGGTAATGAGTAATATATACAGTGATATTATACAATACAAACCAAATCTCTTCAGGAATGTATGTGAATATACTAGGCCTGCAGCTCCATGTTGGAAAAAAAACAGAATCACGATTATTTTGGTCAGTATTGAGATTGCGATTATTTAACACAATTACTCATCGGCTTTGGAAACATGATGCACTTATTGAACTTAAAAAAAACAAAAACGTGTCTTTAACAGTGAAACTCCTTGAACCTTAAATACAACTCAACTGGAAAAACAAAAAACATGACCTGGTTTAAAAACGTGACCTGCATGGTTTAGAAACGTGACCTCACTTAAAAACGTGACCCGGTTTAAAAAAAAAAAGTGACCCGACTGAAAAACATGACCTGACAGAAAGTCGATTATCTTGTTTTCATAATCCTTGGAAGACAAAATCGTAATTGAAAATAAAATTGGATTCATTTGTCCAGCTCTAGAATGTACTAAGCATTGCATAAACCGATGTGATCTACAGAACTGTGTGTGTGTGCGTGTGCGCGTGTGCGTGTGTGTGTGTCTATAGCTGCTGTGTCTAACATGCACTCTTGGTTATAGTTGGACGATTCATTGTCATGAATGTCTCTTCTGAGAGACTCAGGGGAACAAAAGGGTTCCTTTGAACCCTGCTGTGTGCGCCAGGAGGTTGTCCATCTGTTGCCATAGTGACTGTGGACAGCCAGTACAATGCAGGTCTACTACCAGACCCATGGATGATGGTAGAGTGATGGTGATTTCAGTTTTACCATGGTTACTTACGCCTGCTACCCCTTCTGGGGCATCTCTGTCTTGAGCTGTTCTCTCCAGTTGGTTCCAGGTCATCTTCATTTACCATGGTGGTACATCATGACAATAACAATAATAATAATAATAATAGACTTTATTTCTATAGCTCTTCTCATACAAGAATCACAGCCCAAAGTGCTTAACAGGCAGCCGTGGAATAGCAATAAAAATGAGGATAAAATAGACAGAATAAAAACAATGCAAAGAATAATAAAAAAAAAAAACTGTAAAATCAATGCAGGTATAATAATAACAATACAAATATTGACTGATTAGACCCATTGTATAAATAATTTAACCACGGTATTGCCCGGGGGTAAAAGCCATATATCACCACATTTGTACTTAAATAATACCATGGTATATAATCCAAGTTAAACCACGATACATGGTAATATAATGGTATTATTCTTTAACAGAATCTATCATCAGAATCAGAATCGATCACCTATCACCATTGCAGTGACCCAAAAAAAAAACACACACACTGGAAATACCATGGTAATACATTTAATTTTTTTAAAGGGATAAGACTCAGTACCGGCGGCCACTGAGTTCTTGGACCTGTGCAGCAACATTAGCCTGCTGTGTCCTAGTTCCAGCGCGGCTTAGCAGTCGCGCAGCACAGTCTCGTCTGCCAAACAAAGGCTCAGGTCTCTCTCTTATCTGACCGGTCCTGCGTCCCCCGAGCGAGCACACAACAGACGAGCTGCCGTACAGAGCCGATCTGATCGCGGAGCCACGCAGCGAATGCAAAGCGACCGCGGCCTTCATGTCTGGCCTCGCTGAGGGACGACGGCGTGCTGCTAATATGACAACAACGTGATGATGATGAGGGTATCTAGGCGCTGACGGAGGATCACACCGCTGCTCTCTCTCTCTCTCTCTCTCTCTCTCTCCCTCTCTCTCTCTCTCTCTCGTCTCCGTGTGGTTATGGAAGCGTTGTCAGAATGGGGACATTGAGGACGTTGAGTGACAACATCCAGCAGCCGCCCGTCGACCCATCCTTCCTCTCTCTCTCTTTCCTCGTCGCGGCAGAGATCCCCGCCGGCGGCCAGGTGTCTGCGGACGACATGGGTCGCAAGGAGCCCGAGTGGAAGAAGGACACGGACAACATCCAGGACGTGTTCGACTTCATGGAGGAACTGGGAACGTGAGTAGAGTCGCTCTGTTCTAAGACTGGACTGCATCTTATATAGACTGAAAGTATACAAGTTCCTCATTGTGTCATCTTCTCACGGTACGAGAGGATATTTTCAGGGAGTTATACAATCAGATCAGATTAGATTACAAAAGAGGTAATCTAGAGAGATCATACAGTACAACGAAAATAAGTTTGGCATCCAACCAGAGTGCAAATGTAATATACAATGTACAGGTGATTAAACTGGGTATAAAATATATTAACGAGTACTACTACATACAGAGTTATATGCAGGTGTATAAGTAGGTTTATTACATGGCGTTTTTAAAATTAGCCAAAATGCTTGATTGTGATTGGTCAATAGCGCTCTGTTGCCCCTAGCGGTGGTCAATTATTTCTCGATAATTCACCGTTGCTAGGGGCAACGCACAATAATGACCGCTGTTAGGGGCAACGGAGCGCTATTGACCAATCACAATCAAGCATTTTGATTGCAGTCACGAAAGCTAAGCATTACCATTATGCACAGCTGCACTGCATCAGGTGCAATCAAGTCCACACACCTGCCGACACCAGAGGAGCCACAGAACAACTGCGTCTGCATTTGATCTCGTCTTGTCGATGGTGTAAAATGAATTACGTATATTGTTAGTAAATTAGCCCTGTAATAAGCGGGATAATGTATAGCTATACTCTGTCATTGTCGCAAAATAATTGACCTTAACTGCGTTTAGAACACCTCGGTGCGGCGCCTCAGTGTTCCAGAACGCAGTCTCGGTCAATTATTTTGCGACAATGACCTCGTAGCTATACATCAGGGGTAGGCAACCTTAGGCACGCGTGCCTGCATAGGCACAGGGGCAGCAGTAAAAAAAAAAAAAAAATTATTTTATTATTATTTTGCTATGAAATATTATAGTGAAATATTTTGCACTGTTGTCGCATTTATCTTGTTGAAATCCTCCAACAGGTTCTTTTTACTACCACATATTTAATTGAGACCCTTTATTTGTTTATTATTTCAATTTAGCTGGAAATACATTGCTACATCATTCAGTAACATTTGCAGAGCCTTATAACAAAAACATTATTACGGTCACCATTGTGACCAGTGGGATTAATCAACTAATTTTATTATTTATTTTTCTATTTCATTGAACATTGCACATGTTAAAAGCCATATTTTTTACTCAAAATGTGAGTATTACAAAGTCAACTTGTGTTCTTAAAACAATGACAATAAACATAGTTTTATTAGGTTGAAATAATGTGGTTGTGTACTTATTTTTCTGGATTATTATGGATTGAAAACTGAAAACCTTAATGCACAGTAACTGAACTCAATATTTTTAAGTTCTGGTAACTTATTATTATATATTTTTTACAGTGTAGTCTTGCGATCAATCAAAACGTATTTACACGATATACCTCACATTCACCCTCCATTCACATCCTGGTGTTCTCCATTAGGCCTGTAGGTGGAGCTATGACAGCCCACGTTTGATGTGTCCAAAAATGAATGGGCAAATGTGAGTGAAATGGTGGCACTGTATGCAGCTGTTTGTCTGCATTGCATTCCCCCCCCCCCAACTCAGATTTAGGGTTGATACAACTATCATAATAATATTGTTAATAATAACAATAACGATAATGATGTAATAATGTAAAAATTATCATTAAAAATACCTGATTATGAGAAAAAATATTTACGATGCATGGAATATTGTTGAGGCACACTAGTTACAACTATATTTCAAACAGGCACTCCATGTCAAAAAGGTTGCTGACCCCTGCTATACATTATCCCTTACATATAGAAGGACAAGAAACATTCTTGTTTATATCTAGTGATGATGTAATATAACGTTCATTCACTGGACCTGAAGTCTCTTCTCCCGCTGGTCTCGCTCCTCCTCTGGGTGACTGTTAGTGACTCATCCAGAGGCAGTGGTGGAAAGTAACTAAGTGTTTTTTTTTTTTTTTTTTTTAAACTTAATTTTTTAGCGTTTATCGCTTTTCTGGTCAAGCATGACCGACAGTTGTAGGGTGAAACGGGAGAGAGAGCAGGGGGAGACATTCGGCAAATGACGGCGAGTCCGGGAATCGAACTCGGAGTCAACCAGATCCGTGACGCAGCACGGAGTCCCGCAACGCAGCGCGGTAACATGGTGTGCTACTGGAGCACCCCTGTTTATTTTCTTTACTCAAGTATGAATGAATGATGCTTTTCTAGACGCTCAAAGTGCTTTACAATGTAGGGTGGAAATTGCCACCACTGTGTAACACCAACCTTGGGCTACACGGGCTCAATGGCTGCCTTAGGGCGTTTTCACACCTGTAGTTCGTTTGCTTTGTTCCGATTCAGGGAGACACAGGGACTATAATGATACAATGTTGGCACTTGTCCCTTTAGTTCGTTTGTGTTCACGCGGCTGTGTCAACAGCGGACCAAAACAAACGCACGCGCGAGCAAACTGTCACTCATTGGTCAGATTTTGGGGTGTGCCCCCCCCCCCCCCCCCCTTAACCCTGAATCTCCGCGTTACATTGAAATCGGGGAGGAGATAGCGGGGGGAGCAAATTAATGAATGTGGATGAGAGCCGTGATGTACGTGGTTGCAGATACGGCTGTGGGGGTGCTGGAGACATGATCGAATAGACTTGTATGCGCCTGAATCTCCTGAACACGGCGCGAGCCATTCCTAATCGATCAGAACTAAATCGGCAGCGAAAAGGACAGTTTTTAAGCATCTATTCCCCATGCGCATGCGCAGATTGCCCATGGAGTCTGGACGACGCGAGATGACGCACGAATTAATGTGGACTGTTCCATCAGAGGGGGGAGCTTCGGTGGCCAGTGTCCTTTCAGCCGAACAGGATAATGAAAAAATGATCCCACTAAATGGCCAGACGCGTCTTATGGCGACATCTACAATTACCTCATTGAGTCTCCAGGTAGACTAATGTTTATATTTAAGTGCAGTGGTCTGTAGCCACTCACACTACCATGAAGCTCCCCCTCTGATGGAACAGTCCACATTCATTCGTGCGTCATCTCGCGTAGTCCAGACTCCGTGGGTTTGTTAAGTCGATTGCATTCTCACAGCGTACGAGTCGCGTCGGGTTCGGTTGGAAGTGCGCTGAGACCACCCTCTCTAGGTGGTCTCGGCCCGCTTGTTTTGTGTTCACATATGCCCAACTGAACCGAAATAGGGGGTAAACGCTCCAGGTTTTGGAACAACAGCTCCAAACGAGCTAGATGTGAAAACGCCCTTACACTGGCACCAGATACACATCACACTCGTACACAATGGCCTAAAGGCTCAGGAGACAGGGGGATTGATACCAGCCAATTAAGGGCTACACTGTACCTAAGTAAAATTGAGTACTTTTTACTTTTACTGCTGTACTTTCTTACTCCACTACATTCATCTGAACCCATCGGTTACTACTAGTTACTTGGAAGAAAGGGATTTTGTGTGCAGAACCGATCGTTGGAGTCGTTGGACGTGAGAGATGTGTCGTGCCGAGTGAGATTGGTCGGGACGGTGTGTTTCTTTTCTTCCTCCAAGTGTTCTTGAGTCAGTCTCGTCGAGCAGCCAGAGGACCGGTAGATTGAGAGCGCCGTCAACAGAGAAAGGTGACAACGGTAAATAATGGTGTCAGGAAGGGAGGGAGCCAGAGCCCGGTGGACTGACGTCACCGTAATATGTTTTGGAAAACACAGACTCGGCTGTGTGTGTGTGTGTGTGTGTGTGGGGGGGGGGGGGGGGGGGGGGTAATGTGTCTTGGCGGAACACTACGGTGTAACGGTGGTGGTTAGACTGTGAAGCAGGAATAGATCCTCTCTCCAGTGTGTCCTGAACTAACCGCTCTGCTAGTAATTAGTTTGCGCCGTGTTTGGAGTTATTTCCCTCAACGCCGCATGAGGAACATTATTGACCGTCGGAGCGGCGGAGTGTTCTTACGGTTTCAACCCCATGATGACTCACAGCATTATTTCCGAGTGAGGAAATTGGGGTTGTGTTGTCGCCGCTTAGAGCTTCGACCGATAACAACCGTTGTGTGGAATTCACCAAGACCCCCCTCTGCTCAGTCATTTCCACCGTTTTTGTAATTTGACATATTTTGGAAGACGTTCCCACAGCCCTATGTTCCCACATTTCTAAGATTTCTTTTCACTCACAATTAGACCCTATGTTCCCACATTTCTAAGATTTCTTTTCACTCACAATTAGGCCCCATGTTCCCACATTTCTAAGATTTCTCTCAAAATTAGGCCCTATGTTCCGACAGCCCTATGTTCCCACATTTCTAAGATTCTTCTCAAAATTAGGCCCTATGTTCCGACAGCCCTATGTTCCCCGACGAACCCTCTACTATACAGAGGACAATTGGATACTAGGTTGGGTGTAAACTGGCTACCAAATTAAGAGCAAGCCAAGGGGGATAAAATCAGATGAAGAATTATGAAAAAAGGAAATGTGGGAACATAGGGCTGTGGGACTGGGAGCATAGAGCTGTGGGAACATGGGCACGCAGTGAAACTACAGTGAAATGCTTGGTTCTGTATGAGCCTCCTGAGATTGTGCTTCATACAGTAAAAAAAAAATGAAGACCAAACACTATACAAAATATACAATATAAAAAAACGAAAGTACCAAATGCTAAAATGAGGTAGAGACGTAGTGCCAATCTAGGTACCGGTTTGTCTGTAGGGTTGACTTCCTCTCAGAGGATGAACAGATTCATCGGCCGGTTCGGTCTTATTAGATGATCGAGACTCTGATCAGTCGAGGACTCGTCTTTTAAAGCGTTTCTTTCTCCACGTTGAATGAGTTCACGTTATTTCCTGAGATAAGAAAAAAAAGACAAGCCCGGTAACCACTGAACTTAAATAGGTCTTCTATGATTGATGACCTGGCATGATGGTTGAATGTGGGAAATAGAATTTGTTTTTAAATCACTAAATGAATAAGTCCAATTGACCATATTCACCATTTTATCTCATGTGAGTACGGTCACTGCTATTTGGCAACTATAATAAAACACTGTTTTCAGTCAAGGACAAGCTGGTGGCGGTCAGCTTACGGTGACTGATGTGTCACTATAGAGGAGGAGAACCAGGATCGATTGAACAGAGAGAACAGAATCAGAAAGGTCTTTATTGCCCAGTAGTTTACACAGACAAGGAATTTCATTTGGTCCATTTTTGGCGGCGACATTAACGGACAGACAATTACGGTAGAATAAAATAAAAAAGGTAGAATAAAACAAAATGGAATATCAACTAAGTTAAAAATAGAAGCACAGTAGAATAGAATAGAATTATATAAAACAGCTGAAAGGACGGAAGGGAGCTTTTTAACGCTCCTCTACTACTCGACACTCAGCCAGAGATCCAAGCAGCGTCCTTTTTTCGATTCGATCCGTCACTTTGATAAAAAAAAAACCTGCCGCCTGCCTCTGATCCGAGCCGGAGACGACACCGTCGTCGTCGTCCTCGATGAAGACGTCAGGAGGAGGAGGATCGGGCGTCTTGTGCTCGCTCCCTGGTGTACTATGTAGTTCCCCCCCCCCCCCCCCCCCCGTCCGCCTCTCTTCCTTTGTACCGTCTGTGTGGTCCGCTGGGACGTGGAGCGCTTGCGTAGGAAGTGTGTTAATAGAGCCGCTCTCTCTCCGAGGGCCTCATCAACTGTAGGAAACAAAACATCAGATACATCGTCTCCAGGGGCCACGCTTATTAACCCTTTCACTGCCACACTACTACAGCAGGTTAATAACCCTTTACTGTCACACTACCGACGGTTAGGGTTGGTTAACCCGCTGTTGTGTGTGTGGCAGTGAAAGGGTTAACCTTGCGTGCATTGTCGCAGTGAAAGGGTTAACCGCTTGGTAGTGCGGCAGTGAAAGGGTTAACCCCCGTGTCCTCCTCCTCCTCCTCCTCCTCCTCCTCCTCTCTCTTCCTTTCATTCATCCCTTCTCCACTTTATCATCTTTCTTCCATAATTGACCTTGATCTCAAGTCCCGCCCCCTTTTTTCTCAACCCCCCCCCCCCCCCCCTTGAAGCCAGGGTTGGAGTAATTGGAGGATCGAGAAAAGATGGCGGGCTTGAGATCAAGGCCAATTGTCAGGAAAGTGATGCATGCACTCATTTCACTCATGTCCCTTCAGTCTGGCAGTGAGGAGGACGCTTCCTGTCTGTCTGTCTGTCTGTCTGTCTGTCTGTCTGTCTGTCTGTCTGTCTGTCTGTCTGTCTGTCTGTCTGTCTGTCTGTCTGTCTGTCTGTCTGTCTGTCTGTCTGTCTGTCTGTCTGTCTGTCTGTCTGTCCCTTCAGTCTGGCAGTGAGGAGGACGCTTCCTGTTTGTCTGTCTGTCTGTCTGTCTGTCTGTCTGTCTGTCTGTCTGTCTGTCTGTCTGTCTGTCTGTCTGTCTGTCTGTCTGTCTGTCTGTCTGTCTGTCCCTTCAGTCTGGCAGTGAGGAGGACGCTTCCTGTTTGTCTGTCTGTCTGTCTGTCTGTCTGTCTGTCTGTCTGTCTGTCTGTCTGTCTGTCTGTCTGTCTGTCTGTCCCTTCAGTCTGGCAGTGAGGAGGACGCTTCCTGTCTGTCTGTCTGTCTGTCTGTCTGTCTGTCTGTCTGTCTGTCTGTCCCTTCAGTCTGGCAGTGAGGAGGATGCTTCCTGTCTGTCTGTCTGTCTGTCTGTCTGTCTGTCTGTCTGTCTGTCTGTCTGTCTGTCTGTCTGTCTGTCTGTCCCTTCAGTCTGGCAGTGAGGAGGACGCTTCCTGTCTGTCTGTCTGTCTGTCTGTCTGTCTGTCTGTCTGTCTGTCTGTCTGTCTGTCTGTCTGTCTGTCCCTTCAGTCTGGCAGTGAGGAGGATGCTTCCTGTCTGTCTGTCTGTCTGTCTGTCTGTCTGTCTGTCTGTCTGTCTGTCTGTCTGTCTGTCTGTCTGTCTGTCCCTTCAGTCTGGCAGTGAGGAGGACGCTTCCTGTCTGTCTGTCTGTCTGTCTGTCTGTCTGTCTGTCTGTCTGTCTGTCTGTCTGTCCCTTCAGTCTGGCAGTGAGGAGGACGCTTCCTGTCTGTCTGTCTGTCTGTCTGTCTGTCTGTCTGTATGTCTGTCTGTCTGTCTGTCTGTCTGTCTGTCTGTCTGTCTGTCTGTCTGTCTGTCTGTCTGTCTGTCCCTTCAGTCTGGCAGTGAGGAGGACGCTTCCTGTCTGTCTGTCTGTCTGTCTGTCTGTCTGTCTGTCTGTCTGTCTGTCTGTCTGTCTGTCCCTTCAGTCTGGCAGTGAGGAGGACGCTTCCTGTCTGTCTGTCTGTCTGTCTGTCTGTCTGTCTGTCCCTTCAGTCTGGCAGTGAGGAGGACGCTTCCTGTCTGTCTGTCTGTCTGTCTGTCTGTCTGTCTGTCTGTCCCTTCAGTCTGGCAGTGAGGAGTACGCTTCCTGTCTGTCTGTCTGTCTGTCTGTCTGTCTGTCTGTCTGTCTGTCTGTCTGTCTGTCTGTCCCTTCAGTCTGGCAGTGAGGAGGACGCTTCCTGTCTGTCTGTCTGTCTGTCTGTCTGTCTGTCTGTCTGTCTGTCTGTCTGTCTGTCCCTTCAGTCTGGCAGTGAGGAGGACGCTTCCTGTCTGTCTGTCCCCGAAGCCTGTTTTTGGGGATTTTTTTGGGATTCGAACTTCGTCAGGGTTTTTCGAACGAACGTTCGAACCTTCGTTTTTAATAAAAAATGTATATATATTTGGGCGGCTAGGTGGTGTAGTGGGCAAGGCACTCGCCACCAGTGTGGAGACGCTAGGATTCGCGTGTTCGAATCCAGCTCTCCACATTGTTTTCAGTTTAGCTGGTCGTCCGTACTAATACACATTGGCCGTATTACGGGGAGGGAAACTGAAGGGTGGGGATCGGGCGTTGTGGACAGCGACTCCTACAGGTCGGTTGGTGCGCCTGCGCAGTAGAATCAGGAAGTGTCGGGGGCAGCGTGAGCCTCCCACGCGTTACTCCTCGCCACTGAGAGATCGAGCTGCGCAGGTGAAAAGATGCGACTGCTGTTACCTCAAGTACCGGAGGGGACTTGTGCTATGTATGACTTAGTCCACATTGCAGCCGGCTTGTGGGAGGCAAGAAACAGCGTTCGTGACAGGGGAGGGTTGAATTGGATGATACGAAATTGGGATGGGAGAAAATATAGAAAAATGGGAGAAAAAGTGGATCAAAATTTTTTTTATATATATTTAAAAAAAAAATAATACATTTTAATCATTTTTATTTTATTTTTATAAATATCCTCAAACTAAATCCTCGATTTGAATAAAGTGATTAATCTGATTAAATGAGTCTTTTTCAATTTTTTTCAATTAAATCAACTTTCCAGCCCCAGACCCAGCCCAGGGAGAAGCCCCGCCAGCCCAACTAAATCAACTTTCTAATGAATATAACTCATCAGTGTCTTTTAATACTATAATATTAGTGTAGCGCCTAATCTTTATCTGCAACCGTGAAGAAAAACCCCATTGGTTTGAACAGAATGAATAGACATTTGTTATTTATCTTTATTTTATTTTATTAAAAATTAAAAAATTCAAATGTTGATTTAGAATTCGAATGCCAACGTAACGAACGAAGGTTTTTGAACGTTTGAACGTTTGGGCTCAGCCCTACCTTCCTGTCGGTCTCTTCAGTCTGGCAGTGAGGAGGACCCTTCCTTCCTGTCTGTCTGTAGCGTTCAGTATTTCAAACCGTTTGTTTGATTGATCATTCCTCTTGAGGTCCGCGTGTGGCTCGGGGGATGGGGGGGGGGAGACGTGACGTGCTGTGGTGTCGCAGCGTGAGTCGCCTTGGTCTTTGCGTCTTTTCTGGGGGTTTTCTAAGACCATTTGTGTGTGGTGCACATTTTAAAGGCTCTATGGACAACATAGTGAACACAATTTTTTTTTATTTTAATTTTTTTTTATCTTTTTTCCCCCTCCTTTTTCCGATTTTTCTCCCATCCCACTGTTTAGTCGTTATGCCAATTCACAACCCCCTTCCTGGTTGTTGCGCACCCCCCCCTACTGTTGGTCCGAGAGGCCGGAGACTGTCACATGCTTTCCTCCGACGCATGTGCAGCCAGCCGGCAGCCAGCCTGGCAGCGCGGACTCTCACCGGGAGAGTGTAACGTGTGGAAGGTCACACTACCTCCCTCCAGATCCTACCCTCGCTGAGCAGGCGCCCCGACCGAACTGTAGGGGTCGCTGTCCACAACGCCCAGGACCCACCCGCCAGCTTTCCCCACCCCCTACCACTGCCAATTGTATTAGTGTGAACGGCCAGCCAAGCTGGTGACGACGCCGGGAGCTGGGCTCGAACCCAGCATCTCCGGCGTTGGTGACGAACGCAGTCTCCGCTACGCCACCTGACCGCCCCGGCTTGAACACACATTTTAAAGGCTCTATGGACAACAAGTCTCTGATTCCCGTAATTGAATTATAATTCTTAAGATTAAAATATTAGATAGGTAATAGATAAAAATGTATTGCTTGCTATAACAACAGAAACTGTATGAAATGTGGAACATTTTTGGACTCTTTTTTTTTCTTTATAGGCCCACACATGCAGATACAGACACACACGCAGATACAGACACACACACACACAGACACACACACACACAGACACAGACACAGACACATACACACAGACACTCACACACATGCACACAGACACAGACACATACACACAGACACACACACACACAGACACACACACACACAGACACAGACACACACACACAGACACACACACACGCAGATACAGACACACACACACACAGACACAGACACACACAGACACAGACACATACACACAGACACACACACACACACAGACACACACACACATGCACACGCACACACACACACACACACACACACACACACACACACACACACACACACACACACACACACACACACACACACAAGCACACACACACACAGAGAGACTTAATGTAGTCCATAAGACACATGCCAGTCTTTTTTACTCTTAATGGCCGACGAGGCCATCTTGTGTGTGTGCGGTACGTAGCTGGAGTCTCAGGTCGCCTTGTAATAATATCCTACAATATTATGACGGAAAACACTGTGAATGAAAAACCCTTAAGCCCTCGACTAATGTCATGAAAACGTGCCGCGTGGGAAATAACCCCCCGCGCTTCCCACTGCGTTTCCCCGCGACCACGGCCCTCAAAATGAAACGCGTGGAGTCAACGAATCAACGTCCTTAAAGGGGAACTATTTTACTATTTCTTTCACTATTTGGGCACTTTTACACAATTCCTGTGAGTCTATGGAACACCTCTGTAATATATATATATTTTTTATTCATTGTTTTGTATTTCTAATCAAGTCCTCAAAAACAGCATTTTTCTACCTCAAGATCTCAAGCTGTTTTGAGCCTGGGCTGCAGGTGCCACCTAAACCACTGCGGAGCGTCGTCTTCGCCTGAACATTAACTTGCAGCAGTGACTATATGACATCACATATAGGCACATTTTCAAACGACTCAGTTCAGTGAGGGTGAATATTGTGAGAGGAGAATTGGAAGAATGCGCCAATATGAGAATTTTGAGACATAGATCATATTAATATAAGTTCACATAGCTAGGAAACAATGCTAAACACTTAAAAAGGCCATTTATAAGATAGTTCCCCCTTAATGCCGTGTAGGCAGCAGCGTACATTTACACCACCCCCCCGTCACGGCAGTGTTCCTCAGCGCCCTCGTGCCCTGGCTAAGACACAAGTCTCCAGGAACGTGAGCGCCGCTCGCGCTGATCTACGCGGTGGAACAGATTATTCCTCGGCCTTCTCTGCGTCCGTGCCACACCACCACAGCCTCGCGGATAAGCGCCAGTGTACTGTCCCTCTTTGTCTGTGTCTCAGTCCCGTGACCTACGACCTTGAGCCGTGGCTTTGACCCCCCCCCCCCCCCTGCGCTCGGGACGTCCCGGCCTCCTCCTCCTCCTTCTTCACCGTCTCGGAGCTTCATCACGCCCTGGACCACAGCTCCGCCAGGGACAGTGTCCATTACGTAAAGGGATCAGGCTCTTTTAATCCTCCTGGCCAGGACACCTATTCGCAGCCAGGGCTGAAGATAGCAGCAGGAGGCTGGAACAGAGCAGCACAATAAGCCCCTGCGGTGTAACATGCGAGCCCCTTAAGCCACACAACAACCCCCCCGCCCTTAGATATTAATTTAACCCTTTATTCCTCCTGTTTTGTTTTTGCAACATAGTGAACACACATTTTAAAGGCTGTATAGACACACACACACACACATGAGCGCACACACACGCACACAATAATAATAATAATAATAATAATAATAATAATAATAATAATAATAATAATAATAATAATAATAATAATAATAATAATAATAATAATAATAATAATAATAATAATAATATATTTTATTTGTAATGCGCTTTATAATTGTGGAGCAAATCTCAAAGCGCAATTTTTATTTTTTGTATCCACTTTTTCTCCTCATTTTTCTATTTTTCTCCCATCCCAATTTCACTGTTTCCAATTCTCCCCTCCCCTGTCTTGAACGTTGCTCGCATATGCCCCCCACAGGTCGGTCGTAGGGAGGATAGAAGCCTTGCATCACGTGTCCCCTCCGGCACACGAGGAGGCAGCCCGTCACATCTTTTCACCTGCCAGCGCGGACTCTCAGTGGCGAGGTGTAACATGTGGGAGGCTCACGCTACCCCCCGCCATTTCCTGTCTCTGCTGTGCAGGCGTCCGCCAACCGACCTGTAGGAGTCGCTGTCCACAACGTCCAGATTACCACCCATCGACTTCCACCCGCTGACTCTGCCAATTGAGCCAGTATGACGGCTGGCCCAAGCCGGAGGCAACGCCGACAGCCGGATTTGAACCCGGTGTCTCTTGCGTTGGTGACGAGTGCAATGTCCGCTGCGCCACCCAGCCGCCCTCAAAGCGCTACATTTGAAAGGAACATAAAAACTAGCAAGAGTAAAGGAAGAAAGAATAAAAAATAGGCAAGACTAAAGCTAGCAAGGAGTCAAAAGAGCACTAAAACTAGTAGCAGAGTAAGAGAAACATAGAGGGATATGTACTAAGTTATGTAAAACATAGTCTTGTCTCTCAGGACAGATTGTAGCACGAGACACCAGTCTTTTGTCTCTCAGGACAGATTGTAGCACGAGACACCAGTCTTTTGTCTCTCAGGACAGATTGTAGCACGAGACACCAGTCTTTTGTCTCTCAGGACAGATTGTAGCACGAGACACCAGTCTTTTGTCTCTCAGGACAGATTGTAGCACGAGACACCAGTCTTTTGTCTCTCAGGACAGATTGTAGCACGAGACACCAGTCTTTTGTCTCTCAGGACAGATTGTAGCACGAGACACCAGTCTTTTGTCTCTCAGGACAGATTGTAGCACGAGACACCAGTCTTTTGTCTCTCAGGACAGATTGTAGCACGAGACACCAGTCTTTTGTCTCTCAGGACAGATTGTAGCACGAGACACCAGTCTTTTGTCTCTCAGGACAGATTGTAGCACGAGACACCAGTCTTTTGTCTCTCAGGACAGATTGTAGCACGAGACACCAGTCTTTTGTCTCTCAGGACAGATTGTAGCACGAGACACCAGTCTTTTGTCTCTCAGGACAGATTGTAGCACGAGACACCAGTCTTTTGTCTCTCAGGACAGATTGTAGCACGAGACACCAGTCTTTTGTCTCTCAGGACAGATTGTAGCACGAGACACCAGTCTTTTGTCTCTCAGGACAGATTGTAGCACGAGACACCAGTCTTTTGTCTCTCAGGACAGATTGTAGCACGAGACACCAGTCTTTTGTCTCTCAGGACAGATTGTAGCACGAGACACCAGTCTTTTGTCTCTCAGGACAGATGATAGGACGAGACGGAACACAATAAGCCCTCGCTATGTAACATGTGAGCTCTTAAGCCACACAACCCCCCCCCCCCCATAGATATTAATTTAACCTTTTATTCTTCCTGTTTTGTCTCTAGACGTGGGACAAAGACAGCGCTAATCCTCCCGTCACTCACTTTATAGGCTAAACAAACACAGCATGTCGGGACCTTGATAAGAGGCCATACAGCGATGCTAGTGAGCATCATACGCCTGAATCAAATAAAACTAGGGCTGTCCCCGACTAAGGATTTGGATAGTCGACTATGATTGTCCGAAATTTGCAGATAGTCGACTATTAGTCGACTAAAAAAGAAAGTATAATATTTTTTTTAACATTCCATTTGGGCTGTGGGGGGTGCTTAATGTCTGAAGGAGTCGACGGAAGGCTTCTTGTCCTCTGAGAAAGCATGCAATTGGTCCACTGATGGATACATCTTGATATTTGTCTAGTCTAGTGTGTTCATTAGACGGGTGAAATCCTCTTTCAGTGCCTCTGTGCCTGTTTTCGTAGGCAGTTAGTCTCTGGTATGCGTTCCATTAGCGTTAGCCGCGCTTCTAGGCCTCTTTTCTTTTGGAAAGAATGATAAAAAATATATATATTTAAAAAATATATATATATTTTTTTATTCGACTAAGAGGTTGGCAGTCGACTACGGCTCCTTTCGACCGATTAGTCGACTATTCCTATTCGACTAATAGGGGTCAGCCCCAAATAAAACTATAATAGAATACACAAACTATAGCGGCACTTTTATCCATCACACGGATTCCGTCTCTCGGGAGGAGAATCCGTGTCTGATTCAGGGAGGATGATGAAGTCGTAGCTGTCGCTGGTCGTCACGGCGGGAACCAGGCTAATGAGCCCCCCTGGAGGGAGGCCTGTGTGACTAAGTGCTGCTGCGGGTTTATATTAAGAAATACACTGTGGAAAATGTGAGAGAGCCCCGGTATCCTAATGACAGGAGAGAGACTCGCTCCCTCTCGGTGTGTGTGATGTGTGTGTGTGTGTGTCTGTGTGTGTGTGTGTGTCTGTGTGTGTGTGTGTGTCTGTGTGTGTGTGTGTGTCTGTGTGTGTGTCTGTGGACCTCATGACATCTCCTCCAGTTTCTCCCTGTAATTACACAGTGTAACGGTCTGGTGAGTAATTCTCACCGAGCGTGTGTGTGTGTGTGTGTGTGTGTGTGTGTGTGTGTGTGTGTGTGTGTGTGTGTGTGTGTGTGTGTGTGTGTGTGTGTGTGTGTGTGTGTGTGTGTGTGTGTGTGTGTGTGTGTGTGTGTGTGTGTGTGTGTGTGTGTGTGTGTGTGTGTGTGTGTGTGTGTGTGTGTGTGTGTGTGTGTGTGTGTGTGTGTGTGTGTGTGTGTGTGTGTGTGTGTGTGTGTGTGTGTGTGTGTGTGTGTGTGTGTGTGTGTGTGTGTGTGTGTGTGTGTGTGTGTGTGTGTGTGTGTGTGTGTGTGTGTGTGTGTGTGTGTGTGTGTGTGTGTGTGTGTGGTGTGTGTGTGTGCGCGCGTGTCTCTCTCAGGGGGGCCTTCTCAGAGGTCTACATGGTGAAGGAGAGGAAGACGGGGAACCTGTACGCCATGAAGTGTGTCAAGAAGAAGCAGAAGAAGGACCTCAACCTGGAGAACGAGATCGCCGTGTTGAGGAAGTACGTCATCATCTGCTCCGTCTTGTCTTTAAATCATTATTTGGATTAATGCCGCTTCAGGTCGTCGCACTTTAGCAGGGGATAGATTTGTTTTTTCGGCCTTGCCCCCCCCCCCCCCCGTGCCTGTTCCAGAGGGCATTCTCGTTACCGACAGTGTCACTTAGCTAGTAGTGATAGTGGGCCTTGATGTCCTTCCCCGCTGGTAGCTCCACCCCCCGGGGTTCTGAGGGTACTGCTGTCGAGTCCTTCTCTATATGAAATATCTTCCTTTCAAGCAGCGCAATCCTCTTTTTAAAGGCTGTATAGACGACGCAGTGAACACTGACTGAACACACATTTTAAAGACTTTATAGACAACATAGTGAACATACTATGCGTATATGAAATATCCTCGTTTCAAGTAGCGCGATCCTCCCTAAATGTCCACAGCAGTCTCTGCATGGAGACATACTGTATAATGTGTTCTGTGGTGAGAGCTAGGTGGTTAGGCTATACACTGTAAAATAAATACAAGTGTTTTTTCACGGGAAATTCACTGTATTATTTAATTTATTTTACAGATTACTTTTGTTTTTCTACTTTAAGTGTAAATGCCATAAAAATACAGTAAATTACCTTTTTGTCAAAATATGAACCATTATTAAATAAAGGTTGTAATCTGTAAATGTATTTGATTTTACTGTAATTTGACAGTAAGTATTTGGCAACCATTGATGCCGGACATGAACCGTTTTCTTGCAGCTTTTTTTCGTACTGTGTATAGGCTATAGGCTAGACTGTGATATGGCTATAGTCCTATTCGATGATGCAGTACAAGTACAGTACAATGAAAATAAGTTTGGCATCCAACCGGAGTGCAAATGTGTAAACGGTAAAGTGCAACCGTAATATACAAGGTACAGGTGATTAAAACTGCGGGCGGTGGTTTCAACGGTTCCTCTTTCTTCTCTCTCTCAGGCTCCAACACGAGAACATCGTGGGGTTGGAGGATTTCTATGAGAGTCGGAGTCATTACTACATCGTCATGGAGCTGTGAGTTTTCAATTTTTACCACCAGACGATCTGGTTAGAGGGTCCAATGCCTGGAACACCTTAACAAATAGAGAAACGCAGGAGGCGGCTAAGTGGCGCAGTGGGCAAGGCGCTCGCCACTAACGCAGGAGATGCTGGGTTCGAGAGCCCAGCTCTGGGCGTTGCTACCGGCTTGGCCGGTCGTTCATACTAACACAATTGGCAGTGTTAGAGGGTGGGAAAGCCGGTGGGTGGATGGGGATCGGACGTTGTGGACGGCGACTCCTACAGGTCGGTTGGTGCGCCTGTACAGCAGAATCAGGAAGTATCGGGGGCAGCGTGAGCCTCCCACGCGTTACTCCTGGCCACTGAGAGATCGCGCTGTGCAGGTGAAAAGATGCGACGGCTGCCTCCTCATGTACCGGAGGGGACACGTGATGCAAGGCTTGGTCCTCACTGCAGCCGACCAGTGGGAGGCACAGTCTAGGAGAATTGGCGAGGCGAAATTGGGATGATAGAAAAATAAGGAGAAAAAGTGGATAAAAAAAGTTTTAAAATAGAGAAACGCAGCATGTGAACTCAGGTGGCTGAGCTATGAGGTAGGGGTTCAGTTTAAAGGGGCACTTCACCAAAAAAAAAAAAAAAACACAATGCTGATTTATTTTGCACATAATCTCACACACGTTCAAAAAGTCTAAACAGTTTTTCTTAACACATTCATTTAGTTTGACTGTCACTGAGAGTAAATTGAGTTTTGAATGTGTCCACACCAGTGATGTCACCGGAGACATTGAATCCTTGTGTCGTGTTCATTACAACAGCATCGTGAAATGATGTAGAGAGCAATACCTTCTTATCGGGAGTCGGGGCTGCTACCTTAGCGTTTCATTGTGCTGTAAATAATGTAGTGTTTTTGAACGTGTGTGAGATTATGTGCAAAAGAAATCAGCATTGTTTTTGTCAAAGTCCATTATTTCAAGTTATGGCCTCTTTATTTTATTTATTTATTTATTTATTTTAGAACAAATCATTTGAACAATTAAAGATTTTACAATTTTGTGAAAACAGCTATGATTTTTTTTTTTTTTTTACTCAGGACGCTTTATCTTTAGGTATTTTTATTATTATTATTTGTTTCAATGGTGTTCGTCTCTGTCTCCGACAGCGTCTCGGGGGGGGAGCTGTTCGACCGGATCCTGGACCGGGGGATGTATTCGGAGCAGGACGCCAGCGGAGTGATCCAGCAGGTGCTGCAGGCTGTCAGCTACCTGCACCTGAGTAACGTCGTGCACAGAGACCTCAAGGTACATAGTGGAGCTACCTGCACCTGAGTAACGTCGTGCACAGAGACCTCAAGGTACATAGTGGAGCTACCTGCACCTGAGTAACGTCGTGCACAGAGACCTCAAGGTACATAGTGGAGCTACCTGCACCTGAGTAACGTCGTGCACAGAGACCTCAAGGTACATAGTGGAGCTACCTGCACCTGAGTAACGTCGTGCACAGAGACCTCAAGGTACATAGTGGAGCTACCTGCACCTGAGTAACGTCGTGCACAGAGACCTCAAGGTACATAGTGGAGCTAACTGCACCTGAGTAACGTCGTGCACAGAGACCTCAAGGTACATAGTGGAGCTACCTGCACCTGAGTAACGTCGTGCACAGAGACCTCAAGGTACATAGTGGAGCTAACTGCACCTGAGTAACGTCGTGCACAGAGACCTCAAGGTACATAGTGGAGCTACCTGCACCTGAGTAACGTCGTGCACAGAGACCTCAAGGTACATAGTGGAGCTAACTGCACCTGAGTAACGTCGTGCACAGAGACCTCAAGGTACATAGTGGAGCTAACTGCACCTGAGTAACGTCGTGCACAGAGACCTCAAGGTACATAGTGGAGCTAACTGCACCTGAGTAACGTCGTGCACAGAGACCTCAAGGTACATAGTGGAGCTAACTGCACCTGAGTAACGTCGTGCACAGAGACCTCAAGGTACATAGTGGAGCTACCTGCACCTGAGTAACGTCGTGCACAGAGACCTCAAGGTACATAGTGGAGCTACCTGCACCTGAGTAACGTTGTGCACAGAGACCTCAAGGTACATAGTGGAGCTAACTGCACCTGAGTAACGTCGTGCACAGAGACCTCAAGGTACATAGTGGAGCTAACTGCACCTGAGTAACGTCGTGCACAGAGACCTCAAGGTACATAGTGGAGCTACCTGCACCTGAGTAACGTCGTGCACAGAGACCTCAAGGTACATAGTGGACCTGACTATCTTGGGACATCTGGTCCGTCTCAGTTACTAGGCTCACCCTGAACCTGGAGCCTAGTCTAGCAGTGAGCGTCTGGTTAGCTACTGTAGCGGGGCTAACAGGCGGAGCTATGTTAGCTGGGGACGGCCGGTTAGCTATTGACACGAAGCTAACGGGCGGAGCTATGTTAGCTGGGGACGGCCGGTTAGCTATTGACACGAAGCTAACGGGCGGAGCTATGTTAGCTGTGGACGTCTGGCTAGCTCAATAGGGTCCAGCTGCATCCCCGGAGAAATCCGCTCACTGACAACTTCCGCCAGCCACAGGACACGCATGCCGCTGACACACGTGTTAAAGAGACCTCAAGGTACATAGTGGACACACGTATTAAAGAGACCTCAAGGTACATAGTGGACACACGTGTTAAAGAGACCTTAAGGTACATAGTGGACACACGTGTTAAAGAGACCTTAAGGTACATAGTGGACACACGTGTTAAAGAGACCTCAAGGTACATAGTGGACACACGTGTTAAAGAGACCTTAAGGTACATAGTGGACACACGTGTGTTAAAGAGACCTTAAGGTACATAGTGGACACACGTGTGTTAAAGAGACCTTAAGGTACATAGTGGACACACGTGTGTTAAAGAGACCTCAAGGTACATAGTGGACACATGTGTGTTAAAGAGACCTTAAGGTACATAGTGGACACACGTGTTAAAGAGACCTTAAGGTACATAGTGGACACACGTGTGTTAAAGAGACATTAAGGTACATAGTGGACACACGTGTTAAAGAGACCTTAAGGTACATAGTGGACACACGTGTTAAAGAGACCTCAAGGTACATAGTGGACACACGTGTTAAAGGCTGTATCAGACAACATAGTGAACACACACGTGTTAAAGGCTGTATCATACAACATAGTGGACACACACGTGTTAAAGGCTGTATCAGACAACATAGTGAACACACACGTGTTAAAGGCTGTATCATACAACATAGTGGACACACACGTGTTAAAGGCTGTATCAGACAACATAGTGGACACACACGTGTTAAAGGCTGTATCAGACAACATAGTGAACACACACGTGTTAAAGGCTGTATCAGACAACATAGTGAACACACGTGTTAAAGGCTGTATCAGACAACATAGTGGACACACGTGTTAAAGGCTGTATCAGACAACATAGTGGACACAGAGGGTCTGATACTCAGGGCCCCTACAGACAGAGGGTCTCAGCATGTGTCTGTGCTCTCTAACCTGTGGAGCGGTACCTGCCACGGTACCATGTGAACACTGTTCCCTCTTGCCCCTGTGCAGCCAGAGAACCTGCTGTACTACAGCCCGGACGAGGACTCCAAGATCATGATCAGTGACTTTGGCCTCTCCAAGATGCTGGACAACGGCATCATGTCGACAGCCTGCGGCACCCCAGGATATGTGGGTAAGAACTGGGGTCTTGAGTGACGTGCGGCTCCCTCCGGCATGGGGGCAAGAACTGGGTCTGGGGTATTAATGACGTGCGGCTCCCTCCGGCATGGGGGCAAGAACTGGGTCAAGACACGTAAGACGAACAGGGGAACTCGCAGTAAGACAATATGTTGTGTCTTAAAACACAACGCGCCAAGCATCATTAATTATTCATATGGCTGTTCCTCTGAGGTATTACACACACACACACACACACACACACACACACACACACACACACACACACACACACACACACACATGCACACATGCACACATGCACACACACACACTCAACATTATAGTTCTTGCCAATGAACCCTTGACCCCCAGACAAAGACCTATATAAGTCTGTTTAGAATTCATCTTATGTATTGATCTACTGTATGGGTCTACTCTACTGGATCTACTGTATGGATCTATTGTATGGATCTACTGGATCTACTAACTAGATATGGATGTAAACAACAACATCTTTTACATAGTGGAGTTTTACTATATTTTACATAGTAAGGTTAAAATATTATTATTATTATTATTTTTTTTAAATACTGTTCATCCAAGAACTTCAAAGGGAGTTATATAGTTCTTTGTCTATTTGGATGAATTTGTAAAAAATGTCACCAGTTGAAGGTGATTGATTTGAGGAAAGAGTTGTCGCTCAATACGAGGACTTTATCACTTCCAGCCCCTGAAGTCTTGGCCCAGAAACCCTACAGCAAGGCAGTGGACTGCTGGTCTATTGGAGTCATCACCTACATCCTGTGAGTACGAGTGCCAGGCCGGACTGGGAAATTATAGAGTGAAATATATATATATTAGGGCTGTCAAAATGAATGCTTTAACTTTGGAGATTAATTTAAATAATTTAAAGCTCTCAAATAAATGAATCTAGATTCATCTATGGAGTGAACAATCGTCAACGTTCTGAACTTTCAGCAGTATATTCGCCGCGGATATAAGAAGGAGGTCTAGCTGAGAGTCAATGTTGATGGTTTTGTTGAACATTTGTAATTCACAGGAGAGAAACTGCATCCAAAGAAAGCTATTAAAATAGTCTTTGAATCTAAATATACTTTCTTTGTGTTGATTTTACATTAATTCCATGATTTTACTCAAGTAAATATACTGTATGTTACAAGCTTCGCTCTTAAGTAGAAAAATGCTATTTTTAATCTAGATTAATCTAGATTAATTACAGAGAATTGTGAGATTAATTAGTTCATAATTTTTTTATCTATTGACAGCACTAATATATATATATAAATATAGCCTCAGTCAGGCCACTTTTTAAGAAGACATTTTCTTTTCTTTTCTGCACATTTAAATGGTAGAATAAAAGGTAAATGATGTATTTATATAGCAGCTTTTATCCAAAGTGCAATTTTTTGTTCCTCACATTCTCACACCTGCTCATCAGGAGCAATTAGGGGTTAAGTGTCTTGCTCAACTTGGGGCGGGAATCGATTACCAGACGAGCCACTGTTGCCCCAATTTATCAGGCCAGGCCGCGTCTATTCGAAACCCAAATGGTTCATGCTTCCGCGTTCGCGTTTTGCGCTCTGATTGGCCACTGATGTTTCTGGTCGCACCAATCGTGTGACGGCAAGTTCTTTCCCCGGTTAAGCTTAGGCGACTCTTTCGAAGTTGGTTAAGGTTAGAGTTTGTCTTAGAGCAGGGCGATAGAACACCAGCCCTGATTCCAAACTCTAACCTTAACCAACTTCGAAAGAGTCGCCTAAGCTTAACCAGTGATAAACTAGGCATTAGGTAGCGATTGGGCGCACATGTCACATGACCAGAAACGTCAATGGCCAATCAGATTCGCAAAAATGCATGAACCGTTTGGGTTTCGAATAGACCCGGCCAGGCCACCAGCCCAAGGGCCAGTCTGGTTCTGCTGAGGGGTCCTACTGAGGGCCCGTCATACCGTCCTTGCCTGCCGCTCTGTCCGAGAGCCCAGAAATAAACACTTTAGATTCAATTAGATTCAAAATGTGTTGTCATCATGCAGCACAAGTACAACGAAAAGAAGTTTGACCTCCAACCAGAGTGCAAATGTAACAGTAAAGTGCAACAGTAATATACAATGTACGGGTGATTAAACTGGGTATAAAATGTATAAATTAGTACTACAGAGTAGTAGTGCTAATCAGATGTATGTACTCGTTGTAGTATTGTAGTATTAATTAATTAATGTACAGTGATACAGGTATAAAGACACTATGGTAGTAGGTCATACTGGCCAGCAGCGTAACTAGTACGAGTAGGTAAGGGATATGTATATCTATACATATCCCTTACCTACTCTTACTAGTATAGATATAGCCTCTACATATATGTAAAAGGGATTATATGCAGGTATGTACAGAGAGATGTGGATAAATATATATATATATACGATAAGAATAAATACATATATACGGTATATACACCACTATTGTACATGCTATCATACAGAGTTATATGGGTAGACTATATGCATTCATACACACACACTATATGACAGTGGCTCGGGAGGTAGAGCAGTCGTCTGGTAATCCGGGAGACACTTAACCCCTAACTGCTCCCGATGAGCAGGTTGGCACCTTGCATGGTCACCTCCGCCATCCTTTAAAAAAAATTTTAGATTTGTATTGTTTTTACTACCGGGCAGTCCGGTAGAGAGAGAGAGAGAGAGAGAGAGAGCGAGAGAGAGAGAGAGAGAGAGAGAGAGAGAGAGAGAGCGAGAGAGCGAGAGAGCGAGAGAGAGAGAGAGAGAGAGAGAGAGAGAGAGAGAGAGAGAGAGAGAGAGAGAGAGAGAGAGAGAGAGAGCACATTCGGCAAAGGACGCGTTACATGGTGCGCCACTTGGGGCGCCCGACCTCCGCCATCCTTGTGTGAATGTGTGCGTGAATGGGTTAAATGTGAGGAACAAATTGTAAAGCGCTTTGGATAAAAGCTGTTGTATAAAATGTTTACCGTTTATATGAATTCAATATCCTCTGAGATGCAGCAGCTTATTTAAAAAAAAAATGTATCCACTTTTTCTCCTTATTTTCTATTTTTCTCCCATCCCAATTTCGCCTCTCCAATTCTCCCTTCAATTCTCCCCTCCCCTGTCTCAAACGTTGCTCGACCATGCCTCCCACTTGTCGGCTGTAGTGAGGACAGAAGCCTCCGGTACACGAGGAGGCAGCCTGTCGCATCTTTTCACCTGAACAGCGCGATCTCTCAGTGGCGAGGAGTAACGCGTGGGAGGCTCACGCTGCCCCCCGATACTTCCTGATTCTGCTGTACAGGAGCACCAACCGACCTGTAGGAGTCGCTGTCCACAACGTCCAATCCCCACCCACCGGCTTTCCCACCCTCTAACACTTGCCAATTGTGTTAGTATGACGACCGGCCAAGCCGGTAGCAACGCCGAGAGCCGGGCTCGATACCAGCATCCCCTGCGTTAGTGGCGAGCGCCTTGCCCACTGCGCCAATCAGCCGCCCTAGGTTATTTACTAGGGATGCTCGATATTGGCTTTTTTACCGATACCGCGGCGATATACCGATATTGTCCAACTCTTAATTTCCGATACCGATATCAACCGATACCGATATATGCAGGGCCCCCCCCCCCAAAAAACGGAATAATTTCAGGTAATTATAATTAACATTACATATCTCTTGTTGTGAAATTAACACAACATTATGCATACTTTTGACAATAAATAAAATCTGAATTTGTTCTTACTTGCTTGCCTGGGTAAATAAAGGTTATAGAAATGTATAAAAAAAAAAAAAAAATAATAATACTTTTTTTGAAAACAGATACCGCAATATTTTCCGATATCACATTTTAATGCCAATATCGGCCGATAATATCGGACATCCCTATTATTTACTTTCTGTCTCTGTTGGAAAAGACGTTTCTATAATGGCTCCAGAACTCACCGGGGGTCTCTCGCTGGTCTCCCCCCCCCCCGCAGGCTCTGTGGATATCCCCCCTTCTACGAGGAGAACGAGACGCGCCTCTTCGCCAAGATCATGAAGGCTCAGTACGACTTCGACTCTCCCTTCTGGGACGACATCTCGGAATCCGGTGAGCAGCGAGAACACAGCGGCGGATCTCATCTCTTTTTTTTATACTTTATTGTGTCAAAGAAAGTCATTTTACATTTAGGTATAGTATGTGTACGGTACCCACATACATAACTCTACATATCCATACTTACATACGTACATACACACACAAATGTACATACGCATATTTAAAATCTTGACATTTTTTTTTATTTTTTTTAACCCATCACCCATACAAAAAACAAGAGACATAAACACAAACAAAGGGGTGTTTCAAGTTTCAAGTTTCAAGTTTCTTTAATAGTTGTCATACAGAAGTACAGAATACTTTCATACAAAATTATTCTTACTGTTACGCTCCAGAGACTGTGCTAGACAAGATAAGTATCAAATAACATAGTATATCAAATAACATAGTATAGCATGTAAATTAGAAGTAGAAAATGATGGGTGAGCAGCAGTATAGATCCTGGACTGGTATACATCTAATATCCATCCCTACTTGTCCCTACATACATATACAAGAAAAATAACAACAACAGTGATAATAGCAAATAAATTAAAATGAAATAATAGAGAAAAAAAACAACAACAAAAAAACAAGCATAAAAATAAAATAATAATTATAATAATAAGTAAAAAGGCTTGAATTTTCATTGTAGGTGTAGCTGTAGGCCCAAGGGGTGCTCCCCAACAATTGAGCAGTAGATCGAGACTTCACTGTTTCATGTTACTTAAAATCTTCCTCAAAGACTGATCTGTCTGTCATCTAGTACCCCTCCATAGTTTAAAGAGACCCCATCTTTTTCCCAGCATATTTTCATTCTTATTGATTTTGTAGGTTACCTTCTCCAGGTGACCTACAGCGGATCTCATCTCGGTCCATTCATCCTCTCATCCTGCTGCCTCTTGAACTCTGCTCTCAACTGTGTTTTACTAAGTAAAAAAGACTAGTCCCACATTGTCCGTGGGATGAGGTGGTTTCATTTGTTGTGTCAATGCGCTTGAACTTGTTTTTCAAGAATGTTTGATAATGTGTGTTAATAATATACTGTAAAACGTCCATTAATTGTTGCCCATGGGCTTTTTATTTGTTTCAATCACTGAACTCAAATCGGTCTACATGGGAGACGGGCCTTTAAGTCCTCCTTTTCGCACAAGCGCTCTTACTCAGCAAAGATGGGAAATACTATCAAATAGTTTATTTACTTTGTTTTCAGTTGCCTGGACAGCGGCCTGCGACAATACAGTGCTGCTGGTACATACAGTCTCTCTCTCTCTCTCTCTCTCTCTCTCTCTCTCTCTCTCTCTCTCTCTCTCTCTCTCTCTCTCTCGCTCTCTCTCTCTCTGTCTCTCTCTCTCACCCAGCCACAATACAGTGCTGCTGGTACATACAGTCTCTCTCTCTCTCTCTCTCTCTCTCTCTCTCTCTCTC